>NW_024425230.1:27112430-27220438 GCF_017311325.1 Ursus maritimus | reverse complement strand
GTGTGTGTGTGTTCTGCTTTTCTCCCTACTTTCTTGAAGTCTTTGGTTAACCTTGTACAGGCCCTGCGAGTTTGGCCTTTACCCCCATAGGTCAGTGGTTCTCAAACTTCGCCTTCAAGGAATACTGCCATTTCAGGAGCTAGACCACAAATGGTACTGTGGAAGGTCTTTTTCTGATTTGCAGGGAAAATTGATAGAATTTTCCCAGTCCCAAATCTTGCACACTTTTTTCTGCTATCCCTTGTCCTAGGAATTTAAGCAGATTCCAAGGTGAAGGGACAAGTAGCAAATGGATATTAACTAAGGAGGTCAGCAGCACTGACTCCCTACAGCTTTTGTTTAGTGAACATGTGTGGAATTCTTAAAAATACCTTCTGCTAGTTGATAATTGTTTCTTGTTTGCATGTTAGAACTAAATATATCTGTATATCTAGAATGTTGCAGAAAGTGCTGACTTCCTAAGGCCTTGCCTCCTGAACAAGTCGTAAGCGCCCTCGTAGCAACAGGGAGCCATTGACATTTTTTTTGAGGAGGGTCCCGTAACCTAACCTCAGGGAGTAATTTCAGCTGGTGGGGGGAGAGGACGGAAGCGATTGGGAGGCTGTTGCAGGAATCCTCTGGCCTTATGCCCCAGATGGGTTTGGCTGAAAGCTCTTTGGTTACAGAATGGGTCCCTGGAGACTGTGGAAATGGGTCCAGCGCTGTGGGCGAGGCTGGCGGAGAGTGGGGCTGGCTCCCGGGGCGGCGTGGGAGCCGTGCTGCCGGCCGAGCCTGGGCGTGTCTGTGCGGGGCTGGAGGCCTTGCAGCCCCAACTGCCCTAAGTGCTCTCTGCTCTCTCTCTGAAAGGGATGATCAGCTTGGTTGCATTTCACGCTGGCTCTCACAAGGGATTTTTGTTTTGCTCTACATAAAAGTGGGCTTAAAAGGCTGGGAAACCTGAAGAACACTATTGATTACAACAGATGGATTTGGTTAGCTGCTGCTGAGCTAAAGGGGGCTTGACTGATAACCTTGTAAGAAGCCCATATCGGGTGATATACTGCCACAATTTCATAGAGCCCTAGGTTTTAAAAAATGTTTTGGGGGGAGTACAAGTGAAAAGTTGCTGATAACTGTTGGTTTATAAAACATTCTCATGTAAGTCACCCCATCAGAGGTGAGAAGGGTAGGAAAGAGTGAAGAAATCAGGCTCTCAGAAGAGAAGTGCCCCAGGTCACAAAGCAAATGGTAAAACTAGAACACAAACCATTATTTTTGGCAAATATTATTTATTAAGAATCTACTAGGGGCATTATACAGCCTTCTCTAATACAACGATCCCTCAATGGGTATCCTCACCCATACTCTCTGGATGGACAGACGGGCTGAGAGGTCCGTGACCCGCGAGGCGCAGTCAGTGAGATGTGCGGCCTGAACAGGACATCAGGTCTGGAGAACTTGGCCTTTCCACCGTACCAGGCTGCCTCCCAGTGTCTCCCAGCTTCTCCAGGACTCTCTTCTGGCTGGTATTGCCTCAAAACAGCGAGCTTGTCATTAGAAGCATGGTACAGAGATGGAATTGGGAGTTTATTAGGAGGGAAGCCGGCAGTTACTTTCCGTGGTGCCTGGACTGGTGAGCGGCCAGGTCCTAGTGAGGCTTCACTGCCCTGGGTTTCACCTTTGCCTCCCACAGCTGGCCGTGTGGTTAAAGGCAGGCTTCCTACTGACTTCCAGGGCACCCGCCTCCGGCCTGGAGAGCTGTTCTTCCCAGTGTGGGGCTGCATGGGGATCGCTGGGGTCTGGGACTGGAGACACTGAGTGGGCTGCTCACAGGGACACTTGTGCTCTTATCCTGGTTCTGTTACTGCCTCAGGGGCAGCCTGGTCATGCTCTTTCCTTCAGGCTTCATTTTCATCATCTGTGAAACGGCGAACTGAACTTGTGATCTTTCAAGCTATCTTCAGATTTAACCTGTGAATATGTTGGCAGATCTCAAACAGCTTAGGTAGATGGAGGCAAAAATTATTTTTGAGAGCCTGTTAACACCCACGATGCTCGGCTGAGCCCTTCACATCCATTACCTCTTTCAAGCCTCCCACCCCACGAGGCGAAGCAGTAGTCCCCATTCTCCAGATGAGAAAATGGGGGCCCACAGACCTTAAAACTCTTGCCCACGGATTCACAGCTGGTAAATGGTGACCTTAGGCCAACATCTACTCCCAGCCACATGTCCCGCCCTTTCCGGGACCACGGTGGGCGTAGCCAATGAATGCAGCCTGGCTGGGGCAAGTTCAGAAGGAGGCCGCTGAGCCAAGTTCAGAAGGAGCTACCAAACAACCAATGGAGATGCGCAGCCCAGGCAGAAGGCCCAGCAAGGACACGGGACAGAAAGCCCGAGAACATGACCGACTCTGGCCCCCAGTCCCTGAGTCCCCATCTAGCCTGACAGTCCCCCCTTCCGAACCACTCTGTTCAGGGGAGCAGGGGTCTTGGTACTAGAATCTGGATCTAGTCTGCACACGGGCTCTGTTTTGCAACATTGAGCAAACCCAGGTTCCAGAACCCCACACCCCTTCTTTACGCGGCAGAGCCAGAGGTGAGCCTACCTAGTTACGAGGCCTAATTGATGTCGAGAAGGCTCCTAGAGCGCTCGGTGAAAGGTACCCCGTAAATCTCAGACACTGAAGAATTCTTCCACATTCATCACAGTGTTTAATGTCCTGATTGATCTCCAGGGTAGTCAATCTCATTTGCGGGTTCAGGATGAATAGGCAGTCTGCTCCCCTATGCTGTCGCCTAGGGCTCTGCATAAAATTATGCTAGTGCTATCTCTTTGGTAGCTTGCAATAAATTTAGCAGCGAATGTCCATTTTATTTGGATAATTGAATTAACCATTCACCAAACTTTTCAGCACTGGAGTGGAAAAAAAAATCCTCGTTTAGTTTATGTCAGAACAAAGGTTTTCAGCTTATACTGGAGGAGGGAGAGGAAGGCAGGTAAGTTGCCTGCTGTCTGGAGAACAGTGCTCTCTTATCTAACTCAGGGTGACTCCGAGGCATTAGTTACAGAGGAACCAGTGCGGATATGCGAGCAGGGAGAGCTCGAAGGAGCAGACAGTGCCTTGGCTGGTAGCTGGGGCTGGGGCAGGGCCCTCGTCCTCTCGGCACCCACACACCCTCTACCACCCTCCCCACACCACACTGTGCTGCAGCGAACGAAATAACCGAGCATCTCCTGCACGGCCTTCCCCAGAAGTGCTGAGCACGGCCGGCACTACAACACCCCAGGCATCTATTATTAATAAGGACGGTTTCTGTGTCTCCCTTGAAACATTCTCAAAGGGCTTTCCCTTCCATTATGTCATTAGCTATCCCAGCAACCCTCATGGGGGCGGGGCAGCCCAGGAGTTATTATTCCCGTTGTACAGGGGGAGGAGGTGGGCCCAAGGATCCGCTTGGAGCCACGTAAATGGAAACAGGGCTGGACTGACAATCCAGGCGCCTGGGCTCTGACACACCCTATATGCCTACAGCGCCCGGGGTGAAGGGTGGCAGAGGGATCCTGACTTCTCTCCAGCCCCGAGAAGTCCATTCAAAAGCTGGGGTTAACTATGTCAGCCCCTGGAGTTGTTGGGTGTCCTTGCTGAGCAACTCTACGCAAGTACCCTATTGACTAGTTAGTAAGATACTCTCCTTTTAGGAAGGCTTCCTTGGACCTTATGTCATTTGAGGCTCTCCATAGCTCAAAGAGTAGGGCTCCCACTCCAGGTCTTTCTCTTTAGAGATGAGGGCGTTGCACCAGAGAGGAGCACAGACACAGCTCCAAGACAAGTGCGTCCTGGAGTGAGAAAGGAGGTCCTGAGCTGGGGGTTGTGGATGGAATGAATGCCCACCATGCTGAAGAGAATTCCAGGCCACTAGCCCTCTCTGATCATGCAGATCTGTGAAAAACCAGTTACAGAATTGACCTGAAAACCCAAGGTGTGGGTTGCAGGCCTTGGCCAGGGCTGGCTGGGTGGGGGCCAGTAGGTCATTCAGGGAGGGCCTTACAGCTCCCCAGTCCTGTGCACACATTGAACCGGGTCTGCAGGGCCCTGGCCCAGCTCTGCTGTGAGGTGGACAGTAGCACTCCTAGCTCTGAACCTTGTCCTTGCTGCCAGATTTGGCATGTCAGGGTGGCACGCTGGCCACAGGATTGGCTCCTCTCCAGCTCCTCCCCAGCTGAGTGGGGAGGCTGGCTTTGCACGAGGGGCCATGGGCCTCTGCAGACAGAGTGGGTTGGTCCCTCTAGACCGAGGAGACCGTGTGGGCTGATGGATGAATGGCCTGGGGCAAGAGTCCTGATTTCTATCTTTGGTTCTCTTGATGACCCCTGCTTTAATTCCAGGAAGCTCATTCAGCACACCCAGCATGGTATGGAACCCAGACAGCACTCGTTTACCACTTAGCTATGTGTCCTTGGCAAGTCATTTAATCATTCTGTGCCTGTTTTCTCTGGAAAGCAGGGGAAATAGCACCACTTTGCAGACTGCAGACTTTATCACAATAAAGAGGGAAGACTGCAAAGAGCACCTGTGACAACGGAAGTGGATACATGGGAGTCATTATTATCCCCCCCGCCTTGTTGGCTTACAGGACACAGTGGCTGTTACCCAAGCTCTCCTCCCTTGTGGGGGAGCACCAGACTGGGCTCCGTGAGAGGGCTGACGAGCAAGGGGAGCCCTTTCCCAGAGCTGCAAACCTCCCAGGGCGTGCTTAGGCTCCCTCTCCACCCGCCCCGGCTGCCCACCAACCCTAACTCTGCTCTATGGCCCCCCCAGGGGGAGGGGAGCAGTGAAAGCCAAAGCTTTTACTCTCCACCTCCTGCATTCCAGGCCTTGAGGCTCCACCCCACGCCTGTCTCCAGGCAGGCGAGTGTCTTCCGCTCTCTGTGTGCGGCCTCTAACACTGTGATTGTGGACTCTGCCCTCCGAGAGCTGGGGCCACCTCTTGATCTCTTTGTCCTGTTTTAACTGGCTCATGGGCAGGTCTAACACTGGTACTGCCTGTTGAGCCATGAAGCCAACAGTGAGTGCTCAAGCAGCGATTTGTAAATTCCCTAAGAGATCAGCTTTCAAAAGTAGAGCTCTTCTGTAAACCCTATTTCTAGGTGGGAAACTGAGGCAGAGAACCTAGCATCTTACCCCATTGCTCTCCTCCCTGTCCTGTGGTTTTCTCTGGAGAAGTCCAGAGCAGAGGTGAGTGCTGGCTGGTGGCCGGGTCTCACTGTGGGCGCAGGGCAGGCTCCCATGCCTGTTAGCGTAGCCAGCCCTAGCCTCAGAGCTGGGGCAACGAGAGCTCGGCAAGCTGGGCGTAGCCGAGGACAGTAGCCGCTTCTAGCCCAGCAGGTGCAGACCACTGTGCAGGCCCCTGTGGCTCCCGCCCTGGAGACCATCAATCATGTAATGCCCTCCACCCACACGGACAAAAGCCGAGAGTACCATGTTGCTTCCAAAAGCTCTGAACCCTGGCAGCCGTAGCGCTTAGCACACAACCAGGTGAATGTGGGCTCCAGTTTCAGGGCTTCTCTGTTGGTGTCTGACCTCAGGAAAGTCTCTTAAGCCTCTCTGAGCCCCAGGTTCTTCCATCTGTAAAATGGGGCTAGAAATACCTGCCCACAGGATTGCTGGAAGGATTAAAGGAGCCCACGTGAGTAGAGGTCTTAGGAGAGTGCTCAGTAATGGCAGCTGTAATGACGCCGTTGGTGACTCAGAACGCCTCCGATTTCTCCCCCAACGGCTCGGGTGAACACTGCTCATCTCCCCACAAATCAAGATGCGGCTCTTCGCCTGCATGTGGTAATATCTTATAGTTTAGCTCTTTCCCAAGCGGCTCTGTGCAAGCCTGTGGCCTTATGCAGGGTTGTGGGGTTCTAATGGGACTCGGGCCTGAGCCCTGCTTTCGAGAACCAAGGGAAGGCAGGCAGAGAAGCAGATGCTGACCAAGCCATGGGATCACTGCACTGTCACAATGTGTCCAAGGGGCCACAGAAGCCCCAAGGACACCCTGCTAAGGGGCTGTGACCCTGCTGAGTTCAGCTGGGGCAACGGAAGCCCTTGAGATTAAAATTAAGTCCTCTCTTTGATGTAAATATAAAACAAAACAGGGGTTACAAACCCAGAATCCCTTGGAGGCTCCCTGGCAAGGGAGACACTGAGCGGGCTCATCAGCCTGGGAGGACCCACTAGTGGGACGTGGAGTCAGAGGCTGCACACGGGCCTCAGCAAGGCTGTGATGGGGTCTAAGGCAGGTGCTCTGGAGGATTCATCACTGCTCTCGAGGGATGAGGAGGGAGTCAAGGACGCCAACGCCATGCATCTTCATGGCTGGGTGGGTGATGGTGCCCTGGCTGGGAACCCGGAAGGAGGAGTAGACTTTGGGCAAGATACTGCACTCGGCTTTGGACCTGCGGAGTCCGAAGACCCCAGGGAATGGAGTCCTGCCTGGGTCAGGGAGCTGAATGTGGGAGTTGTCGCAAGGAAGGCTGAATTCGGAGCTCTGTTTTGGTGGGAAGATGAGGGAGGGTAAAAGGCCCGTGCGGTCGCCTCGTTAGGCAGTGTGAGAGCTTCCCGCCTGGGGTCCACGGCTCCTTCTTTGGAGAAGTCTCAGAGCAGCTGGAGGGGGCTGGGGCCTCCCCGGGTGGCTTTTCTCTAGGCCGGGCCAACCCAAACCTGCAAGAGCCACGCTTCTCTACCTGGGCTAGTGATTGCAAAGGAAACCTCGGCCAACCAGAAGTCTCAGTGCAGTCGGTTTTTATTATTAAAGCCAAGATTGGAAAACGGCTGTCCCCCCACCCCCCGTGACCCTCCCACCCACCTCCAGATTCATCCCATGATGTCCTGTGAAGGTGAAAACTAGATTTGTCTGGAAAAGACTCAGAAATGCTCATGCCAGATGGGAGAATGAGGATGAAGGAGACAGGCTCAGACGGTGGTCTCTGTGTGACTGTGTCGGCTCTGCCCAGGGTTCTGGGAAAAGACGGCTTGGGGGTGGGGCTAGACAGCCCCTGCTCACAGTGCTGTTCCCAGGGGTCCAGGGTGGGCGCCAGGAACGAAGGCAACGGAAGAGGCTGGGCTGGTCCCTGCACTCTACCCTGCTGAAGCTGGGCCACGGCTGGTTTTTGTAAAAATGGTTTAAAAAGACCCCAGCCACGAGCACCACTCTCCCCTGAGCAGGGCCAGAGGAGACGCCAGCTCTGGGCTTTGAGGTCTGAGGCATGTGGCCTCCTGGCCTAGTGACACCTCCCTGGAGGCAGGCAGCACCCTGAGGGAGGCCAGGTGGGCTCCTGGGCCCTGCGTGGGGCCCCTGGCAGCCTCTGGGACCCTAGGAGAGCATCCAAATAGCTCTCTGCCTCCTCCCACCCAGCCCACCTGGAGGCTCTAGGCTTCAGGGACCCTGTGCAACTTTTGCTCTTTGGATTCCAAAGATCTGAACTTCTCCTCCAGCATGGGTGCAGCAGGCTGGAAGTGGATGACAGGCTTGATCTGAAAGACTGTGAAGCCCTCCTGATTCTTCTGGTTGAAAAGACTTACCCTGTGCTCCAGCTCAGGGCTGGTGTGGGCCGAGCCCGTGGGGCTGGGCCAGGTGAGAGGGGCTGGGTCCAAGGCCCGCTGGGATGGGCAGGGGTCCTCGGACAGGGAGGACAGCAGGTCCTGGACCGTGGCCTCTGCCATCTGCTGCTGGGGCGGTGGCGGCAGCGGCCTAGGAGAGGGGCTGGGCTCTGAGGACGGCTCCTCGCGGGCGGTGCTGCAGTCTGTGGAGGAGCCCAGCGTCTGGCTGCTGTCGCTCTGGGCCCGGGTGACAGAGCTGCGAGTCGAGCGGGAGGCGCTCTCGGACGTGGCGCCGGCACAGGTGCCATTGCTGCTCAGCTTCAGGGCCACGTCGACCGAGAAGAGGTCGGAAGAGATATTGGGCTGGTGGACGTCTATGGCCGCTGTGGTGACTACGCACACGGCTGGCTCTGGGACACCACTGTCTGCAAGAAAGGAGGGGTGCCGGTCACACTTCAGCCTCTGCCACACCCCTGTGGGCCCTGCTGGGGGCGCCTCTGACCCAACTGGCGGCTAGTGAGTGTGCGTGGGCTGGGCTGGGGGAGGCCTGGGTCTGTGGTCCGACTTCCCAAGGTTCGCTGCCTGCCCCGAGGGAAGATCGGGCCCCGCCCCCCTCTCCTGGGCTTCCTCGGACATGTGACACGCACTGGCCAATCATCTGCGAGGACTGATCCGCGGCAGCTATGCTGTGCTCTGCCTGCAGACGGCAGTGTTCTCGATTAGAGGGCAGCTGTTCTGCCCCCCAGGTGCTGGAGGAAAGCCGACAGCCATGGACCCGTGTAGATTTAAACCATGGAGAGGCTGGGGTTATTTGCCACTGCAGCATAACCTAGCTCATCCTAACTCAGAAAGCATGAGGTTCCAGGACTAGGAACCTGGGCTTCATGGTCAGGTGGAGTCAAAGTTTTAAATGGGGCCAACACGAGAGTGACATGATCAGGGCTGTGACTTCAGAAGATTGCATCATCCCTGTAGGATGCACTGCAGGGCGAGGACAGAGGACACTCCAGAAGGTCTTTAAGGAAGAAGTACCAAGGGGCTGCATACAGTGGGTGCAGTGGAGGCAAGGTCTCTCCCCAAAGTTGTGGGGACACTGCACTGGGGGAGAGGACTGAGCTAGAGATGGCGGTCTCTGAGATCAGCAGACTGGAAGAAGCTTTGAAAGAGAGAGACCTCTAGGAGGTGAAATTGTAAAAAGAAAACAACCCACTGCATTATACATGTCACGCACGATGTAACATTCTAGCCTCACAAGGGAGTATACAAGGATTCAAGGAGTGTCAAATACAAACTACAAGACTCAAGACATTGGCTAAGGAGAATGGGGTACTCTTTTAAGACTCAACCTGTCCCACAAATGAAAACCACTAGGTTCCCTGTGACTTCTTTCAAGAGCAAGAATGAAACAAATCGAGCAAGGACATGCCCCACACCTGTTACTTCTCAAGCCCAACTGTGCTGTTACCTCACCCCCATCATGATCACGCCGTGAGGATCTCGGCTTGAGAGGAGCTGAGGTGTCCTAGATTTCCAGATTCAGCCCCCTTTCCATATGAGGGTCCCACATGCTGCCCTCATTAGTGATCACAGAGTACTCCAACCTCCACATCCAGAGCCCTGGTGCTGGACTGTGCTGGGAGCTAAAGCGGAAGGTATTAGAATCTTGAACTCTGCCTGCAGTTATGGTTCACAGGCACCAAGGGAGGGGCTCACCCGGCCGAGCTGGCCCCATTCTCAACGTTAGGGGTTGTGTGGGGCCACACAAAGGGGCCCCGGACACAGACTCACCACTGCTGGGCCCGTTGTAGTACTGGCTGACGTAGCTGTTCATGTCGTCTCTCACCGCGGCACCTTCGCAGAGGAGGACAGAGAGAGCGGAGTGTGGCGGCATGCAGACACATGCCAGTATGTGTCCCCTCCCCCTGTACTCCCGCCCCTACCCGTCACCACGACAGGAGGCCGTTGTCTCCCAGGAGCTCTCTGCTGCTTCCCAGTCCTCAGTGGGGATCCGTCCCAGGGCTGGGCTGGACTGGGCATCAGGGACCCAGGTCCTCATGAAGCATCTAGCTTGATGTAGGACATGAGCAGAGCCTTTTCCTTCTCTGTCCTCAGTTTCCCCATCTCTGACATGAGGGGTATGGAAATAGTTCCTCAGGGCTTTCCCTGCCGGGATGGCCCAAATCTTTGAGTCTACCTGAGGTTCTCAGGGTGCCTGGAAACGCTGTCCTTGAGGTACAAAAGTCTCAAAGCCTTGCTAGCGGCCCCACCCGGCCAGCTTTAGAGGCTGATCATTGATGACGGCCCGCTGGCTCATCCGTCAGAGGACCCAGTCTCCCACGCAGTATGGGGATGGACCGGGGGCTGCGCTTCTCCCCCACCTACGCAGTTCCTAGCACACAGTGAGCGCTCACTACACAGTTATTGCACGAATAGTGCGTGACAAGGTGGAAAGCTGTCCAAGGAGATAACATGGGAACATGGGTCTCAAGGAAATGCTGGTTCATCGTCTTGATAGGAGTAAAGAAGAATGGGAGAGAGGAGAGGTGAGAAATTCAGAGTGGCCTGAGAATGGGAGGAAAAGCAGATGACTGGAGACCCCAAAAGCCATCCCAAGGAGCTTGGCCTTGTTCCAAGGGCAGTGAAGAACCACAGGAAAGTTTGAACATGGTCAGGTGTGACTCACTCCCAAGGTTGTGGGGAGAGTAGTCCAGAAGGTGCCAGACTTTAGGCAGGAAGAGCAGAAACAATGCCCAGGTGAGGCTGACAGTACTAAGGTGGGGATGGGTGGTGATGCCTGATGGGACGGATGGGAGGGATCAGGGTCAAGTGATAATTAGGAGGGACCTGGCAGGGTTTGGAGGGTGACAAGATGAGGACCCTTGACTCAGTTGACTCAACTTGTCAGACTGAACTCAGGGGTTGCTCCTTTAGCAACTGTGGTCTCCCCTGGGTCCTAGCGTCCTAAAAGGGTACCAGAATCAGACCTGATTTCAAACCTCAACCCCACCACATTTTAGCTTAACGGTCCTCTCTAAGCCTCTGTTCCCTTATCCGTTAAGGAGATTAAAGGAGCTAACAAATGTCAGATTTCTCCAGTGGGGTCCAGCACACAGAAGGCCTTCAACACGGGAGTCTAGTCCTTCCTCTCCTACGGAAGTCTGAGGGAGTCCACGCCCCTGGGCGCTTCTCCCAGGAGCCGTGGTCTATGGATGAACGGACCTGACGCTCTCTGCGGCTGCTCCCCGGGCACACCTGAAATCACCACGGAAGCCAGTCGGCGCGGACACTGGGAGGCTGCGTGCCAGCACATACAGACCTGGCTCCTAAAAGCTTTTTTGGCCTCTTTTGATCTTTAAATGCCTGCGGTGAGAGGTGTGCTTTGCATTAATGCCTGAGTTGAGGGAGGGGCCCCAGGCTGGCTCTAGGCCCTGGTCCAGGATCAGCCAGCAATGGTCCCTCAGAATCACACAGCAATACAATTCTCCACGGCTCTGCATAATTTATGTGGTACATGCTGTCTGGCCCTGCAGGTCACCCTGGGAAGTGGGTAGAGGCTGGTGTGGCTGCTCCTGGCCAGCAGTGAGAGGAGGGGCTGGCACCAGGCCTCTTGGGCCAGCTGGGAGGTTCTGGTCACTTCCCTTGGGATTATCCTTTGGCCTTGGCTGCGGGGGCCTTGTGACATGGGCAGAACTATGAACTCAGCTAAAGTATGCACAGACTCATGAGAATTCATCCCAAGGGAGTTACTCACAGAAGGTGGCCGGGGGTGAAGAAGAAAAACCCAGACCTTAGAAAACTGGACAGCTACATGCAAAAAAATGAAAGTGGACCACCTTCTTACACCATACTCAAAAATAAACTCAAAATGGATGAAACACCTAAATATGAGACCTGAAACTATAAACTCCTAGAAGATAGCACAGGCAGTAATCTCACTGACATCGGCTGTAGGATGTTTTTCTAGAAATGTCTCCTAAGGCAAGGAAAACAAAGGAAAAAAATTATTGGAACTAGACCAAACTAAAAAGTGTCTGCACAGCAAAGGAAACCGTCAACAAAATGAAAAGGCAACCTACTGAATGGAAGAAGATATTTGCAAATTATTTTTGATACGGGGCTAACATCCAAAATATATAAAAAACTTATACCCCTCAAGCAAAAAACACCAAAACACCATTAAAACATGGGCAGTAGACTTGAATAGACATTTTTCAAAGCAGACATCCAGATGGCCAACAGACACGTGAAAAGATGCCCCACATCACTCAGCATCGGGGACACACAAATCAAAACGACAATGAGATGTCACCTCACACCTGTCAGAACGGCTAAAGTCAACAGCACAGGAAACAACAGGTGTTGGCAAGAATGTGGAGAAAGAGGAACCCTCGTGCACTGTTGGTGGGAATGCAAGCTGGTGCAGCCACTGTGGAAAACAGTATGGAGGTTCCTCAGAAAGTTAAAAATAGAGCTACCTTACAATTTCACCACTGGGTATTTACCCAGAGAAAATGAAAACAGTAATTGGAAAAGATACATGCACCCCTATGTTTACAGCAGCATTATTTACAACAGCCAAGTTATGGAAGCAACCTGAGTGTCCAGCAACAGATGAATGGATAAAGATGTGGTACGTACACACACACACACACACACACACACACACACACACACACTGGAATACTGGTCATAAAACAGGATGAGATCATGCCATTTGACGCAACATGGATGGACCTAGAGGGTATTATGCTAAGTCAGAGGAAGACAAATGCCATATCACTTCACTTACATGTGGGATCTAGAAAACAAAGGAATAAACAAACAAAAAGCAGAAACAGACTCATACATACAGAGATGGGAGGAGGCGGGGGATGGGCAAAACGGGCGAAGGGGAGTGGGAGCTGCGGGCTTCTGGTCATGGAATGAGTAAGTCACAGGAATAAAGGGTACAAGCGTGGGGAATGCAGTCGGTAATATTGTGATAGTGTGGTGACAGATGGTAGCCACACTTGTGAGCACAGCATAACATACAAACTTGTAAAATCACTGTTGTACACCTCAAACTAATGTAACATTGCGTGTCAACTGTACTTCAATTAAAAAAAATATATAAAAAGGGACACCGCAAATCTTATTTAAAAAACAAAAACAAGGGGCGCCTGGGTGGCACAGCGGTTAAGCATCTGCCTTTGGCTCAGGGCGTGATCCCGGTGTTGTGGGATCGAGCCCCACATCAGGCTCCTCCGCTATGAGCCTGCTTCTTCCTCTCCCACTCCCCCTGCTTGTGTTCCCTCTCTCGCTGGCTGTCTCTGTCTCTGTTGAATAAATAAATAAAATCTTTAAAAAAAAAAAACAAAAACAAAAAACCCCAGATCGTAGTTCTTGTCCTGTGCGTGCTGCTGCCATGAGAGCTTGAGCAGGTCACATCCCCTTCCTGGGCCTCAGTTTCTTCATCTGTACCACCAGGGGCTAGGGAGGCTCTTGCCGATCACGATGTGGCTGGGCTGGCGGGCTCCCAACACGGCTGCCAGCTCTGAAGCTCCAAGAGGGGAGAGAGCAGTGTGGGGGGCTCTCCGCCATGGCCTGCATACCTGGGGAAGGGAGTGCCCACCTCTCTGTTGAGCAGCTCAGATAACCAGCTGTGGGCAGCTTCCTGTTCACCTGTGCTCAGTAGAATCACAGTGTGCCCCACCCCATGCCCGGTACCGAGGTCAGGACTCCCTGCCTCCACGGAGCACGGTCAGGGCCTCCCCAGGGTGTCATGCCTTGGTCAAACAGCCAATCTCCATTTAATCCAGTCTTGCAGACCGTGGTCCTGTCTTCACAGGTACCAGGGCTAAGCCCATTGCTCTTCACCGTCTATGTGACAGATCTTCTGACACTTAGAAAGCCCTCCTGAGAAGTCTCTTCTGGAAAACCACTGTCCATTTCCCACCCCTCCCCAGTTTTCCAGCCTCCACTCTGAAGGCCTCCCTGTGGGCTACAGACATGACCAACATGGGTGGAGGAGGGGAAGGGAGGCAGCTGGCATTCACGGAGGCTTCAAAGCACCACACCTTGGGTTCGGCACACGCCATGCTTCTTTAATCCTCACTACTGCCCTGCGAGGCTGGGATGACTCAGTGGCCTGGTCCTTCCAAGATCTGGAGATCACTTCCTTCATGCAGCCCAAGACCTTCCCGGTGGGTACAGCAACCGCCCTACTCCGCTGACTCACGAGCCACCCAGGGCTTCTGTGCAGCGGCGGGGCAGGCCAAGCTCTTACCACACTTGGCTGTGTCACCCGCACGGAGGACTCCGTGTTCCTTATCCCAGGCAAACTCAGCTTGCTGGTTTCAGTAGAGATGGCAGCGTGCTGGGGAGCACTCTTAATCTTGGTTCGGGTCAGGGAATAGATCTTCCTGGTCTCTTGGTGTTGACGGAGGATGCCACATCTTCATCCATGCCATCGGAAAAACCACCTAGGCTAGGTGAACTGTAGCCTCATGTCTCTCCTGAACTTTCAGCTGATCTGGCCAACAAGACAACTTCTCCTGCAGGACTTCCAACCACCTCTGACACAACATGTCCACAACAGAACTCGGTTTCTCCCTCCACACTGAATGGTTTCCTTGCCCGCCCAGGCTGGGGCCCTGGTCACTTCACGGTGCTTTCTCTTTCCTTACCAACAACCCAACTCCTACCAAGCCTGTGACTAGTCAAGGGACTAGTGATCCAGACATAGATCAGACCTCATGCTTTCCCCCTTGGACTCTTGTCACCCCTGTGGGTTTAATGAGCAGGACTGCTAGCTCGGTGGGTATGTGTGACACCGAACCTAGGTCCCACCCAGGTGGCCACTGGAGGTCTGTCCAGTCTGCATTTGCTCCTTCTACTAAAAACCCTGGACCCACACAGGGGCCTCAGAATGAGCTTTAAGACACAAATCTGGGGGACTCCTGGGGGGCTCAGTCGGTTAAGCATCTGGCTTCGGCTCAGGTCATGATCCCAGGGTCCCTCCTCTCCCTCTGCGTGTCGCTCACCTTGCTTGTGCTTTCTCTTTCTGACAAATAAATAAATAAAATCTTTAAAAAAAAAAAAGCAGACAAATCTGAAAGCAAGGCCTGCCCAGACTCCTCTAGCAATGCTGACGCTGGCCCTCCCTCCCTGCTCTCTACCTCAGGCAGGCCCTCTTCTCCAGAACAGACCACTTGGGCTGCGGTTGTCTCCACCCACACAGGGGCCGAGAGCCTCTGAGGGCAGGGGCCACATATTACTCAGCATCTCCCTTGCGCTTAGCGCAGGGCTTGGCATATGCCAGCCTCCATGGAATAGTGCTGACTGGACAGATGACTGTGTCTGGGTCAGAGGCACCATCCGCCTCACCCTCTGCGAGGCTCTGTCATCCTTCGGCACAAAGCCTCGCTCCTGGTCACTGGTACCTGCCTGGACACGAGTGACTATTGGGTGCCTGGGAGCCTGAGGGAAAGCAGGGGAGGCAGGCACAGAGGCTTGTGGAGAGGAACAGGCCACCATGTAGCCTCCACAGGGGGTCTGTCCACTTTCCACCTAAGAATAATCGCTGTCCCAGGGTTTGTCTTGATTCAGCCCCAAGGTGCCCTGGGACCATGAAAGAACCACCCCGCACTGAGGACTGAGCTCAGGACAAACACAAGCTGCAGGACAAAGTGGCCGCCTCGTGGTCTCAGGCAGATCCCTAGGCACTGTGAGCCTCAGCTTCCTCCCAGGTGAAGTGGGGAGAAGGAACACCACATGCTGGTGAGCTGTAAGATCTACTGAGATAACGAATGTCAAGTCTAGCAGGGCTTCCCCTCAGCTCTCTGAATCCCCGGTCCCCGGTGCTCCCTCCCGACCCCAAAGTCTGGAATCTTCTGTGGCAGCTGCTGCAGCTGCTCTTGGCTGCTGGCGCCTTTCCTCCTGGGCTGAAAGCATTCTGCAAATGCATCCCGACTAATCCGCCCCAAGCCCTTCCAGTACTGGTCATGGCAACGCTCCTTGTGTGTGTTTGCCTCTTGGGCAGAGCCCCAACCTGCCTGGCAAGGCAGAGGTTGAGAGAAAGGGTGTGAGTCAGCTGTGGCTCCTGGAGGGGGTGAGGAGCCCTGCTGTGGGGTGGGGTGCCAGGACCCCACATCCTGTCCAGACACAGGCCCCAATGCCCAGAGGGAAGAAAGTCCTGATTCTTGGTTCGGGGCTCCTGCTCCCTAACTCCTATTTGCTCCTCCATGAGTTGGCAGCCCTCACAGAAGGAGAGCGCCTGCTGTGTGCCATGCATGAAAGCGGCGCCTATGACCGAAAGCCCCATCTTTCCCAGAGAAGATATGCTTCTGCTACTAATCTTATTTTGGAAAAACTGCCCATCTTTCCCAGAGAAGATATGCTTCTGCTACTAATCTTATTTTGGAAAAACTGGGGCTCAGAGACAGGACCAGCATCATAATTGTGGGGTCCCTTGTTCAAAACACATGAAGGTCCAGAAATAAACCCATGCATATATGGTCAAACTATTTATGACAAAGGAGCGAAGAATATATAATTGGGAAAGGACAGTCTCTTCAATAATGGTGTTGGGAAAACTGGACAGCCACATGCAAAAGAATGAAACTGGACCAGTATGTTACATCATACACAAAAATTAACTCAAAACAGATTAAAGACCTAAATGTGAGACCTGAAACCATAAGAAAACATAGGCTATCACCATCTTGACATTGGTCTTGGCAGTGATTTTTTTGGATTTGACACCAAAAGCAAAGGCAATAAAAGTAAAAATAAACAAGTGGGGACTACATCAAACTAAAAAGCTTCCGCACAGCAAAGGAAACCGTCAACAAAATGAAAAGGCAACCTATTGAATGGCAGAAGATATTTGCACATCATATTATAAGGGGCTAATATCCACGATGTATAAAGAATTTATACAGCTCAAGAGCCCAAAGGACCAAACCAATTAAAAAATGGGCATAGGATCTGAATAGACATTTTTTTCACAGAAGACATACAGATGGCCAACAGACACATGAAAAAATGCTCCACCATCACTCATCATCAGGGAAATACAAATGAAAACCACAATGGGGTATCACCTCACACCTGTCAGAATGGCTAAAACTGAAAACATAAGAAACAACAAGTGTTGGCGAAGATGTGGAGAAAAGAAACACTCATGCACTGTTGGTGGAATGCAAATTGCTGCAACCACTATAGAAAACAGTATGGCGGTTCCTCAAAAAATTAAAAAAAGAACTTCCATAGATTTCCACTTTGGGGTATTTATCCAAAGTAAATAAAAACACTAACTTGAGAAGAGGCACCCCCACATTCATTACAGCGTTATTCATAGTAGCCAATACATGGCAACAACGTGAGTGTCCAGTGGTGGATGGATGAAGATGTGGTATATATGTGTCCACACACACACACACACACACACACACACACACACACACTGGAATATTATCCAGCCATAAAAAAAGAAAGCAATCCCGCCATTTGCAACATGGATGGCCCTGGAGGGCATGACGCTAAGTGAAATAAGTCAGGCAGAGAAAGACAACTACTGTATGAGCTCACCTATGTGGAATCTAAAAACAAAACAAGAAACTCAGAGCTCACAGATACAGGGAACACACTGGTAGTTCTAGAGGTGGGGGCTGGGAGAAATGGGTGAAGGGGATCAAAAGGTACAAATTTTGTTATAAGATAAATTGTGGAGATATGATGTATTGCATGGTGATTATAGTTAATAGTAACATATTCCATATTTGAAAGTTGCTAAATCTCATCACAAGAAAAACATTTTGTAACTATATATACTGATAGATGTTAATTAGATTTATTATGATCATGTTGCAATATATATATAAATATCAGATCATTACATAGTACACCTGAAAGTAATATGTTATATGTCAATTACATGTCAATTAAAAAAAAAAAAGCACTAAGAATTTCAAGAGGGTGACAGCAGAGCCCTGAACCAAGTTCAAGGCCCTGTGTGACCACCGGGGTTACCAGCCATGGAGCCAGTCCTGCTCAGAGAGCTGCAGTCACATGTTCGAGGCTGAGCTGAGATTCAACCCCAGCCCTGAGTTTTCCCCTCGCGTCCCTTCCTTAGTATCACCGGACCCCTCTGCCCGTCAGCTGCCTCACTATTTCGTGTGAGGACCCCCCAGGTCTAGCTCTACAGCTCTGGAGCTTCTCCGGGTCCTCAGTGCCCCCCAGTAATATTCCACTCTGTGTATATGCCCCATCTTCTTCACCCGTCCGTCACTGGACACTCACGTTGTTGCCATGTATTGGCTACTATGAATAATGCTGTAATGAATGTGGGGTGCCTCTTCTCAAATTAGTGTTTTTGTTTACTTTGGGTAAATACCCCAAAGAGGAATTCTATGGAAGTTCTATTTTTAATTTTTTGAGGAACTTGAGGAGGCCAGCGGTGGCAGAAACCCCAGCTGGTCTCCGCGGCACATGGGACTCTCCCCGCTAAGGGTCCTTGCCGGTGCCAGCTCTGCTTGGCAGGGGTAAGCCCAGACCGGCCGGCCGGGGGCACCCCTGGGGGGCATTCTGTGAGCGCTGGTGCAGCACAGACGGACGCCGGGGTTCGCTGTGATATACGGTGAGCACTGTGGCACTCCCCCCGGTGGCTGTAATTCATAAATTATGGGCAAGTTTCAAGACTAATAAATTTGGGAGGGAAGTATTAATGACTACACAGGGGGCACCATGAACTTGGCAGGCCCCAAAGCCTGGAACTTTGCAGCCTGGGTTTTAAAAATGATTTGTGCCAGAGCAAGTCTAAACAGAAGCTGGTCGGCCCTTGTCTGGCTGTGACCTGCTGGCGACTGTTGAACCACAGGAACCCCCCGCCCTCCCGCCCTTTGGGGCTGCCCTCCCGTGGTGAGCAAGGCCCCCTCCCGAGGCTCCTGTCACTTCTTGCTCATTTCTGCAGGTTACCGCCTGGACTGCCTGTGCACTGTTGCAACATGGCGGGGTTCCCAGCCCTCACTGGCCTGAAGGTCGTCATGAGCAGCAAATGCTGCCCTTTCTCCATCTCCAGAGTGGCCCAGAGCACCCCTGGCTTGTCTGGCCGTAATTTCTAATGTCATGGAAATCCCTCCCCGGACACAGCTCCTGGTCAAAGAGAAATCAGCTGGGGGATGCCCTGTCTCCCTGGCCCACTGGAGGCTGTGAATCACGCATGCCACTTGCTAGCCCCCACCCCCGAACCCCCCGCTTCTGCCCTCTGCCTCAGAGGCGCTGGCTTTGCTATTGATGGCTCTGGAGGCTGGCGGTGAAGCTGAAGAGGTGCAGGGGGGAAGGTACTGGCAGGTGTGCATCTGTGGGGGTAGGGGTGTCACAGGAGAGATAAAGGAGGGCAGAGTGGGGATCCAGGACTAGATGGGAGGGGCATTTGCAGCTGCTCCCAGAGGTGCACGTTTGGCATCTCTATCCTGAGTGCCTTGACCAGACACCGCCCCAGTGTCCAGGAGGGTCGGCACAGACCCCGGGACATCCTCGCTGGTCACGCACAGCGGGTCATATTTACCTTGAGTGGGCTTCAAGTGTGCCCCAGCGTTTTCCCTTCTTACTCTGCCTCCCTCCTTTCCCTCCTGGAAGTTGCTCACTATGGAGACAGCAGACGGAGGGAGCGGAGAGGCAGGGACTCTAGAATGTGTGGGATTATTTTAAAGGCTTAGTTTGTTTGCAGACTCTCCAAACCCAGATCTTGACTCCCTGTGGCCCCAAATGGGGCATCAGGTGTCAAGGGTCTGGAGGTCACTGGCTGAGGGGCAGTAATAATGACCATGCTGTTATCTCAAGAGCTAAGGATCCTGATGAGAAAGGTGCTACAGAATGTGGGCTGTTCTGGAAATGCTCACCTGAGCTCAGATGTTTACAAGTGAGCACATACGAAGAGAGAACAGAACCAAGCAGGCCCAGCCCCAGGCGAGCTGTAGCCTCCAGAGCACCGTGAGCGACACGGAGCCCCCACCACTGAGGGCAGAGCAAGTAGCAGCCCACAGCGGCTCCTCCGGCTCCCTCTGCCTTATCAGGGTGGAAGATCCTGGGAGGAGCTGGAGGCTGTGACGCTGTCCCTCCCGCCCTTGGGAAGTAAGACAAGCTGGCAAGAGCTGCTGATTTCTGGAGAGCTTTCAAAAAAAATATTCTTACAACATATTCTTGTATTCTGGATTCCACAAACACCGGCCTGGGGAGCTGAAAGTCAAGATGGGTTTCTGGAGTGGACTGCTGCCACATGGCTCCTGAGCTCAGAGGGTTGCAGGGACCCACAGGAGAACAAGTGGTATCCGCAAGGCTCATTCTGTTCTTTGATCAGTTATGGGCTTGCAGATGACATTTCATGCAACAAGGTCTAGGGCGAGCCTGCCGAGGGTTAGGCTGGGGCGGGCCCCGGAGATAAACAAGTCTCAGGGGACACACATGTAAACACTCACGGCCCCACAGCACGACTGATCGGGGGCTAGCGGGAGTTCCTGTCAGGTCCAGAGAGGACAGAGTGGTGGCTGGGAGCGCACAGCATGCGGAAAAGCTCCAAGCCACACAGCTGCCCAGAAAACTCACAGAACTAGAAGCTGCTTCACTCGCCTAAGTGAAGGTGAAGAGAGTGGGAGGAGGTGACGCTGGGGAAGCGAGAGCATCAGGGTCTATATGCCATCTGCTCCGGGGTGAATTGTTGTGTATCTGTGCCCTAACCCCCAGTACCTCAGAATGGAACCTCACTTGGCAATGAGGCTGTGGAAGTCATTGGTTAAGGTAGGGTCGTACTGGAGTAGGGTGGGCCCTAACCCAGTACGCCCAGGGTCTTTATAAAAAAGGAAATGTGAACACAGACACACAGGGAGAACGCCAGGTGGAGAGGGAGCCAGGCAACACCAAGCATTATGAGCAAAGCACCAGAAGCTAGTAGAGAGGTCCTCACCGCCCTCAGGAAGAGCCATCCCTGCCAAGACCTTGAGCTCAGACTTCCAGCCTCCAGAGCTGAGCCCGTAAACTGATGTCTAAGCCCCCGTTGGTGGCGCTTCGTTGCGGCAGCCCTAGCAGCCACAGCCAAGGTGTTAAGGGGGAGGAATCCAACAAGACACAGCCCAGCGCAGATAGATGTAAAGTGCTGCACGGTTGAGGGGTGGGGCAAAAAGCCACTGCCTAGGGCTGGGCCGCGGGGGGCCCATGTGGGGAACACGTGGGCCTGGGTCAGCGGGAGCTCAGGCTGGGCAGCCACCACAAGACTCAGGAGCCTTCTAGCAACACCTAAGGGGTCTTGGGTTCAGAATAAAAAAGCAGGGGCGGCCCCTTAGCACTCCACCCTGGTCTTGCAGCTCCCCAAGAATGGCGTTTTGTTCTGGATGTCACTCCAAGAGGAACCAACACGTTGGAATGTTCAAAGAGGGACACTACAGCGAGAACCTGGAGAGCTTGTCCCCGAGGACTGGTATGGAAGCACAGTGACAGGCCCTGGAGGAGAGAACACTTAGAGGCCAGCCTCCAAAGGGCGCCTTAGTATAACATTGAATGTCAAATGTACTTCAATAAAAAAAATAAAATGAAAGGATGCCTCAGCCGGGAGGCTACCACACCAATGCATAAAACTGCAGCCAAGTACCTGGGGGCAGACTTCAGCTCAGTCTGAAGAGTTTCTTTCTTTCTTTCTTTCTTTCTTTCTTTCTTTCTTTCTTTCTTTCTTTCTTTCTTTCTTTCTTTCTAACATTTTATTTACAAGAGAGAGCATGTGTGCACACACGAATGGCAGGGAGGGACAGAGAGAGAGAGAGAGAGAGAGGGAGAAGCAGACTCCCCGCTGAGCAGAGAGCCCAATGCGGGGCTCTATCCCAGGACCCTGAGCCAAAGGCAGACGCTTAACTGACGAGCCACCAGGCGCCCCTGAAGAATTACTTTTTTTTTTTTTTAAGATTTTATTTATTTGACAGAGCAAGAGAGCACACAAGCAGGGAGAGCTGCAGGCAGAGGGAGAGGGAGAAGCAGGCCACCTGCAGAGCAGGGAGCCTGTTATGGGACTTGATCCCAGGATCCTGGGATCACGACCTGAGCCAAAGGCAGATTCTCAACCAACTGAGCCCCCCAGGCGCCCAAGAATTACTTTCTAATAGGCAGAGCCATTTGAAGTTAGGTTGGTGTGGGCTTCCCTGGGAGGTAAGCTGAGGCCGGCAAGAGTTTCAGATGGGATTAGATGGGATCAGTTGAACTCAGGGAAGTACCTCCCAGCCCCCAAATTCTACAATTCTGAGATCTGAAGTTTTCTCAGAAGATCATGATAGCAATCACCCCACTCCACAAAAGCTGTTCACAGTGCCTTACTCCAGAGCTTTCTCACATCCATCAGCTCCTCGTACTTCCTTAGAAGCAGACAGAGTTGGAATTGTGAGATCACTTTAGAGAAGGGAACACTAAGCCTCAAGTCCTAGAGCTGGGGAGTAGCAGAGTCCGGGGCTCTGGCCTCCCACCTCCCAACTGCCCAGCCCTGCCTGGATGTCCTCACAAGGGGAACACGGCACAGCAAGGTGAAGTGGGCCCTCGATCAAGCTGGGGTTTAAGGTCCCACAGCCTGGGTTCCAAGCCCAGCACCACCATTTCCAATGTGTGACCCTGTGAAATTCTCTTGAGCTTTTTGGCTCTGAGTTTCCTGCTCCACAGGAGACAAAGGAGGTGTGAGGATTAAACCGGGTCACACTGTGAAAACTTCCCTTGGAGAGGTTTGATAAACTTTAGTTCCCTTACCTTTAGGTAAAAAACGTAAAGATGAATTGTTCTGAATTGTTAGGGGAGGTCAATATTTTAAAAAATTTCTTGGTAAAGTGAAATAACCCCTTACCCATCATTTTAGTGATAACATTTTCAGGTGCAAGGTAGGACAGGAAGGACTCAGACATGAACAAGAAAGGTGCCTGGTGTGTGGGGGGGGGGGCTCCCAGGATCCCCTTGGGGCCCTAAAATGGGGGCAGATCCCCCCCGCCTGGCTCCTGATCCTCCTGAGTTGAGGGAGATCCCTGGCCTGAGCCCATCTAGAACACAGCCTCCCGAAATCCTGTGAAGGCCCAAACCTGACATAGCTGTGTCACCAAGTGAGGGTGTTTTCTCCCCATCACAAAACAATACCCCCTGACATTTGCGGGACTGTTCTGCAGCTCCAGGGCCACTTACACCCACTTCCCTGAGCCTCCCAACAACTCTGCAAGGAAGGCTCCGAGTTGTTCCCATTTGTTAGCTATTAAAACCAAGGCTCCGAGGGTTAAGTCCCCCGTCCAAAGTGACACCGCTGGCCTTCTATACAGTACTCTGCCCTGGGTTATGCCCCGTGCTCCCATCTCCACGAACATCACCTGCCTATCAATTTGCTACCAGCACCACGACTTGGGTTCTGGGCTGTACTGGCCCTAGGCCTGGACTTGGAGGGCTGGGCAGTCCAGTAAGAGTCTCAGGTCTCTGGCTTGAAGCCTAGCTCTGCCATTTATTAGTGATGCGCCTTTGTACGACTTTTATTTCATCTGTAAAATAGGAAAGTCATACTTCCTGTTGCGCTGCGGACCGGGGAGATAACGCATGCAAAGCGCGCCCGCGGCCCACAGGCATGAAATGGGTACAGGTCACTAGGATCATTTCCAGGCTGGGTCAAGGCATCTTGGCTAAACGCTTGCTCCCGGGCTCAGAAAGGTCGCGGTGGGGGCCCGGATCTGAACCCCGCCCCAGTCCCGCCGGGAGCCGCGCCCGCCGGCGGGCAGCTGGGCGCAGAGCCCTGGGTGGGGGCGGGGCGGGCCGCGGGCGGGCTCACCTGGCGAGGGCTGCAGCTCCTCCACGACGCCCTCGGCGGCGGTCTCCTCGGCCCACGTGCCGGCCTCCATCACCTTGTAGCGGCTGCGCGGCTGGCTGAGCACGTGAGGGGCCTGCAGCGCCGCCTCGCGCTCCGCAGCCAGGTCCAGGTCCTGCTGCGCCAGGTGCGCCCGCAGCTGCCGGATCTCAAACTGCAAGAGGAGAGGGGCGGTGGGCGGTGGGGACGCGGGGGGCGCGGGGGGCGCGGGGGCGGGCGGGGTGCGGGAGCCTGAGCCTTGGGGCCGGGGTGGGGGCGGGAGGCGTGCGCTGAGCATCCGCAGGGGGTGGGGCGGTCCTTACAAATCTCCAAAGACACTGATCGCAAGAGCCTTTGACGTTTCTGGAGCCTTCTCCAAGTAATAAAGTGTGTTCCTGTGTCTCATTTCTGGAGTCCTGTGTAGTCTGGCCGCATTGTGAAGACAAAATGGCCGTGAGAGGAAACACAGCTGTGGTCTGTGGGAAGGGTACTGAAGGAGGGGTCGGAAAACCTGGGTTTGAATCTTGTTCTAGTTCCTTGCCTAAATGTGCGACCCAGGTGGTGCTTGTCAAAGTGAAGCCTTATTCAGGTGTCTTACATGGGTGCTGAATGGCAGACCGCAGGTCCGGGGACATCCAGCGCCAGCCCAACCAGCCTTGGGAGCCC
This sequence comes from Ursus maritimus, assembly GCF_017311325.1. NCBI lineage: Eukaryota > Metazoa > Chordata > Mammalia > Carnivora > Ursidae > Ursus > Ursus maritimus. The sequence goes on along the minus strand of NW_024425230.1, from coordinate 27,196,381 downwards.
ATCCTAGCATCATGTGCTCACTGGGCGGTCTGTCCACCGTCCATTTGTCTTCCCGCAACACCCACTCCCCTCTTCTAGGAGGCGTTCAGAAAGCACTGGGCTCTATTTCCCGCTCTGTAGCTTTCTGGCCCTGCGGCCTCGGTTCCCTCCGCTGTATTATAGGGGTTCTCGCCCCCTGGATCTCTTTGAGGACTTGAGTGCTAACTAAGGGCTTTGTAAAACACAGCACACGTTTTTGATTTTGGCTAATTTTGTTGTTGTTGTTGTGAAAAGATTTTTAAAGAGGTTCCCAGATGCCTCTTGGGTTTGTGGCTGAAACGGCTGTTTACAATCTGGGACCTTTCTGGGCCATCTGGGCCAAGACAAATTTTGGGCCTGACATTGAAGGGCCTGGCTGTGGGCTCAGCAGCAAGGAGAGCTTTCACTGCCACCTAGTGTCCCAAGTACACATTGCATGGCTGTGCACAATCTCCGGGCAAACCCCCAAAGGCTTGAAGCAGGTGTGGGGTGAGACGGGTCCCAGGGAGGCCCAGTGCCTGGGATCCCTACCTAAATTACCTACTTGCCCATGATGCTCCCTGTCCAGTCCTGACCCCTCCCTGTAAAGTTAGCTGCACACCTCCAACTCCTGACAGCAACGCGGAATTGGGTTATGGGAATCACAAACTCGACCTGGTCAGAATAGGACTCTTCACTGTACCCAAAAACTTGCTCCTCAGGTGGTTTCATCTCATTTTAGCTGGAGCCAAAAATGTAATCACCTCCCTTGCTTCCTTGCTTTCCCTCCCCCACCATCCAATCTGTCCCCAAGTCCCGTTCCACCTCCAAGTGCTACCCCAAGCCTGTCCACCCCCCTCCACCACCTGGACAGCCTTTTACCATCTATTCTCCAATAGGAATCAGACGGATTCTCGCAAACCTAGATCAGATCATGTCACCCCCCCCCCCTTGTCTACAGACTTCAGCTGGTAGAAAACCCAACTCCCTACCCTTGACTTACAAAGCAGGTACATGGTCTGGCCCTGCCTATCTCAGACCTGACCCCCCACCGAAGGCAGCCACCCAGGTACTTTGTCACACTAGCCTGTTTGAATTCTCTGCATTGTACTGATATTTTAAAACCTATTTTAATATTTTACCATTTTTCTTTTGGTGTCCGTTAAATGCACAGTTAAAGCGTTCACTAACATTAGGGTCACCAGGCAGCAGACTGACATCGGGGCAACCTCCCAATGTTAGTGTCCACAGATTTTGTCTCCGGGACCAATCAGGTTTTCAGAGAGCTCATCAGTCTTTGGCTGCCTCTATGCTGGGAGCAGGGCAGGGGAATGGGACAGAGGGTCCCACCATTGCACTGGAAGGATTTTCACTGAATCATTGGTTTCAGCCCTGCACCTCTCCCCAGGCCCCTGCCTAACCGAGGGCCCACCTGCAGAGCTCTCTGGCTCAGTTTCTCCAGAGAACAAACCTCTATGATTCTTGTAGGGTGGGGGTGCGTGGTCTTCTGGCTGTGCAGAATTGGGAGGGGGCCTATGGGGCTCAAATATTGTGTGTACAGGCATTTAGCCAACCCCTCTCCCTTTTGCCAGTGTCCTGTTCACCCCCTTCCTCCCAAACTCTCAGGGGTTCTGAGGGGGAGAATTAGCCCATCTCCCTCACTATCCTCTGCAGACGCTTGAGTTATAAGTTCTCCAGTCTGGTAGATGTGTCACCCCTTTCTCGTCCGCTGTCCATTTTCTTCAAATCCACTGAAATCTCTATCCTCTCTGTCCTTATGGACAGGCTTTACAGAGACACTCTCTTAATTCTTATGTGTTTATGGTTTTTAAGTTATCATTTTAGTGGAGTTTGGGAAAGGAGATCAGAAAAATATGTGTGGTCACTCCACCATTTTCTTTAAGGACTGTTGGTTTTCCCTCTCTCTCACCGCAGTGATAGTATACTGGTTAAAAACAAAACAAAACAAAGCCTGCTGAGTAGTTTATGCTAAACTCTGTGGTATAAATACTCCCAACATGGCCAATTTCGAACTACCAACACAATGTCATGGAGAACTGGGACGAAGTGTACTTAATTGGCTCTCAGGAGTGAGAGCTCCAGCCCACCACTGCTACCCTTCAGCCCTTAATAAAATATAGTCCCTGTAAGAGCAGGGGTCTTGTCTGTTTTGCTGCCTGGTATAGAGAAGGCACTCAATAAACATTGTTGAATAAATGAATGAATGAATGAATGAAACTAATCAGCTTTGCTCAATTCTGTGGTTTCAGACTGAGCCCCAATCCTAGCCCAAAGCTGAGACAAAGTCTGAGCCCTGACCCTGCTCACACACTAAGCTCTGACCATGGTCACATACTGAGCCCCAACCGTAGTTACACCATGAGCCCTATACTTGCTCACACACTGAGCCCTAACTCTGCTCTCAGTCTAGGTTCAGACTCTGGACCTCAATAACCCAGTACTCAAATGGGTCTATGGTTTGCAGAGGCTGAGAAAGTGAGGCTGGCTTACTATGGGGTGGCCTTCTGTGCAGGGAGAGAGAGTTCAAGCCACCCCTCTGGCGGCAAGTTCTCAGAGGTCGCATAGGGCCCATGAGGCAACCCTCCTGAGCTCTGCTGGGGCTAGGACCCCCTCTTACCCAGGCTGATCTGAACTTCCCATGGGCATACGTAGCCCAGTTTCTCCAAGGCAGCTCATCAGGGCAGCAGGCCCAGCTAATGGCCTCCTAGGCCACTCTGAACAGATGCATTATTGATAACTTGTAATTGATCCAGAGCTGCCCATGAGTGTCCCACTGGAATTCAGGCCAGACAGCCAGAGGCCAGGGCTTGCCCAGCCCCAAGCTCACATGTGCAGACATAGGCACATGTATTAAAACAAGTTTTAGGCTAGAGATATGAACCCCAAGCGTATGGGAATTCTCCTAGGCAGGCATGGATTCACTCATTCAGGTAAAGCATGGTGAGGGCTTTGTTAAAACTCTGTTACGTGTTTTGGAATGGAATGCCTCTCCCAGCTTGGAAGTGACTCCTCAGTGGCCCCAAATAAGGGGGGAGTGTCTGCTGCACTGCAGTAAATCTCTCCTGACAGTCTCAAGGGCTGACACTGGGTGGCACCGTGGCAGGGGAGGCCTGGTGTGTCTGCAAGACAGAGGACTGGCAGGTGAGAGAGGCTGGGGAGGTCAGCAGGGGCCACACCAGGCAGAGCCCGTTAGCCACAGTAAGATGCTACAAGAAAGTTAGCCTGTTTTTAAAAAAGCGACAAGAAACCACTGAAATCTTCTGAAGAGAAGGGCAGAGTGTTGGAGGAGGCACTGCAGTCATTCAGATGAGCACTTTGGAAGGGCTGTGCTGGCAGCAGAGCAGAGAAGGACCGGACGGAGATGGGCCAGGGTGGAGGTGGGACTAGCCGCCGGGATGCCACTTCTGCAAGCCAGGCCTGATGACCAGAATTTGGACTGGGTTGGAGACAGTGAAGACAGAGGGTAAGGGAACTGTTTAGGAGGTCAAAGTGTCAGCATGGGCATGAATTGGAATGGGTGAAGGAGAGGGACATACTTCTCCAAGCGCCAGAGGGTGTGGGTAGCCCAATGCGCTCAGCCCCAGCCCTGAGGAGGAATGATGGATTCCTTACAGGGAACTGCAGGTGGCTCAGTGGCTCATGGCTCAGCCCAGCTCAGCTCCAGGGGGCTGGCAGGATGCTGGGACCCTCCGAGCCTGGCTGCTGCTTCGCCAGCTGACTGAAGGGCTGTCGGGGGTGCTAGGATACCAGGACCTCATTAGTCAGTGGGTGAACTGGGGCTCTAGGGTGGGAAGGAGCCTCTGTCCTGGGAGACAGGGTCGGGGAAAAGCTAAGGCGACAGGACGGATCAGAAGTGAAGCTGGGCCCAGAACCCAGGCCTCTGGCTTCTGGCTTCACAGACTTTGTGTCAAGGTGAAGCTTCAGGGGCAAGATGGAAGAGACTGAGCTCGCACAGAATACAGAGAGCTAGATGGTGACAGCAGCCAGGACAGCACAGGAGGCTCCCAAGTGGGGAAAAAGCAAGGGCTGGAGGCGGCAGGAGCCTGAGTTCTCAGCCCATCGCCTTCCCTCACTTGGGCTTGGGGTGAGTCCCTTTTCCTCTTTGGGCCTCAGTTTTACTGTGTGTTCAATAAAACAAATGGACTAGCTGAACTTTAAGTCTATGACAAGCCCTGTGCTGGCTCTGGGACCCCAGTCGGAACGGAATAAAGTACAAGTGACAGGTAGCTCTTGTCTTGAGGGCCGCCTCCTGCTCCTTGATGAAATGCCCCATTCCCAGAGGGCCAACTCTTTATAGAAAGATAACATAATCCAGAATCTCTAAAACACATTATCAACAGTGTGTGGCACACAATAAGAATTACTATTCATGCAAATAATCAAAAAAAAGCAATTGATTATCAAGACATAAAGCAATTCTGAGGCTGCTTAGAATTTCCGTTGAAGCTGACCTATGTCCTGTTTGAGTTAGCAGATAAGGACTTCAAAATAACTGTGATTGATATGTTAAAGTAGGGGGAAAGATGAACAGAATGGATGTAGCATTTCAGCAGAGAAACAGAACCTGTAAGAGGAATACAATGGAACTTCTAGAACCTCAACTTGCAATATCTGAAACTGAGTATTCCACTGGATGGGTTTAGCAGCAGACTGGACATAGTAGAAGATAAGACTGTTGAACTTGAGGATAGGTCTATAGACAAATATTGAAACTTATGGCCAGAAAAGAAAAAAAAAGTGAGAATGAGTGAACAGAAGAGGGTCTAAGATGGGACACACAATCCAAGGGTCTAACATGCAACCAGAGCTCCAGAAGGAGGATGGAAGGATGAAACAGAAGCAATCAGTCAAGAAATTGTGGCCAAGAACTTTCCAAATCTAATGAAAAACATCAATCCACAAGTTCAAGAAACTCAGAATCCTAAGCAGGATAAACACAAAATCCCACCCCAACACTCTGCAGTCAAACTGTGGAAAACAGGTAAGAAGAAACACTCGGGCTCTCCAGGGCTTGCATGGGCCTCCAGGGGTGAAGGCACATGGGGGCTTTGAGGACAAATGAAGCACATTTTCCACTGGCAAACTGGCTTGGGGGAAATAAAGACCATCCTGAGACTCGGGAAGAATGAAAGTGCAGCCACAGCCCTTCTCAAGGCACATCATTAGCTAAGTATTTCTATGGGATAACCTGACCAGACCGGCCAGGATCCACAGGGAAGCCCTCAGCGCGCATTACAGTCAGGCCCCTTCCACTGGGGCTGGGCTTTTAGTGCCTGCCCAGGTGGGGCCAGACCCCTGGGGCGGCAGGGCCGGCACGCCCAGGCCATCTCTGCCTTTAATGGTCTGGTTTGTGGAGCACACCTGACACAGCCTTGGCCTGATCAATGCACACTCCGGCCAGAAGCTCGATGGTATCTAATGCAACAGCAATAATTTTCTTCCATCCTATTAGTGCTGTCTGCACAGAATGCCCTGCCTTCAAACCTATCTGCGATTGGGATGGCGTCCAATGTTTATTTCCATTAGTTTTGCCATTGTTGGTAACAATAAAAATCAGGAGACAGTTGCAAACTAATGATTTAGGAGCAGGGGAAGCTGAATTCAACCTTGGCCCCTTTCCATCCATTGTGAGGATGACTGGTAGTTGGCCATAAATTTAAATTATGGCAAAAGGATAACATAAGTTATTCCTCTGATGGCTAATTTTATCAGCTAAATAGGCTTGTCATTAACGCTACCGGCTGTTTTACAAATCACTTCCCATGCTTAAACACACACACACACACACACACACACACACACACACACACACTTCCCTTCCCACGGTGGAGATCTTGGATAATCCAGGTAACAAAGGCGATTGTGCCGAGCTGGGGACTTGTGGCCTCTGCAGGAACAAAGAGGGGACTCTCTGGAAAGAGTCAGCATCAAGCACTACCCCCAGAACCAGGGTACGACTCCTTTTCTGCAGTTTCTAATCTCCTGATGGCCACAGAGGCCCCTTCTCTGAGTTGGTGGCCCAGCCTCAAAGGTGAGAATTTGTGCAGCCATGGGCCTTCTCTCAGGGGTGCTGAGGACCACGGAGCTGTGGGTGCAGAGCAAGGCCCCCAAGTCACCTCCCACCACCTAACAAGTGAACTATGACCCCCTGCCCGTGAAAGTAGAGTGGATGGAGGGGGCGGGGGCTGGAGGGGGAGAGGATGGAGGGGGTGGAGCAGGACGCTACCCCTCCCCCCACTGCCTACCACCACCAAAAATGCTTGTTGCTTGGGGTCAAGATTATCATCTTGTTTGTCCCAGAAAAGCGCCAGGGAGACCTGCATCACCCAGGGAGGATTACTAAATGTGACTGTGCCCATGGGACTAAGGAAAGGGGTAGAGAACGTCATGAGCCCATGGGCCTCATTTCAGGTGACTGTTTTCCTCTTGGGCACACAGACCACTTCTGTCTGCCTCAGGTGCCTCAAGTGTGACAGTCTAACTGAGGCCCACTTACGAAATGGAGGCAGAAGCCTAGCTAACCGCACAATTCTCTACTCTCCCCTTCTCTGCTTCTCCCCTATTGAAGGGAGAAAGCCCCAAGGACTTAGAAGCAGCAGCTACAAAACAGGAGGAGCCTGGAGGCCAGAGTGACTGGGGAATGGTGGCCCATCCCCGAATGTCCATGGCAACCTGCACTGGGCTGTGATTTGAGTGACAGACTCTTCTTGCGTTAGGCCACTGCGATTTCTGGATTTGATGCAGCTTCTTGTGTCACTCCCAGCAGTGATTGTACAGACACCCTATGTCTGGTGTAGGCAAACGGACACTGACGCCGAGTTCCATCCCAGCCCTTCCACCACAAACTTTGAGACCCTGGGAAAGCAACAGCCTCTCCCAGACGTTGTCTTTCCATCTATAACGGGGTTAATAATACCTAGCCTACCCACTCTGACCAGAAGGTAAAAGGAAGCTGAAACACAGGGAGCGCATCTTTAAGTGCCTACCATCACAAGAGTGATTTAGTATTATTTTACTTGCTCTCTTTCCCTTGTTTTACATTTACTGAAAGACTCCAGTAGACCAGACTTTTTATGTTACTTGAATTAGTCTGATCCTTACAGCGTCCTCGTGACATAAACCTTGTTTCCTTCATTTTTCTAACAAGGAACCTGAGACCCAGGGATTAAGGGGGAGACTAGTCATTGGTGGAACAGAGGCTAGACTCTCGCTTGCTGGCTCCTTGTCTAAGCGGACTCCCTCCACCCCTCCAGGCTGCCCCCACAGAGGACTCTTTATTCAGGTGCTGGCCCAAGGCCTAAGGCTGTCCTAAGGGGTTCACAGAGCTCCATAGGCCTCCTTGCAGGCTGGGCCTCAAGTCACCCTAGATACCTGGGTTTTTGCTAATGGTCTCAGGGTGAATGGTGCTGAGGAAAGAGAAATTAACTTCCTTCCATCCTTCCCACAGGACCCAGCAGAGAAGAGAAGTACATTTTGACAGTGAAACAGGCTGGATCCCATTAACTCTAGGCCAAAGGCAAAGCTTACAGGGCAAACAGCAGGTAACGGGGACTTCAGACTATGTTTCAAAATTAGAGCTAGATCCTGCACACAGCTGTACATAAAACCTCAGAAGTGGTTTCTTAAGATGAGCTGGAAGAATCTATCATTGCAGTGACTTAACCACTGCATCTCAAACAGCTTTAATTTCTGAAGCAGCCAGTACAGAGACAAAAAACTCACACCATGTCTCCGAAGGACTATAACTAGCATCCCGCCTCTGGAATCTGTCTGTGTACCAGCAAGATGAACTCCTAAGAAAATCTGGCCAGGATCCAGACAGAGAGCAAAATACAAGTGAATGGGGAGGAACCTTCCACAGAGGGTCTGAGGCTATCTGCTTCCATCCCAGAAGCGCACAATCTGGAAGCAGGCCGCTGAAGGCCAGCCAGGGCTTTGGAAAGTAAGGCTGCCCAACTACTCTGTTGGCCCCAGATTTCCAGGAGAAATCTGTTAAGGATGAGGTGAGCCCAGCAGTCAGAAGAGATGATAGAAATGAGGGAAACACTGTATCCTGTCTCCCCGCAAAGACCAGAGGCCAGTGTGGCCTAGGGGGAAGCACTGCGATGAGCCCTGAGAGACCTGTTTCCATCCTCTTTTCCTAATTGCTGTGTGCTGTTGGGCACACCTCTCCCCTTCTCTGTGCCTCAGAAAGCCCCATCTGCTGAATCTAGGATTGGGCCAGATGCCCTCTAAGGATCCTTTCATTTATAACATAAGGTGGTTCTGGGCATGTTGGGTGTGGCCTGTGGTAAGAAAGGAACTGCCACATGGCACAGATCAAATGTACAAGACATTCATGCAAGAAACCAGCCAACTATGTCACCCGAGAGTCTCTACAGGGTCACAGTGACAAGCAATTTAAGCTTTCTAAAAAAGCTAAGATGAATAAAACAGAGTAACTTTACAGAGCAGAGATCTGACAAACACTACCTCAGCCAGGTGAGGTCAACATCAATGGTGAGAAGACATGTTGACAGTAGGTACCCTCGATGGGATGGGATGGGATGGGATGGGATGGGATGGGATGGGATGGGATGGGATGGGATGATCTTCCTCCCCCAAACCCATAACTCCAATCTAATCATGAGAAAAACATCGCACAAATCCCAGTCATAGGCCAGCCTACAAAATACCTGAATGGTACTCCAAATGGTCAATGTCATCAAAAACAGAAGAAGTCTGAGGAACTTTTATTAGCCAAGAGAAGCCTAAAGAGATATGATAACCACATGTAATGCGGTGTCCTCAATGGGATCCCGGAACACAATTAGCTAAAAACTAAGGAAATCGGAACAATGTATGGACTTTAATAATAATAACATACCAATATTGATTCATTAATTGTAACAAACGCACGATACTAATGTGAGATGTTAACAGGGGAAATTGGGTGTGGGGTACATGAGAACTCTGTACCATCTTTACAACTCTTCTATAGATCTAAAACCATTCTAAAAAACAAAGTTGGTTTTAAAAAAGAGCTAAGATGAATAAAGTCTTGGGAAATGTTTATACAGATACACCTCAGGGAGAGAGCAGGATGAATGCAAATTGATTGTTTCACTTAAACCGAGTTTCTAAACATTTCATGGGAACTTCGGTAAATTTCAGGGTTTTAGGTAGCACATATGAATTTGATGTGAAAATTGCTTTATTAAACTGAGAATTCCAGCAGGGAGAGAGAGAGCAGGAGTTTTTGACAAAAAGGACTAGAATGACCTGGAAGGGGGTTGGGGGTGGCACGGAGGTGGGTAGCAGCAAGAGACTCTTGGGAAATGCCACGGAGACAGCTGAGTGCAGTTGCATCCATGCTTGTTCGAGGGCCGCACTAGGCTGTGGTTTAAAGCTATCCTGGTGCATAATCTGGCCAGCCTTCACTGAGGACCGAGAAGTGACATGTGTAAAAAATGACATCGAACAGGACCCTAAGCAGGGTGGGCTGGGAAAGAACAGTGTTCCATTAGGACACCTGAGTCTATTCCTGGCTCTAAAGGCCCTCAGCTAGCCATGAGCTCTTGGGGAAGTCACCCACTCCTCAGTCATCTTATCTGTAAAACAAATGGGTGTATGTGGGGGAGAGGGGGTGGGCTGGCATAGTCAGCATTCATCATGGGTCAGGCTTTAGGCTACACCATCTCACAACCATCCTTCAAATATTTTATTACTACTCCTCTTTTTCAGATTAGGAAAACCAAGGGCCACACAGGTCCCACCAGTGACCAAAGCCACAAGGCCCATAAGTGGCCAAGCTGGCTTTGTACCCAGGTCTGTTCCTAAAATCTATTCTTAACCGTTCCAGGCGCTATTCTCTCGAAGTGTTTGGCTGTCTCTGACATGTCATGAGCTGGCACTCTGATTTCTATAAGGTATTTGTAACCCAGTCAAGTCTCAAAACTGGTCCTAAAATAGAACTGAAAATAAGGTGTCCACGTGGAGTGGGCACCACTCAGCTCTGGGGGAGCAGCAGTCCTGGTCTCTCTGCTCTTACCGGGCCCCCTCTCGCCTTCCCTGTGGCTCGTTGGGATTCCAGCCCAGCTGGCCCTTTCTCAACTAAGACGACAGGCTTCAGGTGTTTTTTAAATTAAAATGGTCTGTTTCTGTTCATCTCTTTTCCAGATGTCACTACCTAGAGGGAATCTGTCTTTATTTATTAGCTCTTTCCTGTGCAGAATCCAAGGGAGTCTCCCTCTGGCCAGGACCCCTGGGAAGGAGGCCACATGTGGGGTCTCTGTGGGCTCAGGACGGGGGTCCTGGTGGAAAGCACTGAGGGTGAGGTTGCCATGAGGGTTTTCTCTGCGCCCCGCGGCGCACGAGCTATTCCTGTGAGGCCTGCGGGAGGCTCAGCTTGCTGCCTGCTGGCTGGGAAGCTGTGGGGTTATGAAGGGCAGCTGTGGCACCCGTCCGCGGCTGTCACGTGGCCCGCTGCAGCAGCGTAGTGTTCATTTTCCTATCAGACAGCAGACTGACAGCTGCCTGACCAAGCTCCAGCGGGGTCCTGGATGACACCCGCATCTGTCCTCTCCCCTCTTCCTCTAGACCTCTGTCTGCCCCAAACCTAGGCCACTCTCCCCTGGGTGATTGCGACAGCCTCTCAACCCAGGCTTCCTATCTCCATTCCTCGCCCTCACCCATCCCACCTCCAACACAGGCAGACAGATCCATCAAAAACTCCACCCTGAGCAGACCTTCGACCCCTGCTTCTAACACCCCAAGCCTCCCCCTTCCCTACGGGGTGGAGCCCAAATTCCCAGGTCAGCCACATAGGCCCTTCCCAAGCCTGCCTCCAGATTCTCCTCCTTCCTCTCTCTGCTCATACCCTGAATGGCCTTGAGCTCCTCTGGTACAACACCCACTCTAACGCCTCATCTGTCCCCTCCGCCTGGCACCCTTTTCCAAGGGCTCTACCCAAAGTCGGCTCCTCTGAAAACCCATCCACTTCCCTACCCCCCCGGCGTGCAGAACCCCAGACTTGTTCCCGGCTGAAGCATGAATGCACCAGACTGCCCCTGTTTATTTATGGGCCTGCCAGTCTCGAGTCACCCAGAGCCTCCTGGGGGTAGGGGCCAAATCCTCTCCACGACAGTGCCCCCAGTGCCCAGCACAGGTCGGGATGGTGCTGGCGAGCCAGATGCACGGGTAAGAATGAAGCTGATGTCAACCACTCAGGGACTAGAGCACTGGTTTTCCCGGGTCTGCAACCCTGTAAAGACTGCCCCACACCCAGGACCCCATGGAGGATGTGCTCCTGAGGGCTGTGTCCCCTGATGTCCCCTCGTCACTCATAAGCATTTTGTGCTGAAATGAAAGGCCATGGTGTTCCCAAAGCAGATAAAAAGATTTGGTTCCCTGACAGACATTCCAAGGAGATGATTTTCAAGACTCAGTGTGCCTGTTCCCGTGGGTCATTTCCAAGGATCAATTTGTGGTGACGTTCCACAGATTTCCACTCCCTCCAGCTCTTCCTCCAGCTAGGAGAGGTTGGGGTGGAGGAGCCAGGAGACCTCCCATGTACAGGCGTGGGGCTGTGGGCAAACATGAGTCAGAGGAGGCCTGCTCTGGGGGAGCGTCCCATTCAGTGGGAGAAGTGGTCTCGGGTGCAGATAATTAGAGCCCGCAGGAGCGGGTGCCCAGTGCTCTGTGGAGGCCCATGGCAGAGCTGGGGGGTAAGGGAGCAGTGACTGCTGCGGGAGGGGGGTGCTGTGTTTAGTGGAAAAGCCAGGACTTGCGGGCTACACAAATTGGTTAGGTAGGGCTGGGAAGGGGCAAGGGTTCAGGCATGGGGCATAGCACAACCAAAACGAAGCGACGGGATGGCACAGGGCTTGTCAGAATGGCAGGTGACTCCACCTGACTCCGTCAGTGTTTATGTACGAGATGAAGGAGGTATGCGGTGGACAGTCCGTCCTCACTGCACTGCAAGCCAGGAGCGCTCAGCCCCACGTGGGATAAGTAGCTGGGACGTTCTATGCCTGGACTGGCCCTGGGGACTATGGGTGGAGGGCAGAGCTTATGTGGCTCATAGAGCAAGGGGCAGTAGCCCTGCTCTCCCCAGAATCTAATGAAGAGGCCAGAATGACCACATAGGTCATTTCATATATCCTCCTCCACACTTTCCACCACTTTGCTAGCTGGTCGCCTCTATGGCATTCCCACCTTGCACACCAGGTACCAGAACATTCCCTCCCTGGAGGCTGTGTTTCCACAGAGCTTTGTCGCCTTGCTGCAGGACCCAGCTGTCCGCCCCCTTGGCTCTGCTGAGCATGGCCTTACAGGGCCCATCACCTCTGTGTCTTCCCACAGCTCCTGGAAGGCACGGAGAACTGCTAACACCTCTTTGGGGGTATCTGGGGGTCCCGGTTGGTGACTGGCCCACCGTGGTGCCCAGCAACCTCTGCGGACAGAAGCTGTCCCCTGTTCTAGAGACCACTGTGTGGAGAAGACTCTGATGAACCGAGTCGGTGACTCAGCTGGCTCAGGCTGGAGAGCTGACTGGTCGCTGTGGTGCAAAGAAAAAGCACCCTGGCCTGGGAGTCAGTGCTGAGCCCAGGCCTGGCTAGGCTGAGCAGGAGTGACCTTAAGAGACTGGTTTCCCACTCTCTGGGCCTTAGGTTCCCCACGTGTCCTTGGGAGCCCTGCAGTTCTGGCCTCCTGCAGCTTTAGGCACCAGTGGGGCCCTCGGCCCTGGACAGAACCGGAAGGGGCAGGGCGTTACCCCTTGCTCCTGACAGATCTGCGTCAGTCTCTCCAGCTGCTCGTCCTGGATGACCTTGGCCTTCTCGTACTGCTGGATGACCATCTCCATGTCCACCTTCACCGGCAAGACGTACGCTGGAAGACAGAGACAGCTCCGTGAAGAACTTGACAGTAGCAGGGCTTAAGCTGGGGAGGGGCCGGTCCCAGCAGCCAGCCAGCCCCAGGTGCAAGTCGGGAGCAGTTCCTAGAGGAGCAGGGGGTGCGGGGGCTGGGGGATGTCTAGGCACCCCACAGCACCCAGACAGTATAAGAGGGCTAGAACCCTAACCCACAGTGACCGAGAGTTCTTTTTTCCTCCTTTGTCCTAGCGACGGCACCCTTCATTCTGGCTGCGTGCACAGCTGCCTGGAGCAAGGGCTGTACTTTCGAGTCTCCTGCACAGTCGCGGGCAGCTGTGAGACCACAGTCTGGACCCTGGGAGGCAAGGGCAGGTGTCATGCGGCAGCTTCCGGGAGCTGGCAGGGATGAGGAAGAGGAAATACTGGAAGCCTCACTCACTCACTGCTGGTGGGAAAGTAACATGGGGCAGCCGCTCTGGAAAACGGCGGGGCAGTTCCTGAGATGGCTAAGACAGTGACCACAGGGCTCGGCGGGTCCATCCCCAGGCACCTCAGAGAAACAAAAACATACCTCCACACAAAAGCGTGGCCATGGATGTTCACAACAGTCAAAAGTGCAAACTAAATGTCCCGCAACTGATGGTGGATGAAGAAAACGTGGTCCGTCCATACAAAAGAGCACGGCGCAATAAAAAGGAATGAAACTCCGACACATGCTACACACGGATGAGCCCTGAAGATGCTTCTGCTCAGTGAAAGAAGGCAGACACAACAGAACATACGTCCTGTGGTCCCATTTATAGGAAAAGTCCAGAAGAGGTAAATCTAGAGACAGGAAGTAGGTCAGCGTCTGCTTAGGGCTGGGAGGGTCATGTGCAGTGACTGCTAACGGGTACTGGCTTTCTTTTTGAAGTGGTGAAAAGCTCTAAGCTTAGGTTTTGGTGATGTTTGCATGACTCTAGGAATATACTAAAAGCCGCTGAATTGTGCACTCTAAATGTGTGTTTCATGGTGTGTGAACTCTATCTCAATAAAGATGTCTAAAGAGAAAAGGCAGCTGGGGCTTTCCTTTTGCCTCTTTATCTTCTTCCTCTCTTCCTTCTTCCCAGTGGCTGAGTTGAGGATATGATGGCTGGCCCTGCAGCAGCCACCCTGGACCATGGGGGGACTTTAGAAAGTAGACGGTGTACAGCAGAGCAACAAATAGGAGGAGCCTGGAATCTCGACTGCAGAGAGCACCATGTCAGCAGGGACTACCGACCTGCAGACTTTCCTGTGACAGAAAGAGGCTTCTGCTTTAAGTCACTGTTATTCTGGTCTCTGCTACTCAAGGACAGTCCTATCGACCCAGAAGAGAGAGCCTAGACTTGGGTTGGAGGGCTCCAGATCTTGCAGCCAGTGGTAGCCCCACAGGCCCCTCCCTTGGGCAGTTCTCCGGGCTCTGTGAGGTCTCAGTATCAACTCCTGAGCAGACCCTGGCCTCTGGCCTTCACGCTCTTCTCAAGCACAGAACCCAGCTCTTCCTGACTTGTCAGAAACTTCGGTCACATGCGTCTCTAGCTGCTGTGTTCTACAACTCTCCACATCTCCACTCTTCGAGTCCCTTCCTGCCCGTGGCTCCTACCCTCTGGGCATTCTCCGGCTGCCGCAGGGACCACGGAGAGCAGAGAAAGCAGAATTCTCCGGTTTGCTTCTCAACTGGAGGGCAGCCCACACATCCTGCAGACCTGTCTCCAGGTCCAGAGGCTGGACCCAGCCGCTTCTGCCTCCTCAGATCTCTGCTTGAAGCCAGTTCACACCCAGGGTGAGACAAGCAAATCAACACCCACGCATTCCCGCAGCGCATCCCTATCCTGAGGCTTCCGGGGGCACAGCCGCTCCTGCTATGTCAGGAAAAAGTGGGAAGAGCATTCACAATGTGCTGTCAGGATCCATCAGTGTGAGGGTGTCCAGCTGTTCACAGCTGGCAGAGAAGAGCCAGAAGGCGCTGTTCCTGCCCTGAAGGGAAAGGATGTTCTCGTGAATGGAGCCAAGGGCAGGGCCTGAGCAGATGGGGCTGAGTGAACAGATAAAGAGCACACTGGTGGTTGCCAGTGGGCCTGAGCTCCACTTTGGGCTCATAGCCTGCTTTTCTGTGTGACCCTTATCCCTCTTGGCCTCAGTTTCCCCATCTATCAAACAACAGGAATGGACTAGATGACCTCTCAGAGACTTCCCAGTTTGGACCTTCCAAAGTTGGACATGTGAATCACATTCCAGTTTGATGAAGATTCTGGATTAGGAGCTAGCTCCCTGACAAGACATCACACCCCACAGTGCTAACTGGGTGGGGTGTGGGGGTGGGGACTAGGGAGAACCGGGTGCCCTGCCAGGGGATGAGAGACCCCAGAGGCCGTCCTTCTGCCTCATCCCCTCCCCCTGATTCCTCAGCAAGTGCTATTGGGATATTCTCATTGCCACAATTTCTGACTTCGCAACCAAAATTCAGGGCCAGAGTGACTTTAGAGTCTATCTACTACACAGTCTATACTCTTAACAGTCTATCCCAATGGTTTAAACCGCTCCAGAGGTCCAGAAGGTCCTTAGAGATGCCCCCCAGAGAAGAGAGAGGGCAAGGAGGTGGGCTCTGGCCCACTACTCCGAGTCAACCAAAACACTCCACTTTTAATCTATCTTCCACACTGGAGAGCTGCATAAAAGTTTGCAGAAGAAAGAGTTTTGTTATTTAAAAAAAGCTTGGGAATCATCATCTGTACAACCTCCTTGTTATGCCTTGCCCCTCATGTGACCACCTGGCTCAGGCTGCCCACACTCCCGCAGAAGCCCACCTCCTAGAGAGGCAGACCAGCCCATCTGCTGTGGCTCTGTGCCTAGTCTGGCTGAGGTGAGGTGGGCCTCCCTGTCATGTCCTGGGAGGTCCAAGACCACCTCTGGAACCCAGTGTTGGCTCCTCTCTCTTCCCCATCCCAGGCTACCCCATCCTAGTACTCTGCCCTATTCTTCAGGGATGAGGTTTCCAGTCTTCTCTCACCCAGGTGTCCCTCCTTGGGGGGACACACTCGGGTCTGTCACCAACTTCTGGAAATAGATGAACCACCCAGGTCAGGGTACAGCTCTCTAAATGAGGTGACTCCGTGGGGAGGGTGGGCTTTGCCTCTGATGGTAGCAAAGGCAGTGAGAGAGTGGAGCGGATCAGACACTCTCTGGGAATGGAGGCCCAGATGGGAGCATGCGTCACTAAAACCGATTAAAACAAGCCAAAACCCAGACCAAGCCAGCACCTCCCCCAGAAACATTCTCGAGTTGTCTGCGGCTTGACAGGCTTGGGTGGGGCACCCCTTGTTGGACACAGAGGGTAGATGGGCCCTGCAGGGAGCAGCACCTTGACCAGTAACCTAGACAAAGCCAGTGGTGAGTCTGAGGGCGGGGGGAGCCAGGGGCAGGCGTACATCCACTCAGGATGTACGATGCTGGTGTTCCAGAATCGCAGGCCCTGCTGTGAGCTCTCATGTGAGGCCCTGGCTGTCTGCACATACGATAAACAGTTATGTTGGAATGGACGCTCAAGTGTTTGCATGGGACATCTGGGCAGTGTGTACAGCTCCCGAACATGTGACACTGAATGAGCGGTGACAGGCTTGGTCTCTCTGTGCCAGCAGTCTCCATCCTCCAATCCCGGAGGCTGGCTGATTCATCCTTCCCTCCCACCCCATATCATGTGGTCTCTCTCCTCTCTTAGTTGATAGCTCCAGGCTCTGTAGCACCAGCTGCCACCCTGCCAGCTCTGCTGACTCTTTCTGGACCACTCACCATCAATGACCCTCTTCACCCGCCAGATCCGGAGCATGATAATGAGGCTGATGGCATCCCAGGGGCTCCTGGGCCCATTGGCCACGGTGGACGCCACCATCGGGGCCAAGGACAAGATGATCACAGCCCCGTCAAACACCTGTGAGAGGAATTGGATTTCAGTGCCTTGGGCCACCTTCCTGAATGTCCCAGAAGCAGCTTGGGCAAAGCGGCTGGTGCTGGCTGATTTCTCCAGGAGGCCTGTGCCCACAACAGGTCTCCCCTATCCCCGGCTGTCTCTCCGGACCCTCCTTAGTCTCTTTAGTGACCCCCGCCCCCCACTAGACAGGCTCCTGAGCACTCTCTTTCCTCTTAAGTGACCTCAGCCCATCCCCAGCCTTTGTTCAGATGGCCTGGGGTTGCCCCCAGCATCTTTTCCCAGTGTCTTGTCCCTTCCTGGGATGCGGCCTGTATTCCATGTCCCAGGGTCCCTGTTCAAACCTTCCTGAATCCCTCCCTGACAGTGGGAGCTGAAGGCAGGACACTTCCCCTTGGGCAGCAGGAGCCCAGAGCCCACATCTTATTTCTATCTGATGCTGAGTCTCTCACCACACAGGGAGGCAGGGCTAGGAGAAGAGGGGGCCCAGCATGGAGCAATTCAGCCTTGGGCCCTGATCTTCTGTCTGCCTGCTCAAGCTTGGGTTCATCTAGACTTCCATGGGCTAGGCCTCTATGTCTGTTCCCAGCATTAGGCTCAAAGAGGCTACAATGTGGATGTGGGGGGGGGGGTAAGGAAGAAGTGGACAGTGGACACTGACCACCTTGCCTTGTCCTAAGTGCACAAAACTCCCAGTGACAGCCAGGCTTCCTTGGGCTTTACACGAAGCAGAGTGGCTGGATGCTCCGCTGAAACAAGGCTGAGAAGTGCCTAGATGGTTTCCCACCCAGCCCTCTGACCACTGGGCCATTTTAGAGTGGACTCATTAGTTTTAAGACACATCCCAAAGCTTTTCCAAATGATTCAAGAATAACTTTTCAAATCTTGCAGAATTTTGAGGAGAATTTTTAGACTGTCCCTTTGCCGCGAACTTTTCTGTCTGCCTGTCCCCTCCCCCCAACCCCAACAACACAGCTGCAGGGACTCCTGCATCCAGTGTGGAAGGAGCAGGCCTTTTTGATGCTCCCACCGGAGGGACATTTTCCAGCTCCCAGGATGGCCAGCGTGGGGGGTGGGCATGGACACTGGCCTTTACCTCTATTTTGTTTTCGATATAATCCCAGATCCCAAGCACCACAATCCGCAGAACAGTCTGAGGAGAGGAAATGAGAGAAAAGGTTATGGTTACTGCTCTCCAGCCCCTGCCCTCCCTCCAGCAGAGAAGATTCCAAAGCTCAGAATCGGGGTTCTGCCTCCTTGTTCAGTAATGGAAAACATCTTCACCATCCGCTGGGTGTTTCTCAGCCCACATGCCCTCTCTACCACACTCTGCCTCAGCTCCTGGTTTGCCATCCATGCAAACCTTCCCCACAAACCTCAACACTCTGCAGTGCTCCCAGGACATACAGAATGTACTCTGATCCTTTGAAAAAACCCTCAAGCCTATCTCCCTCTCCAGAGTATCTCTTGCACTCCCGTCTGTGCCACAAATGTACAAACACGCGAGCTCTTCCCTCTTTTGCCTTGTCCTTGTATGTGCCTGTTCACTCCCCCTCCCCCTAATCTCTCCCCTCTCTCTTAGAGAATAATTGGATAATTAGCGTGGCCGCCCAGCTACAGCCGACATTTCCCAGCTGTGGAAGGTACTAGGCAGCTCCTCCTCTTTCCCTCTTCCCGAAGACTAGAATGTGTAGGTATGGTGGTGAGCTGTCTTCAGGTAGGGAGGGCTGGGCGACAAGACGGAGGCATTCTGGCTCCCCAGCAGCCCCACACCAGCACATCTGCTGAACTGCTCACCCCACCTGTCCTTCCATGAGAAAGAAATGGACCCTGCCTTGTTGAAGCCCTTGTGTGTTGTTTCCTTGTTACAGCAGCGTGGCCTGTGGGCTGAGGAGCAGGGCCTTTTCCCTTCTCTACCTGGAAAAGACCTTCCTGTCCTCTGGCCTCTGCTCAGATGTCACCTCCGTGAAGTTCTCCCACATTCCGTGGGCTCAGTGCCTCTTTCCTTGGTGTTCCTATAGCAACTGGAACGTCAATCAGTCCTGCACCTCATCGTACCTTGTGGTGATTAGCTCCCTGATCCCCAGTCAAGACTCAAGAGACACTGATTTCTCTCCATTACCCCTAATCCCTGACATAGAGGAGACACGCAACGCTTGTGCGGTTTGAGCGAATGAAAAAATGCACACGGGAACGACTAATTCCTTAAAAACCCCTAGTAACTCACTCCAATGCTGCTGCCTTCAGGAGAGGTTTCCTCATCAAGACTACATCTCCCTCCAAAAAGAATACTTAAACGCTGGTCTCAAAGGATCCCGGTACGTTTGTCTGGAGGCCCTTCTTTAAACCAAGATGACTAGTTAACGGTAATTCACACCAGATGGTGTCTCTTCTCCCACGTGCTGCAGTCCAAGACCAGCCACGTGAACTCAACAAAGCTGCTGAAAGCCCATGGATCCCCACCCACACTTAAACCACAGAAAGGCTTGGCTGATAAAATTCACCTCCTCCTTATAAAAGACTATCCTGTTTTCATGAAGGAATAGGTAGGTGGGATGCTGGCGGCATCTTTGACAACAGAGAGGGTCATGCGACAGCCCGATGTCCATTCTCACATGGCTTCCTGACCTCCCAGTTAGGGGACCCATGCTTAACTGCAAGACAGCTCCAAGTGGGTGGAGAGAAATCTGGGATGAAGTTCAAGATGTCTTGAAGTCACAGCTCAGTACTGGACTGGTTGTGTGGCCTTGGGCAAGTCAAATCCCCTCTCTGGGCCTCAGTTTCCCCTCTGCCGGAGAGATGGGTTAAATGATATGAATCTTCCAATTCTTCATGAAACTCACCTTTGCCATTTGCTATATACCAATAAGTGCCAGGCCCTGGGCCAGCCCTCCTCACATGTGGCTCCTCACTTTGCAGAGAGGGAAGCTGAAGCCCACAGGGATTAAGGAAGCTGCCCAGGTCACTCAGGCATTGGACGGTGAGTTGGCATTTGGACCCAGACGTTTTGACTCTGTATGGTACGCTCCGGCAGTGTAACCACAGATGGGCCTGGTTTCTTTGGTTGCTGTTCAATTTACCTAACTGTGCTGACACTGAAATTTGGTGTTTGTCTCCTCTGAAATGTCACACCAGCCACATCCACTCCAAATTCCCAACTGTGAGGTTCCCAGAGCAAAAAGTCCAGGCCAGGATAGAGGGGAACAGGGCCTGGTCTGGATAGGATTTCGCCTGCTGTTCCTCCTTCTCCTTTTTTCCTCTTTTAAGACTATGGTAAAATACACGTAACACAAATTTTACCAGTTTAGCCATTTTTAAAAGTGTACTGTGGTACTGAGTACATTCATACTGTCACACAACCGTCACCACCATCCATCTCCGGAAGTTTTCCATCATACTCATTAAACACTAACTCCCCGTCCCTCTCCCCACCGCCCCTGTCACCACCATTCTACTTTCTGTTTCTGAGCTTGACTACTCCAGGAACCTCATATAAAAGGAATCATCTCACTTCTTTATAAACAAGGCAGCAGCCCAGGGGATGTGGGGTTGGGGGATGAAGAAGGGAGCTGGTCAGGCCTGAGACGCCGCCAGCAACCCCCGCGAGGGAGGAACAGGCAGCAAACATCACACCTGGGGCCTCTGTGCTCTGGGAGGGATGGAAGTTGAGTGGCTGTAGGACTAAAGCAGTACCGTAGGAACAAGCGGAGCAGCTGGGGCACGGGCTACCTGCCGCCCTCCTTGCTGGCCCATCCAACCGGGATCCATTCTCTAAGGCCCAGCTCATGTCACCCTCCTCTGCGGGAGCCTTTCCTTCCTAACCCAGCCCACAGAAACAGAACAGCCAAAGGCAGCTGTGGAGAGGGCTGTGGAAACACCTCCTGGTCCAGCCTCCCACCGCAGAGGGGGGAGATGGTGGTCTGGAGACAGCTGCTCCAAGTCCAAGTCAAAACTAGAATGAGAACCCAGCTCTGAGACACCCCACCTGGGGGCTTTCCCCTGCAGCGTCCTTTGCCAAGCCCCCCTGTCCGTGGACACAGGGACCTGGCCACGCTGTCCTGCCACAGGCTGACCAATCCAGTGACGGCCGTGCTTCTCAACATGCATGCAAGGACCCCCTGCATCAGCAACATCTGGGGATCTGTCTCGAATGCAGATTCCTGGGCTCACATGGAGATCCAGACATCAGAATCTCTGGGGGCAGGGTCCAGGAATATGCCTTTTTCACACACTTTCCTAGGGTACCCACTGGAACCACAGGGATTTTACAAGTGACAATGCCCCGAGTGAAAACAGGGAGGCCGCATGCCCAAATGCAACAGGGAGGAGAATTATAGTAGCAGTCAGAAGTCAGATCCTCTTCCTGCTTCTCTCCCTTTCGAAGCATGGGCGGCTAGGACGAAGGTGGACTAGTGCCCCATGCTGCCTGCCTGCCAGGGCTACTACAGAGCTCCATGGGAAAGACAAGAGCAGGGCAATGAGGAGGGGCTGTTTTATCACCCACTCCCACCCCTGAGCCCCTTGGCCTGCAACCCTGCCCCCAAGAGTTGCAAAGGGCTTTAAGCAAGGGTCCAAGGAACTGCCTCTTTCCCACGTGGGACTGAGGGTTTTTAGCCCCCTTCATTCCAACCTTGCCTTCAAGAGACGAGGACGCTCTGACTCATGGGATAGGCCAAAGTCTTAGCGAAACCTCAATGACAGCATTGTGTATTTACTATAAGCCCAGCTCCCATGCCATCTTGCAGGTGCAGAAACAGGCTCAGGGAGAAACAGGTAAACCCTTTGGTCCTCAGGTCCCTCTTCATTCTCACCTCAGGTACCCTCATCTTTTCCCTCAAGAAACTGTGCTTTCTGGAAGGACTCCTCTCCCCTCTCCCCGGAGAAGGGATTTAGGCTTTAGGCAGCAGGAGGGAAGAGTGAGATCCTTGCATGTGCTCCAGGCCCTGTCTCAGTCAGGTGGCAGCAAGGCCTCCCGCCCCACCTGACAAGGCCCCACCCTGTCTCCCTGGGAAAGGGTCTGATGCGCTTCTAGGGCTTCGGAACCTTGGGGGATACAGGCAGAAGCACCTGCTGGTCTATAAGATGCCTCTATGCAAATTTTAAAAAGGCACCCCTTTTCCAGGCAGAGGGAGATCCCCTGGCTCACTGCTTGGTGAGCAGAGCGGAGGCTGGCACTCTCGCTCTCTGCAGAGCCATCCCTGAAACCAGGCCCACCAGCAGGGGAGAAGGGAGCAGCACACACCCAGGCCTGAGCCTGTGCCCCCGGAACACTGCAGCTGGGCACAGTGGGGGAGTAGGGTGCAGGCTGGCCTAGGGAATACACACGGTGGGCACTGGGTGGCTGGGGGATGACCCCAAGCACTTCTTCAAGAAGCAGATCTACTCTTGGATGAGTTTTCTCTGTCAAGATAGCTTCTGGCTCCTTCCTCCAAATCCCCCCTATCCCCGGGTTAAATGAGAGCAGCAAGAGGAAGACATGGAATCCGGGATTCAGCCACAAGAAAGAAATAAGAAATGTGAGGACCCTTTGCAGGGGCTGAAAGCAGTCTTGAATTGGTGCGCAGAAGAAAGGCTTTCTGGGTAACAGGTGCAGGTTGGGGGATGATGCGGGGAGCACAATAGCGCCTCCTAGGCTTAGACGTTGATAAAACAGGAGCAGAGGGACCAGCCTCCCCTTCACTCACCCAGCCTTACACCCTCAAACTCCATGGGCATGGAGCATGGTGGGTCAGAGCCTGCCTCCTCCCCAGGAGGGGGGTCTACACGTGAACCTCCTGACCAGACGCAGTAACCAATACCTCCGATATCTCTGGGGGACCTGGGCTCACAGGCAAACTGGCTGTGCTTTCCCTGGGGCTGGCTTCATTTTGGCGGGAGGTTCCCAGCTACCCTAAAAGAACAGGTACGAGGCCCGTAGGGTAGAGCATGAGGTGGTGGACAACATGACTAAATGTCAGTCCCTTAAATGTTGACTGCACGCGCTCTGGGCCAGCCCTCAGGTAAGGAAGCAAGCCTGAAATACACAAGCTGTGTGAAGTTGAGTTCCAGAACTTCCTCTCAGCCCAAGAACCTTCTCAATTTCCTCCACTCTAAAACATCCCTCACTGACCTGCGTCTCCCTTAAGCCATTGCCATCTCTCTTCTCCCAGGAGAAGGTTTGGAACCCACTGGAATCTGCCGTGAGCCCCACCACAGCAGTGGGGCCGCTCACACCTTGGGTACCCATGACCCCTCCTTGTTGCCAGGTCTCATGGATAATGTCATGCGGTTTATCTTGGTGTGGCAGAGTGTAGTGTGTTGGGCATTTCCCTCCTCTTCAAGGCCCCCCGCTTTGGTCTGCAGGGTACCAGCGGCTCTGGGTTCTCCTCCCGCTTCCCTGGCTACACCTTCTCATTCACCTGGGCTTCCTTTTCCTCCGTCCCTGCCGACAGTGTTTCCCAGAGCTCTTCTCTCTCCTCCCATCCCTGGATGATCGTACCCTTGGCTGAAATTCCCACCAATACCCAGAAGGACGCCCCCTAAGTCCATGTATCCGGCTTAGAAACTTCCTCCTGCAGCAGCTCTGGCTTGGCAACCCCATCACTATCGCCTCTTCGGCTTGTCTTCTCCACTGCTGTGCTCCCTCCCAACACCTGGCCGCCAGTGATGATCAATTCCCAAGTCCTGCAAAGTGTAGTAGCCCTTTAATCTCTCTCCCGCTTGTCCCTTTCTCCATCTCCCTTCCACTCTCCGATTCAAACCCTTAACCTCACACAGCTGAGCTATGCCTCCTAAATGGTCTCCGAATTTCAGTCTTGCCCCTTCCTCCACACCTGGCTGTCAGGGTGATTTCTCTGAAAAGCCAATTTCGTCAGGCCCCTCTTCTGCTTAGAAGTCTCCGGGGGCTCCCCAATGGCTTCGGATCAGGACTCCAACTCCTCAGCAACACATTAGGGGCCTTTGTGACCCGGTCTTGCCAGGGTTCCCCAGACATCTCACCACCTCCCCTGCCAGAGTGGACAGACACATGATGCTGGCTCCCGCCTCTGTCCCCTGTGCATTCTGTGACCGCTGCCTGAGGTCCTTCCAGCTCACCCCTCTGGAGGCTCACATGTTTGCAGGCAGATTGCTTCCATGACTGCCTTAACCTTGAACTTCAGCTCCTTCCCCAGGTCTCTCACGTTTGCTCAGCTGCTTCCCAGCCGACTATAAACACCCTGAAGCTGGGCCTGCACAGTGGCACCGGATTTTTATCTCTGCACAGCATCTTGGGCGCCTGGCTGAGGCGTGCAAAGACGAAGGGCTCCTGGCAGTGGTGGAAAAGCAGCAAGGGGTCAAGGCAGGCTTGCTCCAGTGCCAGCCCCAGGGGGGCACACGGCATGGGCTGAGGATGGCAGCATCGGACCTTCTGAACCAAGCCTGATCTCTTGAGGAGTCCAGTGTTCTGGGCTCTTACCCATTTCTTCCTCTTTAGTCTTTTTAGGGTACTTTCATAATCCTATTAGGCTTTTCCTGAGGTGGTGGGGCAGCCACTGTTCACATTATGGATGGGACAAGTGAAGTCAGAAGCGTTAGGATGTGCAGAGGCTCTCTCAGCTGGCGGTAAGGCTGGCCTGGAGCCCCGATTTCCCTCCACCTCTCTGAAACATGGAAAGGGAGACAGGGAAAAGTCTCTCCCCAAAGTGTAAGCAGTGGCTCCACCTCAGGTGGGGTCAAGAAGGCAGCCCAGCCCCTAGGACAGGTCCAGTTTCCTTAGGTCAAAGATGGGGAAGCCAAGGCACAGAGAGTGCCGGTGACTTGCCCCAGGACATACGGCAACTCTGTGGCCAAACTGGCTCCCTCTTGCTGAGGCCTCATGAGACAGAGGGGACGCAAATGCATCATCTCTCAGAGTGTAAAGCCCAGCACTGCCCTCTTGCCTTCTGTGATGACTGAGGCTCACCCGGGGAGGAAGCAGCAGGTGGGAGAGGGACCCCCTCATGAGTCCAGAATCTTGGGGTGGCTGCTGATTTGGAAAGAGGAGGCCCTGGCTCAGTTTGGTTTGGCAATGGCCTTCTCTTGGCACACGGCAGCAGGCCAAGCTCCCTCGAGACTGAGAGGCTGCATCGGAGAGGAGGTGGCCCTCACACCTGGTGGTGAAAGAAGCCGTGATCAACCGGCAAGTGGAAAAACAAAATGTGGCCTCTCCATCCAATGGAATCGTATTCCACATAAGAAAAAATGACTCACTAACCCACGCAACAACGCGGGTAAACCTGAAAATGTTATGTTGATGCAAAAGATCACGTATCATATGATGGCATTTATGTGAAATACCCACTTAGACCATTTAGGACTAGTTAGGTTCATAGACATAGAAAGCAGATCACTGGTAGGAAGGGGTTGGGTCAAGGGGGAATGGGGAGTGCCTGTGTCATGGGTTCAGGCCTCTACTGAGAGGAGGAAAACGCTTTGGCACCTGAAAGAGGTGATGGACAACACTGTATGCACTAAATGCCACTGGATGGTATAGTTTCAGAGTTATGTTATGAAAATTTCACCTCAATAAAATAATAAGAGGAGGAAGAGGAGGAAGCAGCATTGAGGCTCCTATCTAGAGGGCCAGCCATGGGTCAGCTTTCTCCTCTTCCAGGAAAAGAGCTGGGCCTCTCCAAATCCCCCCACACCCAGCAGTAGGGGACAGGGCCAACACCTCCTGGCCTGCACGAGAATCCTGCTGCAGGGTGGCCCAGTCTGGCCAGGCCCCAACCCTGTGTAGTCTCAGGAAGAGAAGCAGCTGGGCTCCCTGGTTCTAAGTGGCTGGCTGGTCCTGGTGTCAGCCAAGGGTGGGGTTGCCTGTGCTTTGCGAACAGCATTTGTACAATTCTCCATCTGGATTCCAAAAGCTCTGCTCATTCTTGGGTGCTACAGAGCCATCTGGAAGCACAGTGACTATCAGGGCCCAGGAAACTGAGGGCACCTGCTTTCACCTTGGGCCCCTATAGGGACCCCGCACAGCCCGCTTGACTGAGGGATACTCACTCTCACCACTCTGAGAAGCATTTGTCTCACCGGCAAGTAGCACAGCCTGTTTGAACAGATGTCCTCAAACTGAGCCCAGACCAGCCTCATGCTTCTCTTCTTTGGGTCTTGATGTGTCCCCTGGGGCCCACACAGCACAGGGTGACCCATCTGCCCTGAAGCAGCCCTCAAAGCACTGAGATGGGCAAAGGATGGGGATGGAGCCTGCTTCTGGCCCCACCTGCCCTTCCTGAAGACCCTGGGCAGCTTTTCACTCCTCTCCAGTTTCCCAACTTGTAAAATCTCACACCCACATTCTGGGTTGCCCTAAAGCTTAGTTGAGACAAGGGCAGGAATACTGCTCAGGACTAGTAGAATCTGTGAATGAACACCCATTTGTTCAGTCCAGCCAGACTTGGAGTCTTGGAATGACCCCCACCCTCGGCCTACAGTCACGTCTCTGGGTATTTCCTGAGGAAAACAGGGCCAGCCTTAAAGGGGTGACATTCATTTCACATTAGACAAGGCGGGCATTCCAGTCATGCTGGGTCAGGGGTCAGAGGCTTTGCAGGGCTGGATTTCTTCTTTCTCAGCTCCTGGCCCTGGCCCTTCCCCCAGATTCTCAGCCCCCTCACAACCTGCTGGCACCAGAGCCACAGAGGGATGCAGTGGTGACAGCCCAGATTAGGAGCCCAGAGGCCTGGGCCCAGAATTGGCAGGCTGCTCCCCTTGTCTGTATCGTTTGAAAAAGGCCACTACCGGCATTTTCAGTACTGAAAATGCTCTACTGAGGGACATTTGCCTCCCCTGGCCCTTCTCACTGAGGTGACCCAGTCACTGAGGAGCACGAACACTCGTGCACAACTCCAAACCCCTGGGGAACAGGGGTGGGGGGGACCTCTTTGAGGCTTTTCTAGCCCCTTCTGCTGCTTGGTTCTTCGGGGCACTCCACAACCTGCGACAACCCAGGCTCACGAGTTGGGCTGCCTAATCCAAAGATCGCCGTGTAGCAGCCCCTGTGTTCATGCTGGGCAGGGTGCCGTTACTCCCTGTTACTCCTCTGATACTACCCCGTTATGGCTCCACCCGACCTGGTCTTAGGTCTTCGACAAGGCCAAGGTCAGGGGCACAGTCATTCACTCCCACCCCTGCTGAGCCAGTGGGAGGCCCCAGCTCCTCCCACTCTGGCTGTGTGTCTGGAAGTGGGTGGGAGTTTGAGGCTGAGATTCCTCTGCACAGGGCCTTGTCTGTCTCAGGTGGCTTGTCTCTGGCAGTGACAGGAAGGGAATGCCAAATTCACGCTGGGTAATAAATTCTGCAAAGCCAATAAAACCAAAGCAGAGGGATACAGAGGGAAGAACCGCAGCAACTGATTAAACATTTTTGTTGGCAGTCACAGACACATGACATATTTTCCAAGGTTTGCATCAAGGAGACATCTGGCCATGGCCCGTGTGTTTGTGGGAGGGGATCATGGGAGTGGAGGCAAGGGAGCCGAGGAGGGCAAGACCCTCCAAAGGGCAGTAGGTGGGGAAGCAGGCACTGGTTAGGGGCTGCGGAGTCACCTCCAGGGCAATGGTCTCAGCGAGCTGGTGGGGATGCTCCCCGGGAGGGGCAGTGTTGGGATCTGCCCCCACAGCCGGAGCTTCAGGCCCAGGTTTGTCTGCCAACTCCGTGGGCTGCAGGAGTTGAGGCCTGGGAAGGGAATGTTCTGTGCTTGGAATGCCTGTGGCCCAGCCCCACCACACCCCACACCCAGACGCAGGATTCTGGACTGATCTTTGAAGGATATTGAGGGCCATTATATAGGACCAGAGCTGGCCCACAAGAGGACCTTGGGACTCTTAACTCTTTGGGTTTCCTGATCATGTCTCCAAATACTCTGCATTTCCACACCTTCACTCATGAGGTTCCTCTCCCACAGCATCCTTCTTCCCTTCAAGGCACTGCTGTGCTCTGGGACCCAGAGCCCCTCATGCCCACAGGGTGGCAGCACCCATGTTGATGTGAGCCGTGTGTGTGTGTGTGTGTGTGTGTGTGTGTGCGCACATGTGTGTGTGTGTGTGTGTGTGTGCGTGCATCTTCCCAACAGGCTCTTTGCATTTTTTTCTGCCATTCTCCCCATGCTTGCTGACCCTGCTGCAAGGCCCACTGGGGCCTCTGCCTGAGCTGATGTGGCCTGCGGCAGTGGAGGTAGGGTGCATGGGCGGGGAGGGACAGTGACCAGCTGACTCAGGCTAGTCTTTTGCTCTGTTGGGAAGAACTGGATTTCCACCTGAAATTCTCCCATCTTTCAATGACTCACCACTGCTCACAAGATAAAGCCCAGCCTTCCCAGCCACGCTGGGAGACCCTGCCTGCAGCAGTCCCAAGTCAACAGCACTGAAATGCAGGCCAGGGTATCACGGTGACAGCCTGGGAATTGCTCGAAAGAAGGGTCACTCACCCCTGTGTAAAGGCAGAACACGGTGCTGCATGCTGGTTTCCTACACAGTTCAGTCTCACACTGGGCGACCGGCTGGCACTAAAAGCCAGTGGCCCAAGAGTCCCCAGGGCTTTTTCCCTCTTACGTCACACACGGAGATCCCGACTTGGGCTTCATTGGCTGGCTCAAGCGATGGTAAAGGGTGTCCATGATCCCTGATCCCACCACTCCATTCATGGGCCCCTCTGCTCACACTCGGTCTAGCCAGACCCCATGGTCCTGCAGCCCCTGCTCAAGTCTACGGCCCAGGCCTGCGACTCCATCCTCTCTGCCCTCTGCGTGCCTGAGCCCCAAGGGGCAGCTTCCAAGCCGCTCTCTCCACCTGCAGGCCCCTGGGCATCAGCCCAGCCTCTGGCCTGCTCCTTACTGGACTCACGACCTTTTGCTCTCCCTCAGCCATGTCCTACTCAGTCTCACCTTCACACATGTCATCACCCACCCCACCCCTTACCTGGATGACACCTGCTCATCCTCTGGGATTCCATGCAGCGATCATGTGCTGGGGCCCAGGCCTCCCTGGAGGAATCCGCAGCTCCTCCAGTGCCACCTCCTCGCCCAGAGCCCTGCCCCCTGACTTGTTTCCCCCTCTTTGCCGCCTTGAGAGCCAGCAGAGGGCGGGACACTGGTAAATGTTTAGGGAAAGAGCTTGGTCTCCCCAGGGCAGGAGTTGCCCTAAAGAGGTCACAGGGCCCAAGTCTTTACCTACCTCTGAGAAGAACACAGAGAGAATGACCAGACTGATCCAGTGAATTATGCCGGCAAACTGGAATGCGCTGGAAACTGCAACGAACACAATAATGGGCCAATTTTAGGAGCAAGGAGTTAGGTGCATTGGTAGAGGGCCTTTATAGCATGGAGGCAGACCTCTGGGAGCCCAGGGCCTGCTCATGTGAACATTTAGATCTGGACAGAATCAGGGCAGAGAACATCAAGGGCAGCTTAAAATGGTGTCTGGTGGAGGTGGTGGGAAGACGGAGGGACAGTGGTGCTGTTCCTTCCTCTATCTGAGAGGCTGCCTCTGTCTCCCCCACAGGCTGCCTCCCAGAATTCCAGCTCAGTCGCATCAGCCTTAGTGGGCTTCGACCTATAGCCATCCTCCCAGAAAGGAGCCCTCCAGAGAGGGGCTTACGAAGCCCTTCGCGGCTCTCAGAGTTGGGTAGACAGCTTCAGTCACATCTAGATGAGCTTTCAGAAACCGCTACCACAGTTCACATCCAAAGCTCCAGGCACTGTTAGTGGGCTTCAAGGCAAGCTTACTTTGACTCTTCATTGGGAAAACTCTGAGTGTAGAGATGGCCATGTCGACCAGGGAGTTTGGGGGATGAGGCCAGAGCCAGGCCTGCTATGGGGTACGTCACCTCCTGAACGTGGTAGCACAAGCAGCCGGGGTCTGCTATCCTTCCAAGTTGCTCCATTCGCCCTCCAGACTCCAGAGTGCAAGTGGGGAGAGCTGTCAGCCCCTGAAAGCTCCCACCCCACCTCTACCAGACAATCCTTGGAGTGAAGGTGCTATCTCTGAAAGACCCATTTAAAATATGGGAGCCATGACCAGCTTCTGAGCCTCAGCAGGGCATAGTTTATCAGGTAGTGAGGTCAAAAGCAGCGTGCTGGGGCCCAGGATGAGGGTCAGGTGGGCTCTGATGGAGAATGGATGGGTGGGGATGCTTCCCAGAAGGCAGGCCTGAAAGAGACATCGCAGGGCAGTGGGCAGGGCCAAAACAGGGTGCAGGAATGCTGCTGAAAATGCGCCTATATGCTGTTTCTCTCCTGGGCATGGGCCAGGCCTGCTTAGCATGCAGCCCTAGGGGCTAAAGGAAAATACCCAGGGACTCAGTGGGGAAGGCTGGTCTAAAAGAGAAGAACCCACAGTCTCCCCAAAGTGCTGAGATCAGTGAACCCTGGGGGTGGGCAGAAACCTGGTCCTGGAGCATGTCCGGGGGGTGAAGGAAAGGCTGCAAACCGGGTTCCAGGTGGGAGACCTCTGGGTCCCCTGGCGTTGGGCCAGTGTGACCCTTAGAGGATGAGGCCTGGAGGCATTGTAGGTTCTTTCCATCCCAGGCCACATGAGGACTAGTGGGAAGTGAGAGTCTGAGGTCTGTGTGACTCTGAAAAGACCTCCAGATGATTCTGAAAACATAAAATCTCTCCCCATTATTTCTCAAATGAATTCCTGTGCCTTTTTTTTACGGGTTGCTTTAGAAGAGCAATAAATCTCTGATTGTGCATTTTATGGAATTTAAGATGCCTTTTATGAGCTGCTATTGGATCTCCCACCAAAATCAATCTCCTGGATACTTAATTTTAAGCAAAATTCCAGTGTCGGCCAGGTTCTCAGTTCTACTCAATGCCTTGTCACAACCTGAGCAGCCGAGGGCCCCAAGTATAACCTACGACAGGGAAAGAAAGACTCTGTTATGTCCAAGACCTCATAAAAAGCAGACATATGGATGAGTGGGAGGGAAAGTATACAACATGGTTTAATTGAAGACAGGTTGAGTGTAAAACCAGTGCTGGTCACTTTATGCTGGAAGATGCTTTGATTGGAACCAAGGGGCCGCCAGCTGCACAAAACCCAACGAGGCTTATCAGACAAAAGCAATTCTGTACTCCCTGTCATCCTCTCTCAGGGAGTAGGGAAGGCTGATAGGGCGTGGAAGGAGCTCTGATGGACCCTGAAAACAGAGGCTTCAGTAAAAGAACTGGGGGTGTTTGAGAAAACAAGTCGAAGATAACTTAATGGGTTTGGGGGTGACTGGATCTATAGTCCTAGATTTTGCCAATGGCAGAATCTTGGGGGCCAATAATTTCATCTCTTTTTTATTTGCACTTCAATAATCCCCTTCCTGAATCGGGGAAATATGGAGATCCAGGAGCTCTACCAGAAACCACTCACTCATCTAAAGGCAAGAGTGAAGACTCCTGGCTCTCCCCACTGGTGCACTAAAATAGGGGTCTGCAAGGGCCAGAGGCAGGAAGTGCCCCTGCCCCAACAGCCGAGTTACCACAGGACATCCAGAAGCACAGAAGGACAGAAGAGGTAGCAGATGAGCCATCGACTGCCACATGCATCAGGCTCCCATAAACACAAAACTAGAACGAACACCAAGAGACCTAGGGTGGGAAGGAAACTGGCCGGGCCACTGAATGGCCTGATGGCCTGAAGTCCCTTACCTAGGGAAAGTCTCTAACTTCTCCAAATATTAATTCCCTTGCCTATAAGATGAGATAAAATCAGTCATGTCCACCTCACGGGGTTGCTGCTAGGATCAAATGTATGGAAAAGTGCTTTCAAGGTGATCACAGACATGAGTAACTTGGCCAACTTACGGCTGGATAAAAATACAAGCGCTCCTATCATCACTGTGGTTACTGTTACTAGCAGTTACTACAAAGTGATCGCCTTCACACATGAGAACTCTCTGTAAGCTACAGAAAAGTCCAACCTGGAAAATTCCAAATGGGAAGAATTAAAAAAAAAAAAAAGTGCACACAGGGGTCCCCAACATTTTTGATCTCATCAGTTTCTGATCATGGAATGCTGGGGTGGGGGAGGCTGGAGAGGCCACATTGGGGTGAAGGGGCAAAGGGAGACTGGGGGTGACGGGGAGAGAAGCTGCCAGATTTCCTCCCTGGGCAGTAATCCCCATGAGCCATGGGGCCAGGGGCGTGACAGTGGCACTGGGCTTCGGGGCAGATTGCACTGCTGGTTGGGGACCCCTGATGGATGCACATTGAATATTGACATCATATGTATTTGCATATGTATCTCTCTTGCTACTCACACTGGAGAAGCTTTATATCTATTAGAAGTTCCAGAGTCAGGAGAATCACCACCAATATTACACAGGCTACCAGGAAACTGTTGAGACTTGCACTGAGCAAAAATACCTGCCACACGGCTGCTCTCTTCCCACAGCACGGCTTCAGCCAGGTAGACCTGTGGGGACAAAAGCAGGAGAGGAGGCGGGACGGGGGTGAGATCCCAGCCACAGCCCTGGTCTCAGACCCACCCGGGCTCTACGTTTCCCAGAAAAACGCAACCTTATGCAAGAGGCCACTGGGAAGAATCACAAAGAGCAAAACCAACTCCTGAGGAGATGGAGCTAGGTGTACAGGCTGACCCGGGCGGCTCACAGCAGCAGTCTGTGTTCGGTCTCCTCATCTTTATAACGGGTGTGAAACCCACATCTCACAGACTCCTTGTAATCCCTGGGGGAGATCACGGAGGTCAGCGGACAGCCTGGCTCGGTGTCAGAACTGCACGAAAACGAGCAGTTAAGTACGTCTGTGTGTGGTCCCAGAGTCTAGCATGGGCTCTGCATTTAGGCAGCCCTCAGCTCACCTCTAATAAATGCTCAATAAATTAATCAATGAATTTTCAGGGCTTTTCAGCTATACACACAAAGATTTGAACTAAACCTCTATTTCTCAAAGTGGGGTGTATGGAATCCTAGTTCCACAGAATGTTATTGGTTGCTACTCGATAATTTCTATGGATGGACATGTCAACCCAAATTGGAGTCAAAGTCAAATGGATATTTTAATAGGCAGGACATTTCAGTGCCTTTAATATGTTATTATGCATCGTCATGCTCAAAAGGGATCACAGTATCAGTGCTTTCCAAACTCGTTGGACCACGGCAACATCTTGTCATCGAGCATTTGGTGGGACTAGGGCTTCATGGATAATCTTTTGGGAAACCCTGACAGGTGGAGATGAAGCCACCAAGGGTGGAATTTTCCCTGAGTAGGGCTGGAAGTGGGAAGGGAGGGGCAGAACCTCAGCGCTGGTAGGTCCCTTGGGGCATTTGAAGTACTCCCTTCAGGAACACAAGATCCTGGGAAAGAAGGGTGTCTCTAGGGGGATGGGAGTGCTGAGGCCAAACCTCACTACCTTGCTGAGGAAGAATTAGGCATCCTGAAGGAGCAGAGAGCACTAGGCAGGGAACTCTCACTTCTGGCTCCACCTTCAGACACCCAGGACTTTGTGTGAAGGTATCTTTGCATTCCAGGCCTCAGTCACCCATTTGTAAAACTCCTTAACTCCTAGGTTATTGAAAGTTAAATGAGGGAATGTATCTGACCTATAAAGCACCATGTTGATGTTGTTGTTATTTGATGGCCCAAACACTTGGCTGTCGCCCTCCTCTCCATCCAGGGGGAGCATCTGCTGAAGGGGGTCAGCCCCCACCCCCACCTTGAGGATCCCAAGGTGTCACTGGAAGAGGGAATTCTGAGATGCTCCCTTCTCTGCAAAGGAATACTGAGAGTGCTTTGAGGCCGAGTTTCTTACTCATGATCCCTCTAGGGAAAGCTTGAAGGAGATCCCAGCTGTTGGAAAGTGGTACAAAGACCCCAAACTGATATCACACGGAGCTCAGGAGGGCTGCCCGAGAAAATACAGAACATCCAGTTATATCTCAGGTAAACAACGAACAATTTTCTAGTATAAGTACATCCCAAACACTGCACAGGATATAGTCATACTAAAAAAGTATTCATTGTTTATCTGAAAGTCAACTGAAACTGGGTGTCCTATGTTCAGAGCAGAGGGGTATGCAGGGGTCTGGGGAGGGTGGCTGTGATTTCATCAGAGGGATGTGTGAGAACCTGAGTTACAGGTGAGAAGCCAGAGCCAGTGAAGGAAAGGCCAGCAAGGAAGGACGAGGGTGCTGAAGCCTCCACCTCACAGCTCAGAGGCTCAGAGGCCCAGAGGCCCAGAGAAGCCTAGAGGCTGCTGCCCACTGGTGCTACCAGTCATGTTATTTTTGCATATGAAAGACGCTTTGAATTGTAAGATCTCTCTGGCCTCTGTTACTCAGCTGACTTCTGACCCATCTGCACGGCTCCCCAACTCCCCCTTCTCGTTTTCCCACAGTGTGATATTCCCGCCCCAACTTCCCAGTGGCCCTGTTTTAATCCTTCACACCTTTCACACCGCTCTCCTGCCAGCCTGCAGCTGCCTCAGCACTTGTCCTCCTGCCCTCCTGTCAACTTCTCCCAGATCACGCATCACCGCAAGCACCGTGCTTGCAAGCTCCCAAATGAGCCTCCGCTCCACTCCACATCCTCTCGGAAACCCAGTCCGATTATCTATGGCCCTGAAAACTGAGGTCGTTTCATTGTCATCTGAAATGTGAGGCAAGCACGTCCTGCAATCATAACTAAAAAGCGGAGCTGAGAAGGCCGTGTGCCTGGGCCGCTGTCACCCTGAGCAGCCAGCAGTAGGACCGCCCACACATTTGGTGCAAGGAGCTGAGGCGTTCGTTTGCCTCCGTGCCTTGTGCACCTCAGGAGAACGATGCGCCCCTCAGAGTATGTTCCTTCTAACCTCAACAACAAGGTCCCAAAGAAAGAAGAGGATGAGGGGCATCAGGGTGGCTCAGTCGGTTGAGCCTCTGCCTTCGGCTCAGTTCATGATCTCCGAGTCCTGGAATCGAGCCCCACGTCAGTGGGAAGCCTGCTTCTCTCTCTCCCTCTCCTTCTGTATGTGCTTTCTCTCTCTCTCTACCTCTCACTCTTTCAGTCATTTTATGTTGCTACTTAAAATGCTGAAATGCTGATTTTTATTTTCTTGTTTGGCTATAAAAACTTCCTAGCAAACCAGGGGTTGGTTACTGGGAAGCTGTAGGTGCAAGTGGGGTGGCTGAGAGTGGGGACTCATGTCTGGAGTTTCCCGTGGGGGGCAATGGCCTGGCCCTGATGCCGCAGTGCTCCTTGGCCTCGGTGAGCAGCCAGGGAGGGGACCAGGCACGCGGCAGGATTCGGAAACCAGGCAGGGGAAGGTCCGGAAGTCACAGGAATGCCAGGTACCCAGCAGGTGCTTGGGAGGCACCGTAATCAGGCAGCAACCCTTGGGCAGTTTACATCTCAGTGGGTGAAGGAGTCAAACAACAAACATCACACATTTGTAGATTATGTGGCGGAACACAGGTGGTAGGTATTGGGGGGAATGGGGCATCCAGGGTGACCTTTTAAATAAGGTGGTCAGGGTAGGCCACACTGAGAAAGCGACATTTGAGAAAGAGTTGAAGGGAGTGTGGCCTGGCCTATCTGTGGACGTGGGGGAGCGTACACTACATAGCGACTATTCATGGTAAAATTCTGCTCCGGCCCAAAGAGCCTCCGACACAATAAACACGAGAAGAACAGGAGCCAGGAGCTGGGCTGGGAGGAGATAGGGCTTTCCCCTTCAGGGCCGATTGCAGTTTGCCAAACCCCACGAGGTCAGCTGCTGCAGCATTTCTACGGCCCTGGGGACAAGAGGCACAGTTCCCAAAGAACCCCAAGGCAGCGGTAAATGGAGCCTGTGCCCCACTGCGCTGGTCCTGTGCCATCCACGCCAGCTCCACCGCCCCTCATGCCTGCCCCAGCTTTGCTTTCAATTACCAGCCCTCAACCATGCCCACCGGGGAGTGACCTCAGGCAGCCCCCATTCTGCACAAGGTCAAGAGGTTCTATTTGCATCGTGGTAGATGTTGACCCCAGGACAACATACGGAGGGGTGGACTGAACGTCTAAAGAGGAGTGGCTGCCCTGGGGCTGGAAAACTGCAGCCTGCATTGTGGTTAGTGGTTCTCCACACGGGCTGCATCCTAGGATCACCAAGAAAGCTTTTAAGAGTTCCAGTGCCCAGGCCACACCAGACCATTTCAACCACAACCTCTAGAGTAGGACCCAGGCCTCAGTATTTTTTGATCTTCAAAGGTGATTCCAGTGTGTGGCTGAGATTGAGAACCACTGTTCTAGGTCCTTGACACCAAGTGGTCTCCATGGACCAGAAGTGTTAGCATCACCTGGGATCTGGTTAGAAATGCAGAATCGTGGGCCTGCTCTGTGCCCACTGAATAAGAGTCTGATTTCGGTGAGATGGCAAGTGAGTTGGGGGAAAACTGCTTTGCGAGAGGTGGCATGTATTTCAGGAGACGGATGGAGCACGGCAAAGGGCGGCTGGGAGCAAGAGCTACGATCCAGTGAAGGCAAGCAGGTGTCGGCCCAGCCGGTGGGGGAGTGGTGAGGCAGGGAGGCCTGGGGGGGGGGGGGGGGGGCCAGGGACGCTCACTGAGACTGAGTGTGTGCTTCTGTGGGGGTGTCGAGGGCTTCCTTAGCCAGAGATACGAGGCTGAAGTCAGAATCCAAGTAGGCTCTTGGCCTCTAGCTCCTGGAAGAGCAGCACCATGAACCCCAAGGCTCCAGGACAGAGGCTGGGCTGAAGCAGCAGACTTTCTGGCTGAGGGACTGTTTGGAAATCCCAAGCTGCTAATAAAATTCCTGTGAAATTCAAATGATTCAGACATTCCTGAGAGACTGTGTTTTAGCAGAAAAATAGAACGTGTCCAGTTTCAAAATATCCCTGCATGGTTAAATAATGACTCAAGGAGCTTAATGGGCCAGAAGGGAAATCAGCATTGACTTGTTAATTAGAGAAGATACTTCAGCATCCAGCCCAATCAAGGCCCTGGACCTGTATCTCAGGATGGTGTTATCCCTGGAATTGTCACCAGAGGGCAGGCGTCTATCAATTTCATAGCTTGCTGCAGCGACAGCAAGGGGCCCGCTCCAGGAGGCCTACTTGGGCTGCCAAAGTCTGTAAATACCAACAGCCAGATGGCATCACCTGGCAGGTAGGCAGGTGTTCTACTGCAAGGTTCTACTAGTTCCTGAGGCCTCAGAGAAATCCTGGGGTGGGAGCGGGGGTTCTGGGTACCTTTACTGCTTCTGCTTTATATTCTTAGGTCTTGATAAACATTTGAAAGAATAACTTCTAAAAAATCAGAAAGAACTTTGGCGAATTTCCAATGAATCCTGCGTGCGAGGTAAGGCCGTGGGAGTGGCCCGGAAGCAGGCAGCTCCAGGTCACTGCTCCAGCAGGAAGCATTCCCAAGCCTGGCACTGAAACAGCCCCTTTCTGAAAGGTGAAGCAGAAGCATGCAGTGCCAGCATAGCAGACGCTGTTTGCTCCTGTGGCCTCTCCCACCCCGGCAATCCACTGAGCAATCGGGCCATTGTGGCCACGAGGCTGGCATGGCTGGGAAGACGCACGATAGGGGAAGGGGGGCGGTGGCGAGAGTCTGGGTAATGTGGGGACTTTCAAGTTGTCCGAAAAGGTGTTCACAGGCAGTGGAGAGTCATGGCATCCTGGGAGGAGGCAGCAGACGACAGAAAAGCTTATTTCCCTGTAGCCAGCCAGACCAGATGGCCCTGTCAGTCCTACATTGTGATTTTCATCGATTAAGTGCCCTAAGAAAGGAAGGGCTGCAGAGCTCTCTAACGGGACGAAAACTGTGGCCCTGTGCCTGAAAAATGCAGAAAACCACAACACTGGGCATCACATTCTAAGGGGTGCATGGACCTTCTGAATCTCACTGAGGGGTCATCGAAGGCCACCTGGGCTCCACGTTCAAACTCCAGGACTGGGCAATCTGAGACCCCCTCCTAGCCCCAAAGGCTCCAATTCTGTGATGCTTAACACCCGTGGCCTGGATCCTGCAGACTTGGTGGTGGTGTCAAGGGTCAACAGAACAGCCCATGGCGCCACTTGACTTTTCTTTACTGCATTTGTTCCAGATGATTAAAACGTTGTCAAAGCCATGAGGCAGACTTAATCCAACTTCTGGCATTGACCTAGGCTTTATTTTTATTGATTTAACAAACACTTAGATGGCATTTACTATGAAACAGGAATTCTCTGAGCACTTTACAAATGTTAACTCATCCAGTTGCTTTAGAAGACAGTTCCTTCAATTTTATTCTCTGTTAACAAATGGTGGGGGAAAGCCAGACTTTTCCATCAGTTGGGTCTGGGTGCCAACTGGAGTCTCCAAGTCACAGTCCCACAACTGACTGAACTCTGAGCGTAATCTTTGAGTCTTAATTTCCTGATCTCCAAAACAGGAGTATTATCTACCTTTGCAGGGTTGTTGTTCTAAAATATTGAAAATAACATACGTAAAGCACATAACATACTGCTTACTTCATGTCTACTATATGTATCTACTATGATGATGACTTAGGTATGTCGCATTAGAAAAGGGATTAATTATCTAAACAAGGGAAGTCTCAACATTCATTCCATTCCAGGCAAGTTATTATGCGCCCCCTAAATGCCAGGCACTGTATTTGGTGGTGAGCACATGACAGTGGACAGGGCTTTCATCCTCACAGAGTCTGAAGCCTTGTAAATGAATTCTGACTAAGCCATGAGCTCCTAGTCCTAGGCCACTCTGAAAAGCAAAACAAATAAAGGGAGAAAAAATAGGAGAGGGAAATGAGCTCACATGCATAGGACTTCTCCAAAGAGACAAATATCCACTCGTGAGAACCATCAACCCAACGCCCACAGGGACACCCTTTTGCTAAATACCTGAAAGGGTTGGTGGGGCTCCTTTCTCTCCCAGGAAGAACCAGAACAATGGGAAAAGTGCCATCAGGCATCCTCCTTGTTCCTGCATCCAATTCCAGAAGGCAAGCCACAGCAGTGCACTCAGACCCAGAAATACGAGCACATAAGTGCACATCATGTAACAGGAACGCTCAGGCTGGAGGTGAGAGATGACCCTCCCAGCCATTTGGGGAACTAAAGAAATTGGCTTCCATACTGGCAGCTTCAGTTATGCCATCAGAGCTAAAGGTTAGCCCCACTGACTTGGGGAAGAGAGCAGGAGGAGGGCTGCGTGCAGCAGGGGTCAG
Organism: Ursus maritimus; assembly: GCF_017311325.1. Taxonomy (NCBI): domain Eukaryota; kingdom Metazoa; phylum Chordata; class Mammalia; order Carnivora; family Ursidae; genus Ursus; species Ursus maritimus. Next base: position 27,157,410 of record NW_024425230.1, on the reverse strand, counting down.
GGAGTCTGACATTTGCTTGTCCCAGAATCTCAGGTTTCTTGCATCCTAGGAAATGCCAACTCTGGGAAAGACAGCATGGTGTGGCGGTACGACTCCGGGCTGGGAGCTAGGAGCTGTCACCTACCTTGGTGAGTCACAAAACTCCCCTCTGGGGACACGAAAGCACACACATACTACAGACTAGCTGCTCCTACTTGGCGAGGGGGGGCCCCAGGGCATTGTCCACGCATATCTGACGGGTCACACCCGACTTGTTAGGGAGTGGGGTGCTGTTAGACAGTGGCTCTAATGCTCCCTCCCACTTCAGGAGTCCTCGATTTGCAGAATTGGCCACAAGCCTGAAAATCTCCTTTGCCACGCTTTGCAGTGGGGATTCGTGGGTTAGGCCAGCTTCCTAACCTACTGTTTTCCACTTTTCTGTCCTGCTCTCTGGTTCTGAGCTCTGGTCTGGCCAATCCCGAGGCAGCCACGCTCCCCCTTCTCCTATTTGGCCCAAGTGTGGATTCCAGGTGCCTCCACAGGTGACTGAGGACCCCCAAGCACCATAAATTCAGCCCACTTGCAACTGGGGACTTGTCCTTGGTTTTACATTTTCTTCCGCTATTTCAGGCAACACTCACGCGCCCCCGGAAGGTGGTCAGAGGCGCTCTGCCGCCACCTAGTGGTAGCCTGCGGCCGTACACCCTGCACCTGCGGGTCACGGTGGAAGGGCGGTTTATTTTGCTGAGAAAGAATAAATCTGTGAATTTATTGCCTTCTTGATCAAAGAAAAATCTTTGAGATTCTTGAACTACAGAGAAGAAGCTAACCTGTGCTTACCAGGACATTTTTTTTTTACCTTAATTAAATCTTTATTGCCTGTTGGGGGTATCAAGAAGCCTCCTGGAAGCCTTAGCCTATTGAAAATACAGTCCCAGTTCACAGGGACTGCTTGGGGTCTGGCCGGTACACCACAGGAAGGAGTGGCATTTTATTGTAGACAAATCTTACTGACATCAAGAAAATGGAATTCTGAAGGTCCTTTTGAACTTGTTTCTCCTTGGGGGAAAAATGCAAAAGACTGTGCCAGTCAAGTGAAGATACAGAACTTTTAGATGCACTTGCAAGGTCATGGCAGGGATGCACCTGCCTTTTAACCCTGAGCCCAAAAGGCTTTTCCTCCTTCCTCTTTTCTTTCTTCCTTTTTTTTTTTTAATATTTTATTTTCTTGAGAGAGACAGCACGAGTCGGGGGAAGGACAGAGGGCGAGGAAGAAGCAGACTCCCCATCGAGCAAGGAGCCCGATGTTGGACTCGATCCCAGCACCCCAGGATCGAGACCTGACCTAAGGCAGATGCTTAACTGACTGAGCCACCCAGGCGCCCCAGGCTTTTCCTACTTCTAGGTGAAGTTGGCATATTCTGAAGCAAATCTGATTTATTTTTTCTAGGATGAATTTGTGGAGGGGTGTGGAATTAGCAGGGATGCTCAGACCACAGCCTTGCATTCTGGGGCATGAGAAACCTGGTCACTCCCTGTGGCTCATATTTGACCCCAGAGAGGTCTGGGGACCAGCCCCTAATTCTCCCCAAACAGAACTGGCTTCCCTTCTCTTCATCCTTATCTTAACACAGTCCCATCCATTCACTCACTCACTCATTCATCCAACTCATTCCTTCTTTCTATCAATAACCTCTCTGTTCCAGTCTCAAAGGATCTGATCCTTGCCCTGAGGGGAGCACATGGTCCAGTACAGGAAGCAGAATGGTGAGCAGACAGTAGATCCCAGTGTCACTCATGCTGAGATAAAGGGAGACAAAGGCTAGGGGTACATGGAAGTGAGGCCCTGCCCTGGGTGGGGTGCGGGCACAGAAGACTTCCTGGAGGAGGTGGTCCTTGAGCTAGACAGTGTAGGGAGAAAGGACAGTATTTTGGGCTTTGGTTTAGTACGTTCCTCCCCTTCCCCTTCTTTGCCTCCAGCCTTTGTTTGCTGGTATATCTAAAATTAGTTTAGGGGCACCTGGGTGGCACAGTCGTTAAGCATCTGTCTTCGGCTCAGGGCGTGATCCCAGCCTTCTGGGATAGATCCCCGCATCAGGCTCCTTCTCTGGGAGCCTGCTTTTTCCTCTCCCACCCCCCCTGCCTGTGTTCCCTCTCTCGCTGGCTGTCTCTCTCTGTCAAATAAATAAATACAATCTTTAAAAAAATAAAATAAAATAAAATTAGTTTAGTCCTTATTTAAAGATGTTGCTATATTGGACCTTTTTTTTTTCCCCCAGCCTGACATTTAAAAAGCCATTTGTGTGCTCCTATTATGTCTTCTTTCTCTAACTGTGAAGTTTTGACAGAAATGTGCCATTGGCATCATCTTTAAGTAGTAACATCCCTTTCTGTCTATCCATCCTTCCTCCAAGCTTCTGTTTTCTGGGGGTCCAGCCCTGAACTCTCAGGTTCAACCTTTTAGAACCCTAAAATATAAATAATTACAAAAAAAGCTGAATGTCTTTCATTTCTCACTTTACTTTTATATTTTTGACAAAGACTATCCCACCACATCTCATGACCCTCTTTGTACCCTCTTTCCACCCAAAATATGGGGAGCACTGTTTCTCTCTGTGGCCAGAATCTCCTCTGTAAAAGCGGGGTGAATGACTCTTGTCTTACCCTGCCTTCCACAACACGTTCTGTCACCATCATCACCCTGGGGCAGAGACCCTGGGCTTCTCTGAATTTCCTCTTTTGGGGCCTCTTATCTAGCCCAGACTCTGCAATTCAACCAGGCCTTCAGTGCAATGCAGATGGTTCGGAGAAGGTAGAACTTCCAGTCTCAGCCATGCGTTAGCCTCCTGCAAACCTAGTTTCCCTCTTCTAAAAGTGGACAGTTCGTTCACTGAGAAGCAGTTCTGTGCCTTACTTCCCTACCATTGAATGAGGTGATGTCCAATGGCAAAGAATGAGAACCAGGCTTCTTCTGTGAGAAGGGGCTTAGGTTACAAGGAAACACAAAGCATTGTCTACCAGGATGATAAACACAAGTCAAACTGCATTGGAGTGAGAGAATCAAGTTGACCAGGTTATTGAAGGAACAGTCTAAGAAGGCAGACATGTTCCTAGATCCTTCCCAAACGATGACAAGAAAAGCTGAAGAAAAGATCTAATTCTGTATCAAAGGCTATGAATAGAGACTTGTCGCTCTTGAAGGCTGTGGTGCATTATGGGTGATTCTCCAATATCCATCCCACTCCTGCCTCATTGGGTAATAGCAAAGTGTTTTGGGAAATGATACAGTTCAAGTGGTGGGTCCCATATCCCTTGTGACCCAATTCTAGCCAATGAGACATGAAGAGAGATCAGGTTAAAGTTTCTGGGAAAGTTCTCTGTTCCTCTTTAAAAGAGAATAATGGGCATTCTCACCAGACATGAATGAGGAAGCAGGCAGCTCTCTCACAAACTGAAGGAAACGTTAGTGTGAAAATGAAGCCAACACTTTTGGCAGCAGAACAGAGAGATGGAAGGAATCTGGTCCTTACTGACGCTGCCTAACTCTGTGCTCCATGTTACACAGGCTAATCAAAGTCCGCGTATGCAGTTCAAAGTAGCCTGTGAGAGTCACCAATCCAGAAGGGCAGTATAATGAAGAGGTATGAAGGCAGCAGGAATTTACAGGACCGGGAGATGGCAGAACATGAGGGGTGAGAGCAAAGGAACTGGCCTGGTCTCAGGTTACTGGTGTAGTACGGCACTGTGACCAGCTCAGCTGGGGCTGAGACATGCTCAGACCTTCTCTGTTCCCCTCTTCCCATCTCCTGTGTTCACATCTGTGGACATATTTGCAGGTTTGTGCTGTCTCACTGTTGAAGGAAGAGGCACCTGGTCAGGGGGAAGAGGCAGGGAGAGAAAGGATGATGACGACAGGGGCGTGGATTGGATTGGACAGCTGCTGGTAGAGGGGTGAAGGTCAGCAGCGAACAGGACCAGAGTTGTGGCCGTAAGCAGAACCACTTCCGGGTTCACTGTGCAGTCGGTCTGGGGCGGGGTGGGGGAGGCTGTTCTTCCCCACCTGGCAGGGAGCCCACACTGCATGGGTACCCTGTGGCCTTGGGCTTTCTGAAGCCCCTGAACTGACCACAAACACTTCCACAATGGGCATTGTGGGTAGCAGTGGGTTCATGGGCAGTGGACATGGATTAGAAGGAGCCAGAGCAGGGAGAAAGGACAGAAATTCCAGTAGTGACCACACCTGACTGACGAGCTTCACAGAGCTTTGGTGTCTTAGAAACCAGTGGCTTCTGTCGAGGTGGCAAGGGGGCTCGGAGTCATTCTAAATGAGCCAAACTGGGGCGCCTGGGTGGCTCAGTCGTTAAGCGTCTGCCTTTGGCTCAGGGCGTGATCCCGGAGTCCTGGGATCGAGCCCCATATTGGGCTCCTCTGCTGGAAGCCTGCTTCTCCCTCTCCCACTCCCCCTGCTTGTGTTCCCTCTCTCGCTGTCTCTCTCTGTCAAATAAATAAATAAAATCTTAAAAAAAAAAAAAAGAGCCAAAATGCACATGTGACTCATTCTGGAGGTTATGGGTCAGGAGGCCAGGCAGCTAGGTATAGGTCCAGTATAGAAAATACATTTTGGGAGAAGACAGTTCAGTTTCAGGTTTGGGTTTGAGATGGCCAGACGTTCTGGAGCGGCAGGATATGGTTCCTCAGGTTGAACTTGGGTGCTGTTATTGAAAAAGCTGTTTTTAGCAATGACTCGTATGGAGACAAGAATTCTCCTGTCAAATATGCAGCCAACTCAGGAGAAGACCAGACTATTCCACGGATACTTGTTAGGATTCTGAGGTGTGTTTGGGATCCGGGTGAAGATGTCCAGGAAGTGGCTGGATATGAGCCAGTTCGAGAGAGAGATCTGTACTAGAGACATGGCTTTCAAGGTACAAGTTGAAAAATATTAAGTTATGGGACTGGATGAAAGTATCCCATGTGTAAAATTAGTAGAGAGAAAATGACCACGGACAGAAAATGAAGAGCCCCAACACTGAGGGACTTCGCAGAGAAAGAACAATTTTTAAAGGCTTAGACAGAAGAGCCAGAAGGGCAGAAAGAAAATCAGGAGAGTGTGGTGCGGGAGCAGACACAGGGAGGCTGTGTGCAAGAAGGAGGCGTGGCTGCTAGTTCTGAATGCTGGCCAGAGGATAACATAGGGGTCCCAGCAACACAGAACAGTTTCCACCACGCAGATGGGGCTCCTGCTGGACTGCATTAGGTTGAGGAATGACTGGGGGGGGAAGGGGACATGGCAGGTGCAGATGAGGCTTTCAAGAAGTTTGGCTAGGAAGAGGAGAGAGAGTGTGGCAGCTACAAGGGATATGGTGTCAAGGAGAATGTGAGACTGGAGTGCGTGGTGCATCAGGGTGTGGACGTAACGATGGAACCACATTCAGAAAGTGGGAGGGGAAGGGGATCACAGCTCAGAGAGGAGGGGGGCCCTAGAAGGACGGGGGTGCTGTGGGGTGGGGTGCAGGCCCACTGGAACAGTTTCTACTTTCTCAGCAGAGGAGGTCATCTGCTGAAGAGAACGGGGGACATGAGGAAAATAGAAACAATCTGAGATGATCACCTGGGACCAGAAGTGACCACCAGCCAGGACCACAGAGGGACACTGTCAGGCAGAACCAAGAAGCAAGTTGAGAGTAGAGACAATGAGTCTGGGGAGGTGCCATTATGGACCAAATGTCTGTGTCCCCCCACCCCCCTGCCTGATTTTATATTGAAACCTTAACCCCTTGGGTGATGGTATTTGAAGGTAGGGCCTCTGAGAGGTGATTAGGTTTACATGAGGTCAGGGTGGGGCCCTCAGGTGGGAACAGTGCCCCTATAAGAAGAGGAAGAGACCAGAGCTCACATTCTCCCTCTATCCACATGTGAGTAAAGGCCATGTGAGGACAGAGCAAGAAGGCAGCCATCTATAACCCAAAGAGTCCTTGCCGGCCACCAACCCTGCTGGCACCTTAATCATGGACTTCCATCTCCCAGAACTGTGACAAAATAACGTTTCTGATGTTTAAGGCACCCAGTCTTTTGTTACGGCAGTCTGAGCTGACAAAGGTGCCAATCCACACAGATGGCTGCTTTTCATCCCTGAACCCTCAGCAGCCTGAGTGTAGAAGCGTAGAGAGCACACAGTGCAGATCTGTAGTCTAGGCTACGCTAGGCAGGCACGTAAGAAGGACTAAGGGCTCTTGGGAAAGGCAAGGAGCTTGAGGGAGACGGGGCTCTTCCCCACGCCTAGGGGCTTCCCCACATCACAGTGACTGCTTTTTCTTCACAGGGCTTTCATGGGCAAAAGGGAAAATGGACTCAAAAGCACCCCAGCCAGTTAAAGGTATCTGACAGTGTAACTCTGCGTGGTGTCACCTGTGCAAAACATGTGAACCACAGTCACTGCTGTGATATTGTAAAGGGACAGGTGACAAACAGAAGCCCAGCAGGGCTAGTCTGGATCAGGAGCCAGGAGATGAGGCTCTGTTTCAGACTCCGCTACTGTGTGACCATGGGCAAGATCCTTGCACTTCCTGGACTCTGTAATACTAGAACATTTAGCATAGATGTTTTCTAAGGTCTTTCCAGCTCTAACATTTTCAGATTCTGGGTAATATAAAAGCACTGAAACATCACTGAGTTCAAAACAAGTGAATGGCGGGGCAGCTGAGTCACTAGGCATCTTCTTGCTGGGGTTCCTGAGGTCTCTTCATTTCCTACAGACAACATTCATGTCTCTATATAACACTTCCTTTGGCAGTTTTAAAAAAGAGATACTATCAAAAAAAACTAAGAGGCAGCCCACGGAATGGGAGAATATATTTGCAAATGATGCTACAGATAAAAGACTGGTATCTAAGATCTACAAAGAACTTCTCAAACTCAATACGCGAGAAACAAATAAACAAATCATAAAATGGGCAGAAGATATGAACAGACACTTTTCCAATGAAGACAGACAAATGGCTAAAAGACACATGAAAAAATGTTCAAAATCATTAGCCATCAGGGAAATTCAAATCAAAACCACACTAAGATACCACCTTACGCCAGTTAGAATGGCAAAAATTGACAAGGCAAGAAACAACAATTGCTGGAGAGGATGTGGAGAAAGGGGATCCCTCCTACACTGTTGGTGAGAATGCAAGTTGGTACAGCCACTCTGGAAAACAATGTGGAGGTCCCTTACAAAGTTAAAAATTGAGCTACCCTATGACCCAGCCATTGCACTACTGGGTATTTACCCCAAAGATACAGACGTAGTGAAGAGAAGGGCCATATGCACCCTAATGTTCATAGCAGCAATGTCCACAATAGCTAAATCATGGAAAGAACCGAGATGCCCTTCAACAGATGACTGGATTAAGAAGTTGTGGTCCATATATACAATGGAATATTACTCAGCTATCAGAAAGAACGATTTCTCAACATTTGCTGCAACATGGACGGCACTGGAGGAGATAGTGCTAAGTGAAATAAGTCAAGCAGAGAAAGACAATTATCATATGATTTCTCTCATCTATGGAACATAAGAACTAGGAAGATCGGTAGGAGAAGAAAGGGATAAAGAAAGGGGGGGTAATCAGAAGGGGGAATGAAGCTTGAGAGACTATGGACTCTGAGAAACAAATTGAAGGCTTCAGACGGGAGGGGGTGGGGGAATGGGATAGACTGGTGATGGGTAGTAAGGAGGGCACGTATTGCATGGTGCAGTGGGTGTTATACACAACTAATGAATCATTGAACTTTACATCAGAAACCAGGGATGTACTGTATGGTGACTAACATAATATAATAAAAAAAAATTAAAAAAAAAAAAAAGAGATGCCATGCCCAGAATGGAGTCACCTATGCTAAGCCCCACATCAGCAAACCCAGACTTAATACCTAATGTAGTTGTAGCTTCAGCCTCTCCCAGGAATGTAACCTTTAAGCAATCAATCTGGAATCACCTAGTCAGCAGTGGTGAGGTCATCTTCCCTACAGACTCCGCCATTCCGCAAGGAAGGTGTCCTTGCCTGAACAATCCACTCTTTGCTGGAATAACTTTCTTGCGCTGCCTCCTTCTGCCTATAGACGTTTTTATTTTGTACAGCTCCTCAGACTCCTTTCTATCTGCTGGATGGCAGGACACCTATTCAGGAATCACTGAATAAAGCCAATTAGATCTGCAAATTCACTCAACTGAATTTTGTTTTTTAACAGTATTAAGAGGTGGTTTTGAAGAGACTTACGTCAAACCTTTTGGAAGGCTGACCTGAACTGTAGGTAGCGTTGTTTTGCGGCGTTTCAGAAAAGGCCAGGCTGGAAATTCTGGGAAAACCCCAGGAAATGCAGCAAGAGCCAGGAAGCCTTGTGAAGAGAGGCCTGCCTGCTCCGCAGTGTGCTTGTTTCGCTTCCTCTTCCCCTGGCTGCTGCCCTGTGCCTGCTCTTCCTTCCTCTGGGAAGCCCTCTGGCTGCCAGTGCAGCTCCTCACCGAGAGCTCCAGCAGCCAGGCAAACCCCTTCCCCGGCTGCTTCCTATTGAGCCAACAGGAGCAGCTTTCTGGGGCACAGCTGGAGACTCGAATCAAATCAAGAGCCTCTCTGCCTTGCGGGCACTTCGTTTGTGCTCTCCCTTATCAGAAGAAACCTTGCAGGGGTCTAATTCAGCAGCAAGTGGATTGATCCCAAAGGCCTCCATCTGCCCTCTCCGGTGCAGGGAAGGAGCAGCCCAGCGGGTACCGTATGCTCACAGGCTGCCCATGTGCATATTACCCCGAACCAGAATCCTTAGAGGTTTTCCCGTCTCTCTCCCCACCTTCTGACTGCAAATCTGAAAAGGGCCTAACATTGGCTCAGGCTGGGTGAGAAATGAGTCCTTGGGGAAGACTGGGACTTACCAGCCCCACTACCACTTCTGACCACCAGACTGCAGTGTCATGGTGACCAGGTGCTCAGGGAAGGACACACCGCAAGTTAGGGAGTCCAGTGAAAATGCATGGCTCCTTTTTCAAAAACTTAATTTCAAGGCCACAGCAGCAAAGCATTAAGCCAGACGTAGGGCCTGTGCAACAGCACAGGTCCCATGGGCTTGAAACTATCCTAGGCTCAGGGCCTCGAGGATCTGGAGACCCAGAAGCCAGCCCTCCCGTCAGACGGGCGCTGACAGCGCTCAGGATGCCAGGAGTCCCTTTGCTATCTCTCACCTGCTTGCCTGTTTTTCCCCCCAGTGTCCTCCTGCCTCTACTACGCACAATACCTAGAGAAAATTATATTTTCAGAGAAAGCCCCTAGGGTGCATTTTTTGCAAAAGGTGTATGGTTTCACCATTGTTAGGAAATTTCTCCTGGGAAGTGGGAGAGCCCCTTCGGGAAACAAACACAGAAAATCCAAGCTCGGCAAATTTAACTTTAGCTAAGCCCTCTCATTTGCTTCTAAAATAACCCAGCAACCCTTCATTTTTATATTCAAAGCAGCCAGCATGTTCCAAACTATGTACAGACACCTGAGAACGAAGAGTGGCCCAGAGTGGCTCCTAAGGTCCTGGCCAATGTTAAAAATTCTCTAAGAGCAACAGGGTGGGTCTGGGAAAAGTCTGACTTGCTGGGAGACCCTAGGACCCATTCCTGCCCTTCAGGTTTCCCNACAAAAGGAGAGCATCGAACTGCTGTGTCTCCCGTGCCCCATCCGGCTCTAACACCCATTCACCTTCAGAAGGTTTGTAAGACAGACCAGGCTAATGAGAAATTAACAGGGGAACAAAGGCATCCAATCTTCTTGACAAGCTAAGTAGGAGTGGGTAGGGGCCCACTCCTCTGAATCAAGGACTAGCATATCCTACATGCCCTTGCTGAAAAGAGAACAGCTAATATCTGCAAAGCTCCCAGCTAAATGCTGCTAAATTCCCTCACACACTCAGCCTGTCACTGCATGCAGAATGCTTTCTTCCCAGCCTCTTGCCTGGTGAGAGCTGGCTGATAATGGGCAGTGCAGTCCAAGCCCACCGCCTACTGACTGTGACCTTGGGCCAGTCCCTAAACCCTGTGGATCTCCTGATTCCCAAGTGTAAAGAGAGGAGATTGAATGGGCCATTAAGGAGTAATTCAGTCCCTTAACAATGTTTGACTCTCCGGGTTCCAAGCAAATGTCACATATGACGTTGTCTAGCAGTGACATATTTCTGTGCCCCAAATATTTTTCTAAGGAAGCAATGTCTGAGGAGAAAAAGAGCTCGGGGGGCCGATGTGAACTTCTGGTCTCTAACCTCTGTGCTGCCTCACTGGAGGTACCCATGGAAACTCGGGGGATTATGCAAAAGCCTTCTTAGCTACTCAACAGTCCCGGCACCTACCCTTCTCTTTGGTAATCTTCATCCAGATTTGACAGGAGCTGCGAGCCCGCAGTGGAGAGGTCAACCGCAGCCAGGGGCAGGTCCCGATAGGCAAAGTTCACCAGCTGCACAGGAGCAATGCTCTTGGTTTCTTCGTCTACTTGTTGGGAGATGATCTCAACTTCAGAAATTCCTCCTTCTATGGCAGGCCTGAGTTGGGGAGAAAGGCAACAGGGCAATCAACCCTCAAGATCAAAGTAATTTTTCTACTCCCCAAGGGAAGGAAGAAGAATGCATCGGAATCTATCCTGTGCTGGTGGCGAGCAGGGGAAGCTTGAGGTTGCCAATCTTCCACTGGCCTCCACTGGCCACCCAAGGGACTGGACTGAAGTCCCTGTCTCCTCCACCAGTTGGGGAACAGTGGAAGAAGGGAAGGAGGAATTGCTCAGATCTGAATATAAGAGCTAGGGAGGCAGGATCCTTATCAAGGGGGCTAAACACCCAGATGGAAATTCTGCCCACCAGCAAAACCTGGGCTTAGACTTTTAGGATTTTTGGTCCCTAGACTTTATGTTGGAGTAATATATTCTTTTTTTTTTTTTAAGATTTATTTATTTATTTATTTGAGAGAGAGAGAGAGAGAGAGAGATCAGGGGGAGGGGCAGAGGGAGAGAGAGGGGAAGCCAACTCCCTGCTGAGCAGGAGCCCAATTCAGGGCTCCATCTCAGGACCCTGAGATCATGACCTGAGCCAAAACCCAAGAGTCAAATGCTTAACTGACTGAGCCAGCCAGGCGCCCCAGAGAAATATACTCTTTTATTTTTTTATTTTTTTTTTTTTAAAGATTTTATTTATTTATTCGACAGAGATAGAGACAGCCAGCGAGAGAGGGAACACAGCAGGGGAGTGGGAGAGGAAGAAGCAGGCTCATAGCGGAGGAGCCTGATGTGGGGCTCGATCCCATAACGCCAGGATCACGCCCTGAGCCGAAGGCAGACGCTTAACCGCTGTGCCACCCAGGCGCCCCAGAGTAATATACTCTTTTAAATGGTCTCCTGGGTTTCTCTGTAAAGGCCCTTCAAAATGTTTGTACCATCTGTACCACATAGAGAAGAGAGGTTTCTGTTCACAACTGTATGTACTGCTGGTGGTTGGGGAACCGACCTGGAGAGACCACGTGGGCCTTGGACAGTGAGGACAGCAGGGGCCAGCTGTCCCTGGCTGCCACTCCCTTCCTACTTGAACTGGGCATACTACATCGCCCCCTTTAAGGCTGAGAGTAGGAAACCGAGGCCATTTGATCAAACTTCTGTGGAGCTACTGGTCTCCTATGTCACTGGAGAGCGTATGCAGGGCACTGCGAATACCTGACAACTACTCTGGCAATCCAGGGCTTCTGAGCTGGAGGCAGTATCACCCCCAACCTACCAGCAGGTATGCGGCAATCTGGCTGCTACAATGACCACAGGAGGTCACTACTGATATAAGTGGAAGTGGGGTATTAAACATCCTGCAGCATGTCTGATAACGAAGTGTCCCATCCAAACACCAACAGAGACCCTGTGGGGAGATGCTGGGCTAGATCACTTTGCTTTGACTTCCTGGGGTGCCATCTTTGGTCTCACCAACACATCCCTGACCCTCTCTTAAACTGTAGAATCTGAGGGGCCGGGTCTTATGCTTCTGGCCAAATAATGAAGGTCAGAAAGAAAAATGGTGTGAATGGAGAGGAGTAGAAATTAAATATTTGGGGGAACACAAGAGGCCAGTTTTAATACTGGGGTGGCAGTCAGTCTTGGCAGCTGTTCTTGGGCTCTGGTGCCAACTCCAATGCTGACCTCCCTTGGGCTTCTCTGGAGCCTTAGTTTCTTCAGCTGAAACAAAAAGAGGTGAAACGGAGGCTCCCTAAGGGCCCCTGATTCTCATCCTATCATCTGATATGGAGAAGAGACACGGAGCATAGGGGAGGAGCTCTGCAGGGACAAGTCCCTACCCTTGGTGGGAGCTCTAAGTTCCAAACTTTTCTTTTCCAACCATCACTGAAATCTAACCAGTCATACAGTGGCAGTTATACAGGAAGGTTCGAGCTGAATCTGCCCACTGCTCTCCTGCTTGAATCATCCAGATAATTGAGGAAAAAGTGGGATTTTTATTTGGACGTCACAGGTTGGCAGCCTAAACTACCTGGATTTACCAAGTAATTTCCAGTGCCCCAATTCTCTTTGGTAGGCCTCATTTAAACCTTTGCTTTTTGCTACCTGTCAAGCACAGATAATAGTACTCATCATTGTGTGACATTTACAAAATGACTCAAGATCTTCAGACAGACAGTCATAGGATGTGAGGCTTCTGTGTTTCTCAACAATTGAAATAAAAGTGTGGGTGTTTAGTGGGGAATCCTGGCTCCTCCAGGTGTTTCCAAAAAAGTTGATGCTGGGTTGAATTTGTTCTCTTTTCTTTGGGGCTACTAATGGAAGCTATGGGTGACTAAATTGAACACAGAGAACTTTCTGATCCATGGGATGTTCAGAGGGCTGGAGTGAACTTCTGAGACTAACAGGATGTGGCTCTGAGCAGCAGGGGACAGGCTACTTCTGCCTTCTTGACTTTCTTGCTCTCTGTTTCCCCCCTGCCAGTGGTCACAGCAGCCCAGCACCATCTCTGGTCATGTGGTCATCTCAACAGGAGGAAACAAGGTCTCCCTTGGTGGGAGTGAAGGTCCCACAGTTCATAGCCTGGGTGTTGAGACGAGCCTCTGATCTCAGATACAAAGAACGCTATGATGGACAATGTGTATTAAGGGCCCCATTCTTCACCCTCTCCTCTTACCATGGGACCCTACAGAGCTCCTCCCATCGGAAGGAAGAAAGAGTATGATTCTCCACCCCTGATTCTGGGCTCAGTTTTATGATTTGTTTTGGTCAAGGGGATGTTAGCAGATGTGACACAGGCAGAGGCATGAAAAGAAGCTTCAATTTCTCTTGTACCTCTGGTACTGCCATTGGAAGGTGACCAGCCCAGCCTAAGCGAGGATGAGAGGCACACTGAGCGGAGTCCAGTTTCATGGAGATCAGTTGACAGCAAGCCAAGCCCTGTTATCTAAGAGTGATCCCAGATTAGCAGCTATCTAGCTGGCTACCCCAGCTAGGAGGGGTAAATACTGATCACTGTATTCTACTCAGGTGTCATGGTTGGTTGGTACACAGCATTACTGTGGGCAAGAGATCAAGGGTTCCTGCTCCAGACGGCAGCAGCCAGCCCCATAGCTAGGCAGGCTGGGGCAGTGTGGTGGGACAGAAAGAATGCTGTTCTCATCTTGGTATGTTTGCCAGTGAGTTGCAAAACACAAAATAAGTGACCACTTTGCTGGTGTCTGGTAAGATGAAGTGGTGGTCTACGTGGCATCTACGGTTTGGGGAACCGAAAGCACTTCTTCCTTAAGAGTTCTGCCCTTAGTTTCATAAAGCCTGCTTTTAGAAACTCTCTCATGATTTCTAAACTTCCTTGCAATTCCCATTTTGTTAATTCACCTTCGGCATGTCCTAGTCTTGTCTTGAGGTTTGCTTTTGAAGTTTTCCCCATTTTCCGTTGCCTCCTGTTAAAGGAAGTGTGTATCGTGGTTGCCTGAATCAGAAGAGCCTTGTCTTATGGAAGATATATAGCAACAGTTTTGGACTGTAGAATTCCTCTGCTTTTTTAAACCAAAAAAATGAGATGATGTTAGTGGAGCAACTCAGAGAAAGGGCAGATTTTAACATGTCATTTCAATGTCAGGCTCAAGGACAAAATTGCTTGGAGCTCCTCCATGCTCATGGGGCTGAGGAAGGAGCTCTTGGTTGCACCCACAGTTCTGAGGTACCAACTCAGCACCCACAGAGAGGAGACCCCGGGTTACTTACTGTGGACTGGTCATGTTGAAAGCTGCGACCAGAGCCATGGGTTTTCTCGGTGTCTACTGGGGCTCCGCCGTCTGGAAGCCTGCCATCAGCATGTCTAAGTGTGAGTTCTTAGAAGACACACAAAATGGTACCTTGAAAACAAACAATTGAATGGTAGGAATTTATTACACTCAGATGTCAAACCAAAGTCCTCCTAAACTCATCTAAAAATGGAAGTCCTTAGAACTTTCTTCGATACACCACTTTCTTCAAAGTTAGGTTTGAACAAAGTATATGTTGAACAGATTCTTACAATTACAGAATTGTGATTGAGGCAAAATTACTTTCCTTTTTAGAGATGAATAAATATGTCCAGAGTGACAAAATGACTTTTCTGTGTCACACAGAGATGACAGAAGAAGCCCGATTGGACCCCGGGTTTTCTGAATTTTCATCCATAGTTCTTTCCACTTTTCCAGCATGCCTAAGCACGCCAGGGTAATTTTATACTCCAGCTTTAGGAATCTCAAAAATCTCAAGTGTTGTTCCACAATGAGAGAGGCAGTGCATCCTGGAGCCAGACTGCCTGGGGTCAGAGCCTGGCTCCCACTTAATAGCCTTGTCACCTTGGGAAATTACTTAACCCCTTTGTCCCTACTTTCTCCACCTACAAGATAAGAATGATAACTAAACTAACTAACTGAGTTAATACATGTGAAACACTTAGAATAGTGCCTTGCGTGTAGTGCTGGCTTTTATTATCACAAGTATTATTTTATAAATTTAAATTGCACCGTCTGTTGAATCTGAGCACATTCCAAGGCATGTGGATGGCTGAGTGTAAGATTTCCTCTTAAAATCTGGACTAGGTAAACAGAGTACACTTTTCTACAAACCAGTGCCATGGTACCACCTGGAAGTCTTCTAAGAGGCAGCAACAACCTGGCAGAAAGTACACAAAGAGACAGAGCTGGGTTCTGGGTGATTTTGTTCACGTTACAAAGGAGGCTGCTCCAAGGGGGATATCCTTGTGGAGACTGCACTGTTGCAAACTGTCTTTCCTGCAAGAGATCACCATGAGAGAAGCCCCCTCTCCCAATCCCAAGCTCAGCAAGCAGAAGCACTTGAACTGGAGAGACAAAGAGTGGTGACATAATGTAAAAGGCACAGGCACTCCCAGGGAAGAAGCATAGGGAGATGGGTGGTAAATCTGCAAACTGGGGAAGCTCCCTGAAGTTCTGTGTAATTAAGAAATGACAGCTGAAGTAAAAGGTACTTGAGGAAATCTTGGGAGAGTCTTACAGCAACTGGAAGAGAGATGGAGAACTTTCTAAAATTAGAAGGGCTTTCATATATAAGGGCACTGTTTCCACACCGGCTGTATGTGGGGCAGAACAAGCACGGGACAAGAGCAGGGAGAATCTGGACACGTGTTTTGTAACCACACCCTACTGAGGGTTTCCGCTTACCTTAGTACACCTTAGTAAGAAGGTTTGAAATATTAGAATCGAAACTCTCCTTTACAGTATTTGGAATTGGGTATTAATTGTACACTAAGCTTTATATGGGTCTCCATTCCATTACAGAGACATGGTCGGTCTCAATCTTTTCTGTTCTCTTTATAAAGCCTCAATGAACTATAAGAAACAAACTGAGGGCTTCAGAGGGGAGGGGGGTGGGGGAATGGGATAGACTGGTGATGGGTAGTAAGGACGGCACGTATAGCATGGTGCAGTGGGTGTTATACGCAACTAATGAATCATTGAGCTTTACATCAGAAACCAGGGATGTACTGTATGGTGACTAACATAATAAAAAAACATTAAAAAAAATAAAGCCTCAATGAAGTCAGGCTCAGGGTACACACAAACGGGAGACCATGTGAGCAATGCCCCCTTCCAAAGTGGTGTTTTAACAAGCTATACTCCCAAGTGAGCACATTATACGCTGCACAAAGTATCAGCCCTGTGAAGGATATGACAGGAAGGAAGATCTTTGCGTTCATGGACCTTCCAGTCTGGTTGGGCTGTCAAGTTTGAAACATACAAAACTCAAAAATTTCGTTAGTTAGTTGTGTAACTATAAGTTGTGAAGAATAAGTAAAAATTGGGAGATCTGTAAGTAATAAACATGAACTACTGCACTAATATAGTATGGCCAGTATAAAACAAAAACAGAAATGAAAATGAGTTTCAAAGATTCTTTGACTATTTGGGAAGGAAAATTTCAAATATATAGAATTACAGACAATTGCAAAATGAATCTAGTTATCCGTCACCCAACTTCAACAGTTATCAACTCATGGATAGTCTTATGTTGTCTATATCCCCCCACCCCTCATGATTATGTCATTTCATTCATCTGTAAAAGTCTCAATATGTAGCTTAAAGGATAAGGATTCCCTTTAGAAGCTATAGCAACAAAACTATCACTGCTCCTAAGTCAGCAATATTTTCTTAACATTATCAAATATCCAGGCATTGTTCACATTTCCCCATTTTTCCTGTAATTTTTTTTAAGGTTTTTTTGAATCAGGAGCCAAATGAGGACCACACGTTATGATTGGTTACTATGACTCTTAAGTCTCAATGAATCAGTAGGTTTCCCCCTCTATTCTATTTTTCCCATGCAATTTATTGGGAAAGCTGGGTCACTGGTCCCAGAAAGTTTCCCAGTCTGTATTATGGTAACAATATTCCTTTCATGTCATGTTTCTGTCCTCTACCTTTCCTGCAAATTTTTGTTAATTTATAGACTTTAATCAGATTCAGGTTCAATTTTTTTTTTTGCGAGACTATATAGGCAGTGTTGTGACTTTCATCAGGAGATACACATCTTCTTGTTCTTCTTTTTGTAATATTAAAAGCCGTTGGTGATCACTTCCTAGGTTCATAAATTCATTAGGATTTGCAAAAGGGGCATATTATGATTTTATCATGTCTTTTCCATTTATCGGCTTCTATGAAGACAAACTCCCCCTCATCAACTATTTGATTACCCTAAGAAACAGTTCACGTAGAAAAGAATAAATGCTTAACTTTTCCTTTTATTTACTGATTTTCAAAATTTAATTAGTTGGTATCTTGTTATCTTCCAAACTCGATCAGTGAGGTGTTTTTTAAAAAATTTTCCACAGCATCATGGAATTAGTTCACTCAGCATGAGCTGAATGAAGGAACAGATTCCCTGGTAAGCAGGATGATAGTTTCCTGAAAAGGAGATATGGGAGTGAGTAAGAAATGATTGGCATCTCCAGTAAAAGGCAAAGATGAGGTAGGAGAAGAGGGTAAATCATATTTGGACGGACAGTGAATAGGCTGCTTCAGTTAGTGGTTTTGATCCTTAACAAGCAGCACATTTTAGAAAGCAAGCTCCCTGAAGATGATGTTATTTAAAAACAATATTCTCCAAATAAAACAATCCTCAAAGCACAAGCTTAGCACGAAGCAGGTGTAGTCTAGCACTCTATAAATGAATATTTGAAGTGCAAACCTGCTGTCTCATAAACCTGGTAAAAGCAGAAGAGAAAACCTGTTTTGGATTTACAGGGCCTGGCTCTGGTGGGTAGTGAAGCTGCTTTTTTGACTTTAGTAAAATCCACTTGTTGCTCATTAGCCTTTGTAATTACCAATATCATTTGCTTTTTCCAGCCAGATCTGCAAAATTCAGGCTGGCATCCTAGGAATTTTAAAGCTGAGAAAGGCTTCTAAGATCAAGTTGTCAGTTCCCTCACTTGTCAGGTGAAAAAAGTCTGTAATACAGTTTCACCTGTTCTCAGAGGCACCCACGTCAGTTCCTCATCCCTCACTTGTGTAACGGCCTCTCGGCATACATGACCTTCTTTTTTCGCATCCCACTGGTTTCCAATCCTGGTTTACTCAGAATCACCTAGGGGTCTTTTGGGATGTATAAATTCATAGGCTATACTGCAGAACTGCTCAATCAGAATTATGCAGGTGGAGTTTGAGAATCTTTAAGTTCCCCAGGTGTCTGATATGCAACTACTCCATTTGACTCTCTATTATATCAATGGTCCTCAAACTTTCCATGGCACCAGAATCACCTGGAAAACTACTGGACACATCCGCAAGCTTTCTAACTTAGTATGTTTGGGGTGGGAGCCTGAGATTCATATTCTGAACAAATTCCCAGGGGATGCTGGTTTGCTGATCCACAGACCACATTCTCTTCTTCTGAATCAGAAACTACTTGAGGTAAAGATGGCCTTTCAATCCCTATTTTGCAGACGGAGTTGACTGGTTACAAAGCTACTGTGGTGGAGTTGTCAGCAGAATCTACCCCGGCCAGGCTGAAGAAGGCCAGGTTTATCAGCTGGGAATACTTTCATTTGCAAGTAACAGAATATCTGACTACCAGTGACTCAGGCAGTGAAGACTTTTAGTTATCTTACCTAGCAAGAAGCCGGGAGGCCATGGCTCTGAGATATCACCAAGGACTCCAACCCTTTCCATCCTTCCCCAATGCTCCGTGTGATGCATTACTCACACTTACTGCCCTGTGGTTGCAGAATGGCTGCTGCAGCTCCAGCTTGCATGCCAGCTCCCAAACAAGAAGAGCGAACCAAAGGCTTTCTCCTCACAAAGTTCTGATCTTTTATTCTGCAGTAATTATCTTTCCAAGCCCTTTAGCCAACATCTCCTGATATCTCCTTGGGCAGAGCTGGGTCACATGGTCACATGGCTGTGAAGAATCCTGGGACAATGGGCAGCTGGCCAAAGGAGAAAGGAGTGATAGGAGAGCCTAGTCTAGTCATAATTCATCCCTTGGGGTTGGGCATATTGTTTCCATGAACAAATCTCCATTCTCTCAGCAAGAAGTGGGAAGGAGCCATTGGAGGCATAACTAATTGTCTGCGAGGCCAGGTTTGGACACTTCTGATATGGTTCTGAAGCTCAGCTGAATATGTTCCCTGGGTCTCCAAATAAGACTGACCAAATATTGATAAGTAGCTGGCAGGAAATATAAAGGATGCGCTCTCACAAAATCTCAGGGTTCTTTCATTTAGAAGTATTGCATGCTTGAGGTTCAATTTTGACATCGTCAAGCTTGCTGTTCTTTGCGAGAAGCCGCTGAGCACTGGCACCTTTCATCGACATCAGGTTCCACACCCGCAGGAGGAGAAGTTGTGTTTCTTGCGCTGAATGAGGTCATCCTTGTTGTTACCTTGACCCATCAATACCTTGCTCCATTAACAAGGAACTAAAATGAAGACAATCAATCATGTACCAAGCATTCTCCCACTGTATCTCCAGTCTATTGCAAAATTCTTAGCTACCAAATGAGTGGGCAGGGAGCCCATTGTGGCTCTCTTTTCTAGGTGTAGTACAGTGTCCTATGGATGACTCTAACTTTCTACTGTGTTTGCTTCTTTTCACTTAGATAGTCATGAGCCCAATTATTATCATTCTCATCAAGTATGGTAAACACACAGCAAGATCACACAAAACTAGATCCCATCATCCCAAATTATTTGGGTATTCCAAGAAGAAAATCAAGAGGACCATTATCATAATCTTTTCATTCCCTTCAATATTTTTTTCCTAACAAACATTCCCTAAATTGAACATACCATGTCTCTGCTGGATGAAGGATCCACTCACTGCCTCCTTACCCCTAGCTGGCCTGGATAGAAAAGAATGCCACCTAGCAGGCACTCCTCAACCCCAGCCTGCTGTCATTTTCCCTCTGGAATTCTGTAGAGCTTCTGCAAAACTCTATTATCTATGATTTTGGGAAGTACCAACAATGAGCTGGGGCAGTTGGTACTTCCCCGTACCAACATGTGGGAGGGCTGCCCTGTAACTCCTTACCTTCCCCACCTTCCCAGATCAAGCAAATCTTAAGTATATATGCCACACTGCAAATCCCCAAAGCAATAGTTTGCTTTATGTGATATTAACTAAAATATGTTAAGAACCCAGATATAATTAATTTTGCTGCTGAATTCTACATGACACCAGGTAAGTGACCATTCTTAGGTAAATGGAGGGAAAAAGTCCTCTTTCTTCAATACTTTTATGCTGTAAAAGTGACCCCCATTCTTTACCCTCCCTATATCAATGCCCCCTTTGTTACAGACTGAAGGTTTTTGTCCCACCTCAAGAGTCCTATGCTGAAATCCTAACCCCTATGTGAGGGTATTAAATGTAGGTCTTCGGATAGATTGTGGGGGTGGAGCCCTCATGAATTGGATTAGTAGACTCATAGGAAGGATACTTGGCCATGTGAGGATTCAGCAAGAATACAGTTGTCTGCAAACTAGGAAAAGAGCTCTCACCAGATACCAGATCTGCCATCACCTTGATATTGGACTACCCAGCCTCCAGAACTGAGAGAAATAAATGCTTGTTGTTGAAGTCACCCAGTCTGTGGTATTTTGTTACAGCAGCCTGAATGGACCAAAATAGTCTCAGAACTTTTCATTGCCCTTTTATCCTGTCTCTGGGTTTGGCTATGTGACTGGCTTTGTCCAAGTGGATTGGAGGCTGTGATGGTTAATTTTACGTGTCAACTTGACACATAAAAGGATATTTAAACATTATTTCTGGGTATGTCTGTGAAGGTGTTTTGTTTTAAGATTTTGTTTATTTGAGAGAGAAAAAGAGAGAGTGTGTGAGCATGAGCTGGGGGAGGGGCACAGAGAGAGGGAAAGGGAAAGAATCTCCAGGCGACTCCATGTCCAGCATGGAACCCAATGCGGGTCTCAAGCCCATGACCCCAAGACCCCAACCTGAGAAGAAACCAAGAGATGGATGCTCAACCAACTGAGCCACCCAGGCACCGCTGTGAAGGTGTTTTTGGATGAGATTAACATTTAAATTGGTAGACTGAGTACAGTAGGTTGCCCTCCCCAATATGGGTGGCCTTGTCCAATCTGCTGAAGGCCTGAATAGAAGAATACAAGGTTGAGAAGGAAAAAATTCTTTCTCTGCCTCACTGTCTTTGAGCTGGGACATCAGTCTTTTGCTCTCAGACTTAGACTCAAACTTATACCACTGGCTCTCCTGGCTAGACTTTTCAGCTTCCATAATCACATGAGTCAATTCCTTATAATAAATCACTTTATTGACATCTATATATATCTATATCTATCTTATTGATTGTTTCTCTGTAGTACCCTAATATATCAGCAAACATGAAGTGCAGTCACGCGATTGGGCTGGCCCTCTTTCTTGCATGTCACCATGACAACATACATACCCAGGCTGGCCTGCTGCAGGATGTCCAGTTGCCCCAGTCAAGGTCAGCCAACAGCCAGCTGCCCCCCAAAGTGAGCTCAGTCAAGACCAGAAGAACCACCCGGCTGTGCCCAGCCTAAATCACCAACCCAGACTCATGAGCTAAATACAGTTTTTTGTTTTTTTTAAATTCATTATTCAGTTCTTCATTAGCATTTTCCATGTTCTAGGAACAATACTAAACATTGACATTATCATGATAAATGAGACATGGTCACAACATTCAAGAAACCTGTGGGCTAGTGATAGAGACAGAGGCATAGATAGAAATTAAAATTCAGGGGTGCCTGGGTGGCTCAGTTGTTGAGCATCTGCCTTTGGCTCAGGGGATGATCCCTGAGAATCCTACTTTCTTCCTTGTGCCATAAACCCTAACCATCCAAAGTAAACCAATCAAATAACCAGTTTCTGGGTTCTCTCAGGTGCCCACCCTCGCCTACCGCCAGGACTTACAAGCTGGCAAAGAGAATGGGTAAAAACATGGCGAGCTTATCTAAGCTGTATCTGAGCTGTATCTAAACTAGATACAATTACTGACCAACTAGATATCTTATCAAAGGAGAAGAACTTAAGGAAGAGTCACCCTCTTTTTCACAACTTTAGTGTACCAATATACAGGGTAGTGCCCAAAACATTACCAGAAACTGTCAGAAGGTGGCACCAGAATTTCCTCAAGTTGTCCCCTCCACTGTTGTGCTCTCCTGTCCTCACTCCCAGGGAAGTCAGGTCTCCTTTCATAGATCACATGTCTTTGCATGATGACAATGGTCAAAATGTTGGCCAATGTCCCATCTGAACACCAATGGCACCACTGGCTCATTGGCACAAAGCTGGGGCTCTGGTTTACATCAGGATTTTAGGAAAAGTGCCACTCACTAATACCTCTCTTTGGATAATCCAGGTCTTTCTGGAAGCTTCCCAACTGGAGCTATCACTCTATATGATGTTGCTATGCAATGGTGCTCTACAGACATCTCCTGGGATGCTGGAAAGACCTCACTTCCTTCTAAACAACACTGTTTATTTAAAAAGGGTAGAGACTGGAGCAAAAGGTAGAGACTGGAGCCAAGGTATCTACATGCCTTTATATCGGTCAGGATCCCTCAGATAACAGGCATTTATAGAGATCCCTGCAAGTTCAAAGCTTGGTGCTGGGCACTGGGATGCAACATGGTCTAAGGCCATCCCTGCTCTCAAGTTTCCAATCTCATCAGATTGAAGGTTCCAAAGCAGCAATATGTGAATGATGACTGAAGGGGACATGTGCTGAGCAGTACAGAGTGAAGGTGTGGCAAGAGGAAGGCAGTGTGGGCTGCACAACTGAAAAGGCAGTGGTTCTCCACATGGATGTTGTGACCTGGCCTTGCCCTGGACCACTTATCTGGTTAGTGGCAAGGGTAAGAAGACAACATCAGCTTTCCGGCCTCAAGGCCAATGGTGCCCATGAGAGGCTCTACAGGCATCAGGCCTGAGAACCACATGCAAAACTTGTCTAAAATGCAGATTCCTGGGCTACTCTAGTGATCCGGATCTAGGAAACCAGGAACTGGAGTTTCCTTGCAGCCCAGGTGACTGATCACCTGAGAAAACCTGGCCTACCTAACTTACCCACTCCCTATTAGCTTTACTTTTATGTCCCTCCTTCAAGAACCACAATCAGGGTCTCTTTAATTACACAAACACCTCTGGGCCTCAGCTCACTCCAGTCCCCTCTTCTACCAACTGACTGCCATTCCCAGCTTGTCTACGCTTGGAAAATCCTCCATCATCTCTTGAAGCTCCAGGCCCTGAGTCCATTTCTCTGGCCACAACAGTCCTTTCTTACCTGCCCTCAACTCAGACAAACTAGATACTCTCAACAAGGTTTACATCCAGGCTCAGAAAACACAATAAAAGACTCCAAGACCCAAACTGGGCTCTTAACGCAGTACAGGCTGCATGGGACGGAGGTATGGAAACTGGGAAAATCCCTTAGTCAGAGCCCAGTTTTGCCACTGGGATGAGGTGATGGACCCATCTCAGGCACTGTCACAGTATTTCATTTGATCCTGGTAGGTGACAAAGTAGTACAGCATGTGAGAAATTTTTACTGTTACCACCACAGATCATTGTCTCTAAGAAGCCTGTAAATTGTTGCAAATTTGCTGAAGGGTAATTTGATAATATTTATCAAAATTATTTTAACATGTACTTTTTTGATGCAGCAATTGCACATTCAGGAGATAGATTTTTAAGGAAATAAGCTATTAGATACATACACACACACACACACACACACACACACACACACACATTTGTTGGATCATGGTTTTAATAGCACCATGCCTAGCACACAGCAGATGCTCCAAAAGTATTTGTTGATACAGGAATCAATAAAATCATAAATTGAAAGCTATATAAATGTCTATCAACAGGAGACTGGCTAAATAAATAAGGAACTTGTATATTATGGGATTGTTATATAGCTATTGAAAAGGATGAATGTCACCTAGAACCGAGGGTTGGGAGGGACTGACTGCAAAGGGATATGAGCGAACTCTCTGGAATAATGGAAACATTCT
Source organism: Ursus maritimus (assembly GCF_017311325.1). Classification (NCBI taxonomy): domain Eukaryota; kingdom Metazoa; phylum Chordata; class Mammalia; order Carnivora; family Ursidae; genus Ursus; species Ursus maritimus. The sequence goes on along the minus strand of NW_024425230.1, from coordinate 27,133,389 downwards.
AAACCTTGATTTTGGTGATGGTTGCAGTGTCCATTTAAAATGAGTGCTTTTTATTGTTTGTAAACTATACATTCAGCAATATGGCTGATTTTTTTTAAAAAAATGGATGAACTATTGAAACTAATGAAAACTATTCTCATTAACACAGAAAGTCGTCTGCAATGTAACATTAAATAAAAAAGGTTATAAAATAACATAGGATGATCCCCATTTATGAAAAATACATAGAAAATATGTGTGCAACACAGCGTGGAATTGGACTTTCCTATTGTTCTAGAGTTGTGCAGGTGCCCTAAAGTTAAGGACAAACATGGTAAGTGCTCACATTTTCTAAAGAAAGATGCCAGACCATCTATTTGGAACTAACAGATGGTCAAGCTGGTCCAGTAACTACTACTCCCCACAGCCGGTAGGAGAGCAGGCTAGAAAAACTCATGCCAGACTCCCAGGCTGGCTGGGGCAGTGTGAGATGACCAGGTGAGGACAGAAGGCAGTGATGGGAGCAGTCTGTCCTTAGCCACCAGCTAAGCAAGGATGTGGCACCAAAGTTCTTAGTGAAAATTAAACTCAATAGTTTCAGCAGAGCATGGATTTTTAAAAGGATACTGAATGCTGGGTGGGCCGGAGAGCCAAGCATAGAAACTACATGGTCAGGATCACCAACCAGACCCTGGCGCTGCTCCGGCCAAAGTATCACTGATGCTGTGGCACCACACAAACATTCTCTCCTTCTCCCTTCCAAGTCCTGGGTCTCACACCTCCATCTCACTGGCAGAGATAGGTCAAACAGCTGCACCCTGGAGCCAAGGGAGGCTACTACCTTGGATGGTGGACTCAATTTGGGAATTTCTCTGAATCTGGAAAGGCCATTTAAAGGATGCAGGATGGTCACAGATATGGAAAGTACCCTCTGTTGTCACAGATTTCCTATGGGCATGTTGACCAGCCACCTAGAAGGCTTCCTCTTAGGCCAGAGGGTCCCAGGGACATAGTGCCAAAACAGCAACTAAGAGTAGCCCTAAGAAGTTAGGCAGCATGTCCCATGGAATGGTGCATGCAACACCCTCCTCCCTGGCCCTGCGAGGGGAGGGTTGTAAGCAGACAAAACACATGAGGTGGGCTCCTAAGGAACTTAGAGAAGCATCCCTGGAGGAGGCAGATTGAGCAGAGGAGTGGGCGTTGTCAGGGCAGGAGAAGAGCCAGTCCACGGGTCAGGCTGTGTTGACTGGATGAGAGACTGAGGTTTTGATTTAGATGGGATATTTCAACTTTGGAAAAATAAGCCTTTCCTAAATCCTGAGAATGATTAGGAAATCTAAGGCACCTTCAAACATTCACATCAGGTGATGGAAAAGGGTAGACAAAAGAGTATGTTGGATAAAGGCATAAGCTGATTGTTTCCTATCAACTTCCATTCATCTAGCTACATTCCTAATCACTACCACCTTATCCAGACACCATGTTCCTAGTGCATGGCACACAGACACACAGACACAAAGACACACACACACACCCCGACCTCTCTGCCTCTGCTTCTAGAATTTTCTCTGCTTGGAATACGGATTCCCCTCCTCCACAAGCCCCAGTCATGTCATGCCTGGCTCTCCCACCCAATCTTCTCTAAACCAGTGACATTGCTTCCACTTGAGGACAGTGGAGAGGAGATACCCTTTCTTCTCTCCCGCCCACTTCAACTGTACCTCTCTCAGGGCATGAATTACTCTTCTACTTCCTGTTACAGTGGTTTATGCTCATGTTCTATCTACTCTAGACCATCAGCTCCTTAAAGTTCAGGGTTCATAATCAACAAATTAAAAAAAAATCTCTCCGGCACATTTCTATGTGCCAGATGTAGTCGGTGGCTTTTCTAAGGACAAAAAAATAATGCAAAGCTCTTGGATGGCCTCACGAGTGTGCTTCCCACATTCAAAAAGTATTCCTCAATAATCCATCAAACTCGAGGACAGCTCTCAGCATGTCAATGCTGTGCTGAGGCAGCTTGTGGAGGTGTCGTCAGCAGTGAACATGCAAGGTCATTTTTGTGTCTAAGGAGAAACTTAGCTGAGCTGTTATCCAGCAACTCATCTTCCTTCAGAATTCAGTAGCACATTAAAAAAAATTAATAGACTTTATTTTTTTAGAGCAGTGTTAGGCTTACAGGAAAATTGAGTGGAAAGTACAGAGTGTTCCCACATGCCCCCTCCCAATAATTTCCACCATTATTAACGTGTTATGTTAGTGTGGTACCCTTGTTACAACTGACGAACCAATATTGATAGCTCATGAACTCTTCAGTTTACATTACGGTTCACTGTGTTTTACATTCTACAGATTTTGACAGATTCATAATGTCATGTGTCCACCACAGCAGTACCCTACAGAATAGTCTCACGGCCTCTCAACCCCCTCTGTTGCAGCCGTTCATTCCTCCCTCCATCCCCCTGAATATCTGACAACCACTGATCTTTTTACTGTGTCTATAGTTTTGCCTTTTCTAGAACGTCATATAGGCAGACTCATACAGCACGTCACCTTTTCAAATTGGCTCTTTCACTTAGTAATATGCATTTAAAGTTGTTCCATGTCTTTTTGTGGCTAGACAGCTTATGTCTTTAAATACTCCATTGTCTGGATGTACCATAGTTTGTTAATCCATTCACCTATTGGACATCTTGGTTTCTTCCAGTTTTGGGCAATTATGAATAAAACTGCTGTAAGCATTTGTGTGCAGGTTTTTGTGTGGACAACCCCTTTGGGTAAATACCTAGGAGTGTAACTGCTGGATCGTATGGTAAGAATATGTTCCGTTTTATGTGAAACTGCTGAACTGTTTTCCCAAGTAGCTGGACAATACCATGTTGCATTCCCACAAGCAAAGAGTGAGAATTCCTGTTGCTCTACATCCTCACCGGGGTTTGGTGCGGTCAGTGTTCTGGGATTATTCCATTCTAATAGGTGTGCAGTGGTATCTTGTTGTTGTTTTAATTTGCAATCCCTTAAGGACATACGATATGTAGCATCTTTTCATATGCTCATTTGACATCTGTATATCCTCTTCGGTGACGTAACTGAGCAGATATTTTGCCCATTTTTAACTGGTTTGTTTTCTTATTACTGAGTTTTAAGAGTTCTCTGTATAATCTGAACTCAAGTCCTTTACCAGATATGTGTTTTACACATATTTTTCTTCCAGTTTGTGGCTTGTTTTTTCATTACATATTGTTTTTTACCTTTGGGAAAATAAGCACCACAGCCTGGGCCATCTTTGACCTCCAGCATTTATTGGGCAGCTCTGTTTGGCGTCCAGGTCTATGGGCTTATGCTTGGCTGTGTGTGTGTGCTCAATTCACTGGCTTCAAAAGAAATACTGATTTTTAAGTCAAACAGAAAAACTTGCCATTGCCACTTCTGAAGTGTGCCGGGAAGTGCGTAATTATTGCTAAGCATGTGGAGTCTTTTAATATGTTTAATTATTACTGCTGCATCTTTTTTTGACCTTCATTTGTGCATTTATTCAACAAATGTTAGCGCCCTTGCAGGAATTTGGTGCTGGGCCTGGCTCCTTGCTTGCAAAGCAGCCTCACTGTCTCTGCCACATGACCTGGGCACCACATAATGAGATGAGGCCATAGCCTTCTCTCTCAATCCATGGACTGAGTTCAGAACAACTCAACATGACTCTCTGCCAACTCCCACACTACACCTTTCCCACTTCCATCCTGACCTCGCCCTTCAGGTCTGGTACCTGCTGAGGTCTTCTTGTACCAGCTTGGGGTCCACTGCACTACACCTCTGATCCCAGGAGCACCTGGTAAAAAGACCCTCCCAGTTGGCCCAGCCCCAGGTAAATATGCTTTCCACAGCATCTCTCAGGTGGGACTCAAAGGGCGACACACAGAACAATAAGACTTGCTTCCACCAGTCTAGTTGGAAGAGGATATTAACATGAAATAATCTGTGATAAGTGCCAAAGAATTCTGCAGATAGCAAATACAGTTGGTTAGTGTGGTTAATATTTAGGAGACTTATATTGTGATTTTAATTATAATCCCTCCCCCTTAGTTTCCTCACCTATAACAAGGGCTGACAGGGATGCATCAGATCCATTTTTTTTCAGAGTGTGGTCCCTGGACCAGTGGCGGCATCGGTATCACTTGAGAGCTTGTTAGAAATGCAGATTCTCATCTTGTCCCAGACCTAATAAATCAGAGATCTGTACCTCAAGATTCCCAGAAGATTCACAGGACATCACAGTTTGAAAAGTGTTGGGATGCATGACCTTTAAATTCCCTTTCAGTTCTAAGCTTCTACAATCTGTGTCATTTCTTTTGACCCTGTCAGGAGGGAGGCTGCGAGAGTTCCCTGGGAGGATGCTGACTGGCTGGGCCTGTAAGAGAGCCTGAGGGTGCCTCGGCAAGCAGGCTCCAGTGCCAGGCATCCAGGCAGGGTAGGCAGCCACCGGCTGCCAGTCAGCATGACCTCCAGGAGATTCGTGCTGCCCTCCTACCAGGGAAACAGCTCAAGTTGTCACGACGGAGCATGACCCAAGATGGAAGCTAGGGGTGGTGCCCACGTGAGGTGAGCTCTGCCCATTTATGCAGCTTCCCTTAGAGACCTGGCTCTCCATTGCTGAGTAGGCATGGCTGCTCTGCTCGCCCTCTGGGCTGCTGAATAGGGAGAGTAAAGGGACAGAAGGGAATTTGCAAGGAACATTTATGGCAAGTTCTGAGGCTGTAGACACAGTAGTGGGGGAGGGATAGTGTGAGCTAAAATCTCTCCCTGTGAATACAAAGAATGTTTCAGATATCAAATTCCTTTGGTTTCTTTGGGCTGATCACTTGCACAGCAGAAGGACATGGAACACGAGTTATGCAGTGGGAACTGGCAATGCAGATTCTACCCCTGACTTTCCTCTTTTTTTTTTTTTTCAGATTTTACTTATTTATTTTAGGAAGGGAGAGAGAGAGAGAGAGAGAGCGAGCACACGAGCATGAGTGGGAGGGGCAGCAGGAGAGGGAGAGAGTGAGTCTCAAGCAGACTCCACGCTCAGTGTGGATCCTGACTTGGGACTCGATCTCAGGACCCTGAGACTATGACCTGAGCTGAAACCAAGAGTTGGACACTTAATTGACTGCGCCACCGAGGTGGCTCCCCACACCCCCCGACTTCTCTCTTTTGAGGGATTTGAACAAGTCTCCTTCTCTTTCTGGACCTCAATGTTCACATCTGTAAGATGAGGGCAGATTTGCTCATTCAAATATCTCAGCTCCTAGGATGAGCCTGACACTGGGCTAAGTGCTGGGAACACAAGTGATATTTATGGAGTTGAGAGTTTGCAAACACTTTTAAAAAAACTTCCAGCTCAAATATTCTATTTTAAAGAAAGGATTTGGACTCAGACCTAGGTTCAAATTTGAGCTTTGCAACATACTAGCTAGGCACAAGCAACCTCTTAAATCTCGGTTTTTCTTATCTAGAAAAGGGGGTAACCGTTGCTCTCTCATAAGGTTGTGATGAGGATTAGACACGCTTCAGGAGGACTCAGTGCAGCACCTTACACATTCACCACGTGCCCTGCATGAGCTGCATCCTCTAGTGTGCGAGCCATCAGCCACATGTGCTAGCAAAAGGGACACAGGACGTTGAAGACCTACTACAAGTAAACTATTTTTTTATATTGGTTACTGGTTGAAATAATATTCTGGATATATTGATTAAATAAAATATATTAAAATTAATCTCACCAGCTTCTTTTTACTTTTTTTTAATGTGCTACTAGAAATTTTAAATCACATATGTGGCTTGTACTTTTCACAGCACTTGTTTTGAAGAAACAAAAGCATACTCTGCTGTCCTTGTTAGTTTACACTGTGGTTGGGAAAATAATATCCACACGTGAATTCATACCCAAGAGAGGTGCACCAGGGTGGAGAACCACAGGCCTACAAAGAAGTAGAAGAGAAGGGGAAATTAGATGGGTTGGGGTGGTTATGGAAACCTTTGAGAAGGAGGTGAATTATGAGTATGGCATGGGTAGGCAGAAGGCATTCTCAGTTGGATGCACCAGACTATGAACTTCTTTATGGAAGGATCTTAATTCTCCCATCATGCCTTGTATATGGCAGGTATCTGATGACTATTCATTGTTTGTAGGGGTTGGGGGGTAGCGGGGGAACACAGGAACAATATAAACATAGGGCAAATACAGAGGGCTTGTTTGTGAAGAGGCAGGTCCCACTGAACTGGGGGCTGTGCACCTGGGAACAACTAGGCAAGAGGTTGTCTAGACAGGGTGGAAGCTTAGCACAGGGTGGAAGAGTAGACAGTGAGGCCATCTTTGATCTTTCCTGAGTATCCAGGGCTCATGCTCCCAAGTACTATCCTTCCATAGCCTCAGCGTGACTGTCATAAGACCAGTCACTGATAAATATGCCAGAACTTGTATGTACAAGGGAGCACTCTCTGTAATGTATGTACCTTGGCAGGCCTAAACACTCATATTAGCACATCCACTTATCTTCCATCCTTTCAAACATTTCCTGAGCTCCTACCTGGTCCCATACTAGGTATGGGGGCAATAGAGATCACTGAGACACCATCCCTGCCATTTCCTTGAGCAGGGTTTGGCAAAATTTGGCAGGCCAAATCTAGCCCACTGACTATTTTTGTAAATAGAATTTTATTGGAACATAGCCATGCCTATTCTATTATGTATTATCTTGCTGCTTTTGTGCTACAATGGCAGACTGAATAGTGTGACAGAGACCGTATGGCCCAAAAAAGCCTAAAATATTTACTACCTGGTCCTTTACAGAAAATGTTTGCTGACCCCGGCCTTCAAGCAACAAACACGTAAGCAAATAACAACAATGTGACATGATCAGAGTCCGAAGAGAGGGATGGGAAGAAAGGGAGGGAGGAGCCAGAGGCAATTCCCAAGCTATGCCTTGCAGGACCACGGTTTTGTTGGGAAGACAAGCTGGTAGGGAAGTGGAGAGGACCCCCTAATAAGAAAAAACTGCGTATGTGACCACACAGAGGCAAAACAGGGTCAATTCTAAAAGATGGATTGGGCAAGAACACCAACTTCAAGCAGATGCTTGGGGCAGCCCATCAATATCACTTCTATCGTTAATCCCATCTCTCTCTCTCTTTCCCAGATGACGACTTGATGTCTTCTCCTATCTCCTCACACCTCCAATGCCTCTGTTCACACTCAGCTGATGACCTCCTTCTTATGGCCCTGGGGAAATGAAGAAAATCACCGGAGAAGCTCTAGATGCTGCCAGCCCACCCCAACTGCCCCCCGAGTTTCCCTCTTATCTGCAGCCTTGTTATTGCTTCTACCTTCCCTTCTCTCTTCCAATGAACTGTTCAAATCCTACCACTAAGGACTAGATCCCATCTGCTTAATAATTCTCTCAACTGTCCCACTTCACTTCTGCAACACTAATTTCTCCCTCTCCACTGGATGGATCCCAAGTGCTTCAAACACACTACATCACTCCTCCCATCCTGAAAATATCCCTTACCATCACCAGCCTCTTCATCACCAGCAGCACCCTTTTTTTTCTGTTCCTGCCTAGCACATTCATTTGAAAAGGTGTGCACATGTGCTGCCTCCAATTCCTTTTTTCTCATCTCATTTAAATCTATTTCACTCAAGCTTTTGCTTCCACTTCCTCAAAACTGCTCTCATTGAGTTCACCAACAGCCTCCTTAGTACATCTTCTACTGGCCAATTCTTAGTCCTCAATCTCCCTGGCCTAACTGCAGCATTTGACTTGGTGAATCACTCCCTCCTCTTCAACACACGTTCATCACTGGCATGTAGGAATCTACTTCCTCCTGGATTTGCATCCTTATCTCCCCATCTAATAAATGCTCACTTTTTTTGGATCCACACCTCTGGGAATCTCACCCAATCTCAAGACATAAAAGCACTATCCAACAGAACTCCCCACAACAATGGAAGTGTACTATGTCTGTGCTGTCCTGTATGGTAGCCCTTGGCCACATCTGGCTGGTGAGCACTTGAAATGTGCCTAGTGTGACTCCTGGCTGGTGGCTTCTATGTTGGACAGGGAAGTCTACTTGCCGATGACTCACAAATATATCTTTATCCTCAAGTATTTCCCTTAATTCCAGACTCATGGACCCAATTGCATACTAGACGTCTCTGCTTAGATGTCTCGCCTGCCCCACCACAGCCTTTCCCATCTCTGTTACTGACAACTCCATCCTTCCAGCTGCCTAGGCCAACAGCCTTGGAGTCATCCTCGACTCCCCCTTCCATGCTCCACACCCAACATGTCAGCAAATCTGTCAGTTCTACCTTCCAAATACATCCCCAATCTTCTTTTCACCCCTCCCATCCTGGTCCCAGCCCCTGTCATCTCTCAGCTGGGTTACTGCAATAGGCGACTAACCACTCTCCCTACCCCCACCTTCACCTGCCCTCCACACAGCAGACATATCACTTCGCTGATCACTACCTCCCAGTAGTTTCCCATCCTGGCCAGCGTGTGATGGCTTTCGTGGTTCTACACTCTGCCTCCTGCCTCTCCAACTTCCAGCCCTCTAGCCACACCAACTTTGTTCTTCAAACACACTAAGAACACTTCCCTCTCTGGGCCTTTTCTATGCCAGGAGTGTCCCATGGCTTGTCCCCTCCTGTCTAGGTCTCTGCTCAACTGTCACCTCATTGGCAAGGTCTTCCCTGACGACCATCATTCAAATAGCATGCTCTACCCACATTTCCTATCTCTTCTATCTGCTTTATCTTTCTTCACAGTATATCCCACCATCCGCATAACAGATATAATGATTATTTATTTATTATCTCCTCCATTAGAACGTAAGCTTCTTGAGAGCAGGGTTTTTATCCCCAGCACCCAGAACAACAGGTGCTCAGAAAACATTTACTGAATGAATGAATTATAAGTGGAGAAGCAGGGAAAGTGGAGAGGCTAGAGGGGCAGATGGCTCATGAAGCGACTAGGGACACACAATGCTGGGGGTCTGGACACAGTGGAGAGTCACTGCAAGTTACCCAATCTCCTTGTGCCTCTGTCTAGGTGGTTTCTTTATCCTCCCAGTACTGCTGACCTCCCACAAGCCTCCATATTTTGGCAGTAGGAGGAAGGCATGCCCCTGCTTTGAGTTGAGGAAGCCAGATCTTTTTTTAAGTCTTCCTCCCCTCCTCCCTCCCTCCCTTCCTTCCTGTAGTCTCTACACCCCACGTGGGGCTTGAACTCACCACCCCAAGATCAAGAGTCACACACCCCTCCAAATGAACCAGCCAGGTACCTTGGAAGCTGGATTGTTACCGTGTGAGTAGCTGGAGTGGTTCCTGCGTCCCTTATCCAACCGAAGGCATTCTCTGAAGTGCAGTGATCTGCTCCTGACCCCCACTCCTTTGTCCAACTGGAGTGGGTAGCTGGTTAGGGATGGGGAGGTTACCTGCCTTCAGGGTGCCCTCCCTCTGCTCTGGCTGTCTGTAGGTGAGTGGAGTCTGAGGGTAATAAATGGGTTAGGAGAGGGGTATGTCCTCTATGTGAGTCTGAGGCTGGAGTCCCCAAAGGAGCAGGATCTGCGTTTTCAGGATACTAATGAGACATTTTGCCGTTGTGAAATTGGGGCATTTTCATGCTGGAAGAGCTGCTGGGCATCATCCTGGGACTGGTCTAACCATCTCACTTCTTGAGTAAAAAAAACAACGCTCAGAGAGGAGTGTTGGCCTGCCCAAAGTCACTTAAGGAGTAAGTGCCTGAGCCAGGACTAGAATCTGGGTCAGTCTCCTGCATCTCTTCAAAGCATGGTGTTGCGTGGATTAACAGTGTCCTTTGGGTCCATTTCTCTTGGCCCCTCTTTCAGACCAGGCCCAGCGGTTTCAACAAAATGCAGATTCCTGAGTCTAGGAGAGGCTGCACTGTCACAGCCTGGGTAAGGAGCTTCCTGTTTTGGGCCTTAACCTCTGAGGCTGTATTTAAGGGTCTGACCCTGATCCTTACACAGATGATGGAAATTAGAGAACGAATTGTAGTTGTCATGGCAACTCTGAAGGGCTTTTGTACCAGGTACTTCAGCTGCTTGGCCTCCCTCAGTGAGATGGTTTTGCTAAATCTCAGCAATGACCAGCCATGTTATCCTGGGGGAAAGTCACTAATTCATGCACCTATCCACCCACTCATTATTCACTGACATCCAAAAAGAATTTGTGCCAGCTTGCAGTATGACATCCAAAGTGTGGCCACTAAAGGAAAAATAAAAGCTCAAAACCATGTTCAGATAAAAATACAGAAAGATTATAGGGGGAAAAACCCAGCTAAGCTTTGAACACGTATTGCTTTGGTAAAAAAAAATAAAATAAAACAAAGAGCAAAAAACAAAACAAAACAAAACAAAACAAAAAAACAATCCTCAAGAATCTAAGCTGATACAGTTATTATAATTTAGTTGTGGGCTTTCAAGTCCTTTCTACTCCCTGACCTCAGTTTCCTCATCTGTCAAATGATGGGGTTGAACTTAATGATCTAAAAATCTATGTCAGTGTTGTTATTCTGTGATTCTGTCTTTCTAGAAGCTGGAACAGAGTGTCCACTCTACACTTCTCTCTCTTTTCACCCCATGGCCCTGGGGGCAAATGATGACTGACATATGGACATACTTAAGCTATGTTTTCCAAACTCCCTGACATGAAGAGAACAGACATAGTCTGGCATCAGCAGAAGCCACTCATCCAGTTTATTCAACGTTTACTGAGCACATACCATAGGCAGGGCATGGTGCCAAGGCTATGGAGATAAGCCAGAGAAATCTAACAAAGATGCTGTCCTCAAGAGATTTTCAAAGGCAACTGTAGTAAACTAAACATTGGCAGGTTCTAAAGAGGGCAGAGACAAAGCACTATGAGAGCTCAAGGGATGGAGAGGCCATTTTTTACTGAAGGAATTTGGGATGCTTTTGGAGGAAACTCTTTCATATGGCCTTGAAGTAGGGGTAGGATTTTTAAATGATGAAAGCACCCCATGCACATAGTAAAAACAATTCAAATAGTTCAGAAATGTATAAAATGACAGAAAGTAAAGGTTTTCCCTTCAGCCTTCCACCCCTAGTCTTAACCTACAGAGGCAACAACCCCAGGTTACTTTAAAAAATATACTTCAACATCTTGTCTGCTGCAACAACTTGGGTTAGTATATCCTGTCCCTTCGGGGTGTGTGATGAGGTCATTGGCTCCTGGATACTTCTCTCTGCCCTTCCTGAGGAGACAGAACAGTGCAATCTAGAGGTAGGTCCTGGAGCCAGACAATGAGAGTACCAGTCTCAATGCTTCCAGTTTCTAGCTGCATGACTTTGGGCAGCTTACTTCACCTCTCCATACTTCGGTTTCCTCATCTGGAAAATGTATATTAAAATACCACCTAACTCGTAGCATTGGTATGAATTCAACAACCTACAAAAGACTTAGTGATAGTGACTAGGACATAATAGGTATTCAATAAATGTTAGCTATCATATTGTTCATATTCTTCTCAACAAGCCAACTTTGAATGGTTATATCAATACTTTTTACATGTCACAGTTTAAATAATTTAGATTCTGTTCTGAAGCTATATAAAGTTTTGCATGCTTTGCAAACTGCTCATAAATTGAATTTAAAACTTCAAAACCAATAAGGAGCATTTATGTTTATGCTTATATTCACTGCAGAATCAGAGTGTGAATAAATCATCACAGAAAGGGATAGAATACTGTTTCATTGAACCCATATTGCTGGATGGAAATATTCAAGTATGTGGGTTTCTTTTTCTTTTTTTTAATACTCCATCAAATTGCTCAAAACCATGCCATATTTCAATGTGCTTCATATTTGGTCCAGACTTCTTGACAGGTTTTTCTTTATCTTTATGAAGTTTCTCATTTCCTTTTTTCTTACGGAAAGTAGAAATATATGTTTTCTTTATGATAAGGTCACCCACATCCCTAATTTTCCTGTTAAACAGTCAATTTGGGACACATCACTCTACGGACCTGCTGCATGACTCTCATCCTGGCTTGGCTACATTTTTTTCTCTCACATCCCATGTCTTCTTCTTTATTGGATCCCTTTTATCTTTGCTGGAGTACATCCTCAAGTAATTTTCCTCAGTAAAATTGTGTGGAAAGGAAACTTTCTGAGTCTTTATTGTCTGGATGTGACATTATTTTACATTGCACTTTCTCTAAATTTTCTCCTCCTACTTCAACACAGTGGCTTCCATCTCTGGCCTCCAATAGAGCAGTTTTGCTGTTAACCAGTGATCAACTAACTACCAAAAACAGTGGACACTTTTTAACCCTACACCTTTCTGTAGAATTTGACATTGTTGATTGACCCTTTGATTCTTAAAATTCTCTGTTCTCTTGCTTTTGGGGACACTATGTATTCTTTGTTTTTTCCTCTTTCTATTTCCTTTGAGGTTTTTCTTCCTCTTCATAACCCTTCAAAACTGGTATTTTTTGATGTCCCATCTCTGTCTACTGATGGTCTTTCTCTGCACGGGCTTTCTGAAATAGCTCATCTAACATTAGGGCTTCAGCCACCATCTGTGTGTTGAAACAGAGCTCTAACTAAATGTTGCATAAGAATTTCAAAATTAGTATGTCCAAATCTTAATTCATTATCTTACCTCTGTCCAAAGGCTGTTTCCACTCTTGTTGTTTTAATTTTGGTTCATGGAGTCACCATCCACCCAAATCTCCTTATTTAAGAACTGTGGAGTCATTCTCAACCTTTCCCTCTTTCTCATCTCCCAACCAGGTGCCAAGTCTTGCCAAGTCTACACCAGAAACATCTCTGGGATTTCATCATCATCTCTGTTCTCACTGCTACCTTAGTTCAAATCCTCACTATTTCTCACTTGGATTACTGAAACAGCCTCCCAACTAGACTCTCTGCCCCCAGCCTCCCCGGCACCCATCTCTTTACCCTTCATTCAGCTAGTTATCTTCCAAAAAAAATTTTTTTGTTATCATGCCTTTCCCTATTTAAGACCCCACCTGTCTCTCTACTGCATATAGAACAAAGCTTAAAATCCTTAGGATCACACACAACACTTTGCAATTTACTTCTCTACATTTATTTACATTTTCAACCCTCTCTCACCTTTCAACCCCATATTTTCTACACTTAAGCCACAGAAATTTCTGAGGATCCCATCCCTCTCATGCACTGTTCCCTGCACAGTTTTCTTACTGTTTTGTTCCTAAGTTCTTCAAGTCCAGTTGTTCCCTATACATTCCCAGAGTACCCTGCTAATAACTTCTGAACTTACGATATTGTTGATATCTATTTCCATCTTCCTTTGTAGCTATGCTGTCCAGTTCTGGGGCACCAGGCCTATGCTTTACTCGCTGGTATCATCAGCACCCAGCACAGGTCTAACCACTAGAAGATGCTGCAATTCGATGTTGAGGGAAGAAAATAAGACAGAACCTTGGGGAATGATCATGTTCAGGAGCAGGAAGAGGAGCCATGGTGAAGGTCAGGTGAGAGTAACAACCCCGCAGAGCAGTAAAGGGCTAGGGGAGAGAATTCCAAGGACGAGGAGATGGCCAGGAATGTTGAATGCTGCAGGGAGGTTGAAGATGAGGCTGGGGAACAGGTCACTGGATCTGGAGAAACATTCCAGTAGCATGAGAAAGGAGTGGAGATTTAAAGGGCTTAGGAGAGAGGGAGTGGTGAGGAAGCAGTTCTTTCCTGACCTGACTACTACAGCATTTGACATCCACCCTTCCTTTACTGAATCACTTTCCCCTTTTTGGCTTCTATGATGCAACATTTTAACATCACCTCAGATTCCTTCAAGGGCTCCTTGTTCTCCATCACCCTCTAAATGTCAAGGATTCAAGGGTTCTGTTTTTAGCTCTTGTCTCTGCTTACTGGATAAACTCGCCTATTCATGACAATTTCAATGATGTCTACCTCTAGACAAACCCCCATCCTTATCTCCAGCCTGGGAGTCTTCCCAGGGTTCAGGCCCATATTCATTCATTTATTTATTTTTATTTTAAAAAGATTTTACTTATTTATTTATTTGAGAAAGACAGAGAGAAAGAAAGAGTGTGTGTGTGCGCAAGCAGGGGTAGGGGCAGAAGGGGCGGGAGAGGGAGAGAACCCCAAGCAGACTTGGCCTGAGGCTCCACCCCATGACCCTGAGATCATGACCTAATGGACACTCAATGGACTAAGCTACCCAGGTGCCCCCAGATCCATATTCAGTTCAGCCCACTGGACATGTAGATGCCCCAGAGGTACAACAACCCCACATTTCTGAAACTCAACTCATCTCCTACAACCAAAACTCTCCCCCCAACACCTGCTTCTCAATTTCCACCAGTTATACCTCTACTACCAAAGGGTATAACCCCACTACCACTGCTTAAATCCTGGCCCTAAAATTTCTCAGCTGCATTATTACAGTCTCCCCAAGTCAATCCTCAATCCCTTCTTCCAGCATTCTCCATCCTGCTTCCAAAGATGTTTTTTCTCTAACATGTAAAAAAAAATTGATGCATAATTTACACACAATATCACACACACTTGAAAATTGTACAGCTTGATGGGTTTGAACAAAACTGTCATCCCAACTGAGATACAGAATATTTCCATTGCCCCAGGAAGTTCCGTGATGAGTCTTTGCAGTCAAACCCGTGACACCCAGAGTCAAATACTGTCCTAATTTCTAGCACCAGAGATTGGTTCTGCCTATTCTTAAACTATGTAAATGGAATCACGTGGCATAGACTATTTTGTGTCTGGATTCTTTAGTTCAACACAATGTCTGTGAGATTCATCTAGGTTATTGCATTTATCAGTAGTTTGCTCTTTTATATTGCTGAGTAGTGTCCAATTGCATGGATATACCACAATTTATTTTTCCACTCACCTGTTGATGAAAAATTGAGTTGTTTCCTGTTTGGGGTCTTATGAAAAAGCTGTCATGAGCATTTTTGTAGAAGTCTTTTTTGAATATATATTTTTAATTTTAGGTAAATATCTAGGAGTAGAAATGTCAGTTTGTAGTACAGGTGTATGCTGAACTTTGTAAGAAGATGCCAAACAGCTTTCCAAAGTGGTTATACCATTTTATAATTCCACCAGTCATGTATGAGAGTTCCAGTTGTCAAAAGGAGTTTTTTAAAAATGCATATCTGTCATACTATTTTCCTACTATAAACTCATTTCTGGATTTTTCCACACAGGTTCGAATTCCACAGGACATAGGCAAGGCCCTCCATTTTCTGTGTCCCAATTGTCCGGCCTCATCTCTTGCTGTTTCTCCACATGCTCCCTTCTTTCCAGTGATACCAATCTCCATTCCCTCAACTCATGAAGTTCTTTCACAGTTTTGCATAAGCCCTTCCCTCTACCACAATGCCATTTTCTTCCTCATTTGCATACCTAATGCCTACTCATATTTTCAGAGGTGTTTGCTGATTACTTCACACCTGCACCCACACCCCTGTGAGCTAATTGATGCTATTCCCTGCTCCCCTGACGTACAGGGTTTAACTCCATTATAATACTCTGCTTGAAGTATTAGAATACATTATTTCCTTCTCTCTACCTGACCAGTTCCTGAAAGACACTCTCCTGTTCCTTCACAATTGAATGATGGCCTACCTCCAGAGAGACATTATGCTAGGAGCTGTGTATAGAATGAGGAGTAAAAACAGTCATGGTCCAGGCTCCCACAGAGCTTAGAGTACAGTGGAAAAGACAGTCAAGTAATTACACTCATAAATGCAAAATTAGAAACTAAGTTAAATGTTCTAAACAAAAGGAATGATGAGTCTATAAGAATGTAAAAGATGAATCTGTTGTAAATGGGGTGGAGGAGGGGGCATGAAAGGAAGGTTTCCCTGAGGAAATAATGTTTGAATTGGCTTCAAAAGGAAGCACAGGAATTAAGTAGTTGAAGTGTGCTCCCTCCTTGCAGTGAGAGAGAATCTGGGACTGTTCAAAAAAACCTGAAACTAAGCAGGTAAGGACAGAACAGAGACTGATGGCTCCACATGAGGGCAGAGAGCTGGGCAAGGCCAGAACACAAGTTGCTGAGGACTCGGTTCCTATCTTGCTTGAGACCAGGGAGCAGGAGAACTGGTAGTATTGCCCTTTGCCGACAGCTGTGATGGCTGCCCATTGTCTGTCATTGTATCCAGCACATGGTCGTGCGTAATAGACATTTATGAATAAATTTTAGAAGTGTTCAAGAAGTGGACAGCTAAAGGAAACAGACTACATGTATCCTGAGTGGGCTGCAGCATTGAAGGAAGAGTGTTTTTAAGAAAAGGCACAACTTAAAATTTGTTGAGGGACTACAGCCAACCGGGATCAAGAGATGAAGTACGTAAATACAGTTTTTTTTTTTTTTTTTAGATTTATTTATTTGACAGAGAGAGACAGCCAGCGAGAGAGGGAACACAAGCAGGGGGAGTGGGAGAGGAAGAAGCAGGCTCTTAGCAGAGAAGCCTGATGTGGGGCTTGATCCCATAACACCGGGATCATGCCCTGAGCCGAAGGCAGATGCTTAACGACTGTGTCACCCAGGCGCCCCCATAAATACAGTTCTGGCAGAGTTGGGAAGGGACGGCAATCAAGAATACAAAGATTATGAATAATCAATGAGGATAAGATGGCAGAGGAGTAGGGGACCCCTTTTTCAGCCGGTCCCCTGAGTCGAGTTGGATAGGTACCAGACCAGCCTGAACATCCATGGAATCAGCCTGAGATGCAGGAAGATACATCTGGATCTCTACAAATGAACATCTCCAGCGATGAGTATTGAGGTACGAAGCGGGGAGCCATGAAACCGTGCACAGATATAGGAAAATAAACGGAAGAGGAAGGGAGCCGCCGCATTCGGGCCCTGGGAAACAGTAGCCACCTGCAAGGGGGAGTGAGCGGACTGGAGGACCAGCACCCGCGAGAGAGCGGACTGAGAACGTGAGCCGGGGAACGCGCGACCAGACTGAAAACCGGAGCTCCGGTGTACTCACTGGAACCAGACTGAGACCGGGAGCTCCAGAGTGCGCGGGGGCAGCTGGCAGTGTTAGAAACACAAAGGACAGAGACGCACCAGCCCTGGAAGTGAGGGCTACGATGCCGGGTGTGGGGCGCACATTCTGGGATGCTGCAGGGTTGAGCAGCACCAAAAGAAACAGAGTTAAAGTGGCCAGATAATCAGTGGAGAACGGTCCGCGATCCCTCTGTTCTGAGACAGAGGCTGAGATTTGGCCACTGATGCTCTGACTCTCAGAAGAGGCACAGCAAACCGCCAGGGAAAGGCGCCAGAGAACAAAAGCCTGGAAATACCGGCTCACAGTGTGCCCACCCCCATACCCCCTCGCAAGGGACATGGAGACTCTACCCAAACAGGGTTGCCTGAGTATCAGCGCAGCAGGCCCCTCCCCCCAGAAGGCAGGCTGAAAAATCAAGAAGCCCACATCCCTAAGATCCCTATAAAACAAGGGCGCAAGGTCTGGGTCCAGGTGAATAACTTGGGCTCTGGACAACCCCGCAACCTCTCCTCATCAGAATGACAAGAAGGAGAAATCCCCCCCAGCAAAGAAAAGACAATGAGTCTGTGGCATCTGCCACAGAACTAATGGATATGGATATAACCAAATTATCGGAAATGAAATTCAGAGTAACAATCGTCAAGATGATGTGTGGACTTGAAAAAAGTATTAACGAAAATGTTAATGAGAATATAGAACCTCTAAGGGCAGAAATGAGAGTGAATCTGGCAGAAATTAAAAATTCTATGAGCCAAATGCATTCAAAACTAGAGGCTCTGACGGCCAGGGTGAATGAGGCAGAAGAACATATCAGCGAACTGGAGGATGGGTTAGAAGAGAAAACTAAAATAGAATCTGGACGTAAAAAAATCCCCGCTCAGGAATGTACGTTACGGGAGATTACTGACTCAATGAAACGTTCCAATGTCAGAATCATCGGCATCCCCGAGGGTGTGGAGAAAAACAGAGGTCTAGAAGAGATATTTGAACAAATTGTGGCTGAAAACTTCCCTAATCTAGCAAGGGAAACAAACATCCATGTCCAAGAGGCAGAGAGGACCCCTCCTAAGCTCAACCACGACAAACCTATGCCAGGTCACGTCATAGTGCAATTTTGTAACCACGAAACCAGCCCTACAGGAGGTATTACGGGGGGTTCTATAAAAGTAAAAAGGCCCCAAGAGTGATACAAAACAGAAAGTCACAGCCAATACAAACAAAGACTTTACTGACAACATGGCAGAATTAAAAGCATATCTCTCAGTACTCAGCCTGAACATTAATGGTTTAAATTCTGGTTTCAAACGCCACAGGGTTGCAGATTGGATAAAAAGAAATGACCCATCCATTTGCTGTCTACAAGAGACTCATTTCGAACCCAAAGATGCATTCAGACTGAGAGTAAGGGGATGGAGTACCATCTTTCACGCAAATGGACCTCAAAAGAAAGCTGGGGTAGCAATTCTCATATCAGATAAATTGGATTTTAAACTACAGACTATAGTTAGAGATGCAGAAGGGCACTATATTATTCTTAAGGGAAGTATTCAACAAGTGGATATGACAATTATAAATATCTATGCCCCCAACAGGGGAGCAGCAAGATACACAAGCCACCTCTTAACCAGAATAAAGAGACATATAGATAAAAATACATTAATAGTAGGGGACCTCAACACTCCACTATCAGAAATAGACAGAACACCCATGCAAAAAATCGACAAAGAAACAAGGGCTTTGATGTCATACCCGACGAGTTGGACCTCATAACACTACACCCCAGAACCAAAGAATACTCATTCTATTCTAATGCCCATGGAACATTCTCAAGAATAGATCATGTTGTGGGTCACAAAACAGGTCTCAACCGATACCAAAAGACTGAAATTTTCCCCTGCATATTCTCAGACCACAACGCTCTGAAATTGGAACTCAACCACAAGGAAAAATTTGGAAGAAACTCAAACACTTGGAGACTAAGAACCATCCTGCTCAAGAATGATCCGATAAACCAGGAAATCAAAAATCAATTTAAACAATTCATGGAAACCAATGAGAATGAAAATACAATGGTCCAAAACCTATGGAATACTGCAAAGGCAGTCCTAAGGGGGATATACATAGCCATCCAGGCCTCACTCAAAAGAACAGAAAAATCTAAACGGCAGTTTTTATATTCTCACCTCAAGAAGCTGGAACAGCAACAGAAGAACAGGCGTAATGCACGCACGAAGAAGCAGTTGGCCAAGATTAGAGAAGAAA
Organism: Ursus maritimus; assembly: GCF_017311325.1. Taxonomy (NCBI): domain Eukaryota; kingdom Metazoa; phylum Chordata; class Mammalia; order Carnivora; family Ursidae; genus Ursus; species Ursus maritimus. The sequence continues at coordinate 27,114,060 of NW_024425230.1, read as the reverse complement.
TCAATGAATTAGAATCCAGGAGTACAGTAGAGCAGATCAACAGAACTACAAGCTGGTTCTTTGAGAGAATCAATAAAATTGACAGACCACTGGCAAGACTTATCCAAAAGAATAGAGAAAGGACCCAAATTAATAAAATTATGAATGAAAAAGGAAGGTCACAACCAACACCAATGAAACGGGAAGGATTATTAGAAACATTTATCAAGAGCTTTATGCCAATAAATTAAGCAATCTGGAAGAGATGGAGGACTTCCTGGAAACCTATAAACTACCAAGACTGAAACAGGAAGAAATTGATTTTTTAACAGGCCAATTAATTATGAAGAGATTGAGTCAGTGATAAACAACCTTCCAAATAACAAAACTCCAGGCCCGGATGGTTTTCCTGGGGAATTCTACCAAACATTCAAAGAAGAAATAATACCTATTCTCCTAAAGCTATTTTCAAAAAAATAGAAACAGAAGGAAAGCTAAAGCGCAAACCATTCTATGAGGCCAAATATTATCCTTGATCCCCAAAACCAGGCAAAGACCCCATCAAAAAGGGAGAATTATAGACCGATTTCCTAAAATATGGATGCCAAAATCCTCAACAAGATCCTGGCTAATGCAGAATCCAAAAGTCACATTAAAGATTATCCATCATGACCAAATAAGGATTCATCCCTGGGACGCAAGTGAGTTCAATGTTCATAAATTGATTGGTGTCTTAGATTTTATCAGAAAGAAAAATTCAAAAAATCATACGATTCTCTTCAATAGATGCAGAAAAGCATTTGACAAAATACAGCATCCTTTCCTGATTAAAACCCTTCAGAGTGTAGGGATAGAGGGTACATTCCTCAATCTCATAAAAACCATCTATGAAAAGCCTACAGCAAATATTCTCAATGGGGAAAAGCTGGAAGCCTTTCTCTTAAGATCAGGAACAGGATAAAGGATGCCCACTCTCACCACTATTATTCAACGTAGTACTAGAAGTCCTGGGCAACAGCAATCAGACAACAAAAGGGATCAAAAGGTATCCAAATCGCGGAAGAAGAGAAGTCAAACTGTCTCTCTTTGCAGATGACATGATACTCTACATAGAAAACCCAAAAGAATCCACGCCCAAACTATTAGAAGTTATAGAGCAATTCAGTAATGTGGCAGGATACAAAATCAATGCTCAGAAATCAGTTGCATTTCTATACACAAATAATGAGACTGAAGAAAGAGAAATTAGGGAATCCATCCATTTACAATATACCAAAAAGCCATACTTTACCTTTGGAATTAACTCAGAGCCAGTAAAGGATTCGTTATTCTAGTGAATATAAATCACTCCTTTGAATACATAGGAAGACACAAAAGATGGGAAAATATTCCATGCTCATGAATCGGAAGAATTATCATAGTTAAAATGTCCATGCTACCCAGAGCAATCTACACTTTCAATGCTATCCCGATCAAAATACCGAGAACGTTTTTCAAAGAACTGGAACAAATAGTCCTTAAATTTGTATGGAACCAGAAAAGGCCCCGAATCTCCAAGGAACTGTTGAAAAGGAAAAACAAAGCTGGGGGCATCACAATGCCGGATTTTGAGCTGTACTACAAAGCTGTGATCACAAAGACAGCATGGTAC
>NW_024425230.1:27097752-27112420 GCF_017311325.1 Ursus maritimus | reverse complement strand
CAAAGATTAGTTGCCCAAGAGCCGAGGGTCCATTTCTGGGTTCTCTATTCTGTTCCATTGGTCTATGTATCTGTTTTTGTGTCAGTACCATGCTGTCTTTGGCGATCACAGCTTTGTGGCACAGCTCAAAATCCGGCATTGTGATGCCCCCAGCTGTTTTTCCTTTTCAGCAGTTCCTTGGCGATTCGTGGCCTTTTCTGGTTCAGCACAAATTTAAGGACTATTTGTTCCAATTCTTTGAAAAATATCCTCTCGGTATTTTGATCGGGATAGCAACATTGAAAGTGTAGGTGCTCTGGGTAGCATGGACATTTTAACTATGTTAATTCTTCCGATCCATGAGCATGGAATATTTTCCCATCTTTTGTGTCTTCCTATGAAGTATCTAACAGGAGGTGATTGTGATTTACTAGAATAACGAATCCTTCTACGGCTCTAGTTAATTTCAAAGGTAAAAGTATGGTTTTTGGTGCTATTGTAAATGGGATGGATTCCCTAATTTCTCTTTCTTCAGTCTCATTATTTGTGTATAGAAATGCAACTGATTTCTGAGCATTGATTTTGTATCCTGCCACATTACTGAATTGCTCTATAACTTCTAATAGTTTGGGCGTGGATTCTTTTGGGTTTTCTATGTAGAGTATCATGTCATCTGCAAAGAGAGACAGTTTGACTTCTTCTTTGCCGATTTGGATACCTTTGATCCCTTTTTGTTGTCTGATTGCTGTTGCCAGGACTTCTAGTACTACGTTGAATAATAGTGGTGAGAGTGGGCATCCTTATCCTGTTCCTGATCTTAAGAGAAAGGCTTCCAGCTTTTCCCCATTGAGAATATTTGCTGTAGGCTTTTCATAGATGGTTTTTATGAGATTGAGGAATGTACCCTCTATCCCTACACTCTGAAGGGTTTTAATCAGGAAAGGATGCTGTATTTTGTCAAATGCTTTTTCTGCATCTATTGAGAGAATCGTATGATTTTTGAATTTTTCTTTCTGGATAAAATCTAAGACACCAATCAATTTGCGAACATTGAACCACCCTTGCGTCCCAGGGATGAATCCCACTTGGTCATGATGGATAATCCTTTTAATGTACTTTTGGATTCCATTAGCCAGGATCTTGTTGAGGATTTTGGCATCCATATTCATTAGGGAAATCGGTCTATAATTCTCCTTTTTGATGGGGTCTTTGCCTGGTTTGGGGATCAAGGTAATATTGGCCTCATAGAATGAGTTTGCTAGCTTTCCTTCTGTTTCTATTTTTTTGAAAATAGCTTTAGGAGAATAGGTATTATTTCTTCTTTGAATGTTTGGTAGAATTCCCCAGGAAAGCCATCCGGGCCTGGAGTTTTGTTATTTGGAAGGATTGTTGTTTATCACTGACTCAATCTCTTCATGTAATTAATTGGCCTGTTAAAAAATCAATTTCTTCCTGTTTCCAGTCTTGGTAGTTTATAGGTTTCAGGAAGTCCTCCATCTCTTCCAGATTGCTTAATTTATTTGGCATAAAGCTCTTGATAAATGTTTCTAATAATCCTTCCCGTTTCATTGGTGTTGGTTGTGACCTTCCCTTTTCATTCATAATTTTATTAATTTTGAGTCTTTTCCCACCTATTCTTTTGGATAAGAAGTCTTGCCAGTGGTCTGTCAATTTTATTGATTCTCTCAAAGAACCAGCTTGTAGTTCTGTTGATCTGCTCTACTGTACTCCTGGATTCTAATTCATTGATTTCTTCTCTAATCTTGGCCAACTGCTTCTTCGTGCGTGCATTACGCCTGTTCTTGTTGCTGTTCCAGCTTCTTGAGGTGAGAATATAAAAACTGCCGTTTAGATTTTTCTGTTCTTTTGAGTGAGGCCTGGATGGCTATGTATATCCCCTTAGGACTGCCTTTGCAGTATTCCATAGGTTTTGGACCATTGTATTTTTCATTCTCATTGGTTTCCATGAATTGTTTAAATTGATTTTTGATTTCCTGGTTTATCGGATCATTCTTGAGCAGGATGGTTCTTAGTCTCCAAGTGTTTTTGAGTTTCTTCCAAATTTTTTCCTTGTGGTTGAGTTCCAATTTCCAGAGCGTTGTGGTCTGAGAATATGCAGGAAAATTTCAGTCTTTTTGGTATGTCGGTTGAGACCTGTTTTGTGACCCACAACATGATCTATTCTTGAGAATGTTCCATGGGCATTAGAATAGAATGAGTATTCTTTGGTTCTGGGGTGTAGTGTTATGAAAGAGGTCCAACTCGTCGGGTATGACATCAAGCCCTTGTTTCTTTGTCGATTTTTTTGCATGGGTGTTCTGTCTATTTCTGATAGTGGAGTGTTGAGGTCCCCCCTGTATTAATGTATTTTTATCTATATGTCTCTTTATTCTGGTTAAGAGGTGGCTTGTGTATCTTGCTGCTCCCCTGTTGGGGGCATAGATATTTATAATTGTCATATCCACTTGTTGAATACATCCTTTAAGAATAATATAGTGCCCTTCTGTGTCTCTAACTATAATCTTTAGTTTAAAATCCAATCTGTCTGATATGAGAATTGCTACCCCAGCTTTCTTTTGAGGTCCATTGGCGTGAAAGATGGTATTCCATCCCTTTACTTTCACTCTGAATGTACCTTTAGGTTGAAAATGTGTCCCTTGTAGACAGCCAATGGATGGGTCATGTCTTTTTATCCAATCTGCAACCCTGTGGCGTTTTATGGGAGCATTTAGGCCATTTACATTGAGACTGATTATTGAGAGATATGATTTTAATGATGCCATGTTGCCAGTAAGTCTTTGTTTCTATAGATGATTGTGACTTTCTATTCTGTATCCTCTTGGGGCCTTTTTACTTTTATGGAGCACCCTTAATATCTCCTGTAGGGCTGGTTTCATGGTTATGAAATTGGTCAATGACTGGCGATTCTGGAAGGTCTTTATTTCTCCATTAATTCTGAATGACAGCCTTGCTGGATAAAGGATCTTTGGCTGCATGTTTTTCTCTGAAAGAGCTTTGAAATACCCCCCCCCAACCCTTTCTCTCATTCCAGGTCTGTGTAGACAGGTCTGGCCCGTAATTCTGATACCTTTGCCTTGGTGCGTGAGAAATTTCTTTGCCCTGGCGCTTTCAATACTGTATCCTTGGATCCTAATATTTGCGAAATGCACTATGACGTGACCTGGCATGGGTTTGTCGTGGTTGAGCTTAGGAGAAGTCCCTCTCTGCCTCTTGGACATGGATGTTTGTTTCCCTTTTGCTAGATTAGGGAAGTTTTCAGCCACAATTTGTTCAAATATCTCTTCTAGACTCTGTTTTCTCCACACCCTCGGGGATGCCGATGATTCTGACATTGGAGCGTTTCATTGAGTCAGTAATCTCCGTAGCATTACATTCCTGGTAGTACACTACGTCCAGATTCTATTTTAGTTTTCTCTTCTAACCCATCCTCCAGTTCGCTGATATGTTCTTCTGCCTCATTCACTATTTAAGATTAGGCCTCTAGTTTTGAATACATTTGGCTCATAGAATTTTTAATTTCTGCCAGATTCACTCTCATTTCTGCCCTTAGAGGTTCTATATTCTCATTAACATTTTCGTTAATACTTTTTCAAGTCCACACATCATCTTGGCGATTGTTACTCTGAATTTCATTTCCGATAATTTGGTTATATCCATATCCATTAGTTCTGTGGCAGATGCCACGAGACTCGTAATCTTTTCTTTGCTGGGGGATTTCTCCTTCTTGTCATTCCTGATGAGGGAGAGGTTGCGGGGTTGTCCAGAGCCCAAGTTATTCACCTGGACCCAGACCTTTAGCATGCTTGTTTTATAGGGATCTTAGGGATGTGGGCTTTGATTTTCAGCCTGCCTTTCTGGGAGGGGCCTGCTGCGCTGATACTCAGGCAACCCTGTTTGGGTAGAGTCTCCATGTGTCCCTTGCGGGGGTATGGGGAGTGGGCACACTTGTGAGCCGGTATTTCCAGGCTTTTGTTCTCCTGGCGCCTTTCCCTGGCGGTTTGCTGTGCCGCACTCTTCACGAGAGTCAGGCATCCCAGTGGCTGGAAATCTCAGCCTCTGTCTCCAGAACAGGGGATCGCGGACCCGTTCTCCACTGATTATCTGGCCACTTTAACTCTGTTTCTTTTGGTGCTGCTCAGCCCTGCAGCATCCCAGGAGTGTGCGCCCCACACCCGGCATCGTAGCCCTCTCACTTCCAGGGCTGGTGCGTCTCTGTCCTTTGTGTTTCTAACACTGCCAGCTGCCCCAGCGCCTCTGGAGCTCCCGGTCTCAGTCTGGTTCCAGTGAGTACCGGAGCTCCGGTTTTCAATCTGGTCGCGTTCCCGGCTCACGTTCTCAGTCCGCTCTCTCGCGGGTGCTGAAGTCACTCCAGTCCGCTCACTCCCCTGCAGGTGGCTACTGTTTCCCAGGGCCCGAATGCGACCACTTCCTCTTCCGTTTATTTTCCTATATCTGTGCACGGTTTCATGGCTCCCGCTTCGTACCTCAATATTACTCATACGCTGGAGATGTTCATTTGTAGAGATCAGATGGCATCTTCCTGCATCTCAGGCTGATTCCATGGATGTTCAGGCTGGTCTGAGTACCTATCCAACTCGACTCAGGGGACCGGCTGAAAAAAGGGGTCCCCTACTCCTCTACCATCTTATCCTCATTGATTATTCGCAATCTTTGTATTCTTGATTACTTTGAGTCCTTCCCAACTCTGCCAGAACTGTATTTATGGAAGCCTGGGTGACACAGTCGTTAAGCATCTGCGCCGGCTCAGGGCATGATCGATGTTATGGGATCAAGCCCACACATCAGGCTTCTCTGCTAAGAGCCTGCGCTGTCCTCTCCCACTCCCCTGCTTGTGTTCCCTCTCTCGCTGGCTGTCTCTCTCTCTGTCAAATAAATAAATCTAAAAAAAAAAAAAAAAAAAAAAAAACTGTATTCGTACTTCATCTCTTGATCCCGGTTGGCTGTAGTCCCTCAACAAATTTTAAGTTGTGCCTTTTCTTAAAAAACACTCTTCCTTCAATGCTGCAGCCCACTCAGGATACATGTAGTCTGTTTCCTTTAGCTGTCCACTTCTTGAACACTTCTAAAATTTATTCATAAATGTCTAATGCGCACGACCATGTGCTGGATACAATAATGACAGACAATGGGCAGCCATCACAGCTGCCGACAGAACAATACTACCAGTTCTCCTGCTCCCTGGTCTCAAGCAAGATAGGAATTCGAGTCCTCAGCAACTTGTGTTTCTGGCCTTGCCCAGCTCTCTCTGCCCTCATGTGGAGCCATCAGTCTCTGTTCTGTCCTTACCTGCTTAGTTTCAGGTTTTTGAACAGTCCCAGATTCTCTCTCACTGCAAGGAGGGAGCACACTTCAACTACTTAATTCCTGTGCTTCTTTTGAAGCCAATTCAAACATTATTTCCTCAGGAAACAGCTTCCTTTCATGCCCCCTCCTCCACCCCATTTTACAACAGATTCATCTTTTACATTCTTATAGACTCATCATTTCCTTTTGTTTTTGGTGTTCCCCAGCTTAGTTTCTAATTTTGCATTTATGAGTGTAATTACTTGACTGTCTTTTCCACTGTACTCTAAGCTCTGTGGGAGCCTGGACCATGACTGTTTTTACTCCTCATTCTATACACAGCTCCTAGCATAATGTCTCTCTGGAGGTAGGCCATCATTCAATTGTGAAGGAACAGGAGAGTGTCTTTCAGGAACTGGTCAGGTAGAGAGAGGAAATAATGTATTCTAATACTTCAAGCAGAGTATTATAATAGATTTAAACCCTGTCGTCGGGAGCAGGGAATAGCATCAAATTAGCTCACAGGGGTGTGGGTGCAGGTGTGAAGTAATCAGCAAACACCTCTGAAAATATGAGTAGGCATTAGGTATGCAAATGAGAAGAAAATGGCATTGTAGTAGAGGAAGGGCTTATGCAAAACTGTGAAAGAACTTCATGGGGTTGAGGAGGGAATGGAGATTGGTATCACTGGAAAGAAGGGAGCATGTGGGAGGAAACAGCAAGAGATGAGGCCGGACAATTGGGACACAGAAAATGGAGGGCCTTGCCTATATCCTGTGGAATTAGAACCTGTGTGGAAAATCAGAAATGAGTTTATAGTAGGAAAATAGTATGACAGATATGCATTTTTAAAAAACTCCTTTGACAACTGGAACTCTCATACATGACTGGTGCAATTATAAAATCAGTATAACCACTTTGGAAGCTGTTTGGCATCTTCTTTGAAGTTCAGCATACACCTGTACTACTGGCGGCATTTCTACTCCTAGTATTACCTAAAATTAAAAATATATATTCAAAAGACTTCTAAAAATGCTCATGACAGCTTTTTCATAAGACCCCAAACCGAAACAACTCAATTTTTCATCAACAGGTGGTGGAAAATAGAATTGTGGTATATCCATGCAATTTGGACACTACTCAGCAATATAAAAAGAGCAAACTACTGATATTTAATAACCTAGATGAATCTCACAGACATTGTGTGTTGAACTAAAGAATCCAAGACACAAAATAGTCACATGCCACGTGATTCCATTTACATAGTTTAAGAATAGGCAGAACCCGTCTCTGGGTGCTAGAAATTAGGACAGTATTTGACTCTGCAGGTGTCACGGGTTTGACTGCAAAGACTCATCACGGAACTTCCTGGAGACACATGGAAATATTCTGTATCTCAGTTGGGATGACAGTTTTGTTCAAACCCATCAAGCTGTACAATTTTCAAGTGTGTGTGATATTGTGTGTAAATTATGCATCATTTTTTTTTTTTTTACATGTTAGAGAAAAAACATCTTTGGAAGCAGGATGGAGAATGCTGGAAGAGGGATTGAGGATTGACTTGGGGGGCTAATAATGCGGCTGAGAAATTTTAGGGCCAGGATAACGCAGTGGTAGTGGGGTTATACCCTTTGGTAGTAGAGGTATAACTGGTGGGGGTGAGAAGCAGGTGTTGGGGGGGAGAGTTTTGGTTGTAGGAGATGAGTTGAGTTTCAGAAATGTGGGGTTGTTGTACCTCTAAGGGCATCTACATGTCAGTGGGCTGAACTGAATATGGATCTGGGGGCACCTGGGTAGCTTAGTCCATTGAGTGTCCATTAGGTCATGATCTCAGGGTCATGGGGTGGAGCCTCAGGCCAAGTCTGCTTGGGGTTCTCTCCCTCTCCCGCCCTTCTGCTACCTGCTTGCGCACACACACACTCTTTCTTTCTCTCTGTCTTTCTCAAATAAATAAATAAGTAAAATCTTTTTAAAATAAAAATAAATAAATGAATGAATATGGACGGCTGAACCCTGGGAAGACTCCCAGGCTGGAGATAAGGATGGGGGTTTGTCTAGAGGTAGACATCATTGAAATTGTCATGAATAGGCGAGTTTATCCAGTAAGCGGGACAAGAGCTAAAAACAGAACCCTTGAATCCTTGACATTTAGAGGGTGATGGAGAACAAGGAGCCCTTGAAGGAATCTGAGGTGATGTTAAAAATATTTGCATCATAGAAGCCAAAAGGGAAAGTGATTCAGTAAAGGAAGGGTGGATGTGTCAAATGCTGTGTAGTAGTCAGGTCAGGGAAAGAACTTTACTTCCTCACCACTCCCTCTCTCCCTAAGCCCTTTAAATCTCCACTCCTTTCTCATGCTACTGGAATGTTTCTCAGATCCAGTGACCTGTTCACAACCTCATCTTCAACCTCCTGCAGCAACAAGCATTCCTGAAGCCATCTCCTGCGTCCTTGGAATTCTCTCCCCTAGCCCTTTACTGCTCTGCGGGGTTGTTACTTTCTCACCTGACCTTCACCATGTCCTCTCTTCCTGCTCCTGAACATGATCATTCCCAAGGTTCTGTCTTATTTTTTCTTCCCTCAACATCGGTGCAGCATCTTCTAGTGGTTAGACCTGTGCTGGGTGCCTTTGATGATACCAGCGAGTAAAGCATAGGCCTGTGCCCCAGAACTGGACAGCATAGCTACAAAGGAAGATGGAAATAGATATCAACAATATCATAAGTTCAAGTTATTAGCAGAGGCACTCTGGGGTGTATAAGGAACAACTGGACTTGAAGAACTTAGGAACAAAACAGTAAAAGCTGTGCGAGGGACAGTGCATGAGAGGATGGGATCTCAGAAATTTCTGTGGCTTAAATTAGCGAAAATATGGGGTTGAAAGGTGAGAGAGGGTTGAAAATGTAAATAAATGTAGAGAAGTAAATTGCAAAGAGTACATTTGTGTGTGATCTAAGGATTTTAAGCTTTGTTCTATATGCAGGTAGAGAGACAGGTGGGGTCTTAAATAGGGAAAGGCATGATAACAATTTTTTGGAAGATAACTAGCTGAATGAAGGGTAAAGAAGATGGGTGCCGGGGAGGCTGGGGGGCAGAGAGTCTAGTTGGGAGGCTGTTTCAGTAATCCAAGTGAGAAATAGTGAGGATTTTGAACTAAAGGTGACAGTGAGAACAGAGATGATGATGAAATCCCAGAGATGTTTCTGGTGTAGACTTGGCAAGACTTGGCACCTGGTTGGGAGATGAGAAAGAGGAAAGGTTGAGAATGACTCCACAGTTCTTAAATAAGGAGATTTGGGTGGATGGTGACTCCATGAACCAAAATTAAAACAACAAAGGTGGAAGCAGCCTTTGGACAGAGGTAAGATAATGAATTAAGATTTGGACATACTAATTTTTGAAATAACATGCAACATTTAGTTAGAGCTCTGTTTCAACACACAGATGGTGGCTGAAGCCCTAATGTTAGATGAGCTATTTTCAGAAAGCCCGTGCAGAGAAAGACCATCCAGTAGACAGAGATGGGACATCAAAAAATACCAGTTTTGAAGGGTTATGAAGGAAGAAAAACCTCAAAGGAAATAGAAAGAGGAAAAAACAAAATACACTTGAGTGTCCCCAAAAGCAAAGAGAACAGAGAATTTTAAGAATCAAAGGGTCAATCAACAATGTCAAATTCTACAGAAAAGGTGTAGAGGGTTAAAAAGTGTCCACTGTTTTTTGGTAGTTAGTTGATCACTGGTTGCTGTAAAACTGCTCTATTGGAGGCCAGAGATGGAAGCCACTGTGTTGAAGTAGGAGGAGAAAATTTAGAAAGTGCAATGTAAAAAATAATGTCACATCCAGACAATAAAGACTCAGAAAGTTTCCTTTCCACACAATTTTACTAGGAAAATTACTTGAGGATATATCAGCAAAGATAAAAAGGGATCCAATAAAGAGAAGAAGACATGGGATGTGAGAGAAAAAAATGCTTAGCCAAACCAGGATGAGAGAGTCATGCAGCAGGTCCGTAAGTGATGTGTCCCAAATTGACTGTTTAACAGGAAAAGGTAGGGATGGCTTGGTGACTATCATAAAGAAAACATATATTTCTACTTTCCGTAAGAAAAAGGAAGTGAGAAACTTCATAAAGATAAAAAGAAAAACTGTCAAGAAGTCTGGACCAAATATGAAGCACATTGAAATATGGCATGGTTTTGAGCAATTTGATGGAGTATTAAAAAAAGAAAAAGAAACCCACATACTTGAATATTTCCATCCAGCAATATGGGTTCAATGAAACAGTATTCTATCCCTTTCTGTGATGATTTATTCACACTCTGATTCTGCAGTGAATATAAGCATAAACATAAATGCTCATTATTGGTTTTTGAAGTTTTAAAAAATTCAAATTTATGAGCAGTTTGCAAAGCATGCAAAACTTTATATAGCTTCAGAGAACAGAATCTAAATTATTTAAACTGTGACATGTAAAGGAAATATTGATATAACCAAAGTTGGCTTGTTGAGAAGAATATGAACAATATGATAGCTAACATTTATTGAATACCTATTATGTCCTAGTCACTATCACTAAGTCTTTTGTAGGTTGTTGAATTCATACCAATGCTACGAGTTAGGTGGTATTTTTAATATACATTTTCCAGATGAGGAAACCGAAGTATGGAGAGGTGGTAAGCTGCCCAAAGTCATGCAGCTAGAAACTGGAAGCATTGAGACTGGTACTCATTGTCTGGCTCCAGGACCTACCTCTAGATTGCACTGTTCTGTCTCCTCAGGAAGGGCAGAGAGAGTATCCAGGGGCCAGCCAGCCTCATCACACCCCGAAGACAGGATATACTAACCCAAGTTGTTGCAGCAGACAAGATGTTGAAGTATATTTTTAAAGTAACCTGGGGTTGTTGCCTCTGTAAGAGTTAAGACTAGGGGTGGAAGGCTGAAGGGGAAAACCTTTACTTTCTGTCATTTTATACATTTCTGAACTATTTGAATTGTTTTTACTATGTGCATGGGGTGCTCATCATTTTTTAAAAATCCTACCCCTACTTCAAAGGCCATATGAAAGAGTTTCCTCGAAAAGCATCCCAAATTCCTTCAGTAAAAAATGGCCTCTCCATCCACTTGAGCTCTCACTTTGGTGCTTTATCTCTGCCCTCTTTAGAACCTGCCAATGTTTAGTTTACTACAGTTGCCTTTGAAAATCTCTTGAGGACAGCATCTTTCTGTTATAGTTTTCTCTGGCTTATCTCCATAGCCTTGGCACGTGCCCTACTTATGGTATGTGCTCAGTAAACGTTGAATAAACTGGATGAGTGGCTTCTGCTGATGCCAGACTATGTCTGTTCTCTTCCATGTCAGGGAGTTTGGAAAACATAGCTTAAGTATGTCCATATGTCAGTCATCATTTTGCCACAGGGCCATGGGAGTGAAAAGAGAGAGAAGTGTAGAGTGGACACTCTGTTCCAGCTTCTAGAAGGGACAGAATCACAGAATAACAACACTGACATAGATTTTTAGATCATTAAGTTCAACCCCATCATTTGACAGATGAAACTGGAGTCAGGGAGTAGAAAAAGGACTTGAAAGCCCACAACTAAATTATAATAACTGTATCAGCTCAGATTCTTGAGGATTGTTTTTATTTTGTTTTGTTTTGTTTTGTTTTTTGCTCTTTGTTTTTATTTTTATTTTTTTTTTTTTACCAAAGCAATACGTGTTCAAAAGCTTGGCATGGGTTTTCCTATAATCTTTCTGTATTTTTATCTGAACATGGTTTGAGCTTTTATTTTTTTTCCTTTAGTGGCCACACTTTGGATGTCATACTGCAAGCTGGCACAAATTCTTTTTGGATGTCAGTGAATAATGAGTGGGTGGATAGGTGCATGAATTAGTGACTTTCCCCCAGGATAGCATGGCTGGTCATTTACTTTGAGATTTAGCAAAACCATCTCACTGAGGGAGGCCAAGCAGCTGAAGTACACAATTTACAAAAGCCCTTCAGGTTGCCATGACAACTACAATTCGTTCTCTAATTTCCATCATCTGGCATGTAAGGATCAGGGTCAGACCCTTAAATACAGCCTCAGAGGTTCAAGGCCCAAAACAGGAAGCTCCACTTGCCCAGGCTGTGGCTGACAGATGCAGCCTCTCTCCTAGACTCAGGAATCTGCATTTTGTTGAGAAACGCTGGGCCTGGTCTGAAGGAGGCCAAGAGGACCCAAAGGACACTGTTAATCCACACCATGCTTTGAAGAGATGCGGGAGACTGACCCAGATTCTAGTCCTGGCTCAGGCACTTGCTCTTAAGTGACTTTGGGCAGGCCAACACTCCTCTCTGAGCGTTGTTTTACTCAGAAGTGAGATGGTTAGACCAGTCCCAGGATGATGTAGCAGCTCTTCCAGCATAGAAAATGCCCCAATTTCCTAGCGGCAAAATGTCTCATTAGTATCCTGAAAGCGCAAGATCCTGCTCCTTTGGGGACTCCAGCCTCAGACTCACATAGAGGAGACATGCCCTCTCTAACCCATTTATTACCCTCAGACTCCCACTCACCTACAGACAGCCAGAGCAGGGAGGGCACCCTGAAGGCAGGTAACCTCCCATCTAACCAGCTACCCACTCAGTTGGACAAAGGAGTGGGGGTCAAGAGACGTCACTGCACTTCCAGAGAATGCCTTCGGTTGGATAAAGGGGCCTTGGGAACCACTCCAGCTACTCACACGGTAACAATCCAGCTTCCAAGGTACCTGGCTGGTTCATTTGGAGGGTGTGTGACTCTTGATCTTGGAGATTGAAAGGTGAGTTCAAGCCCCACAAGTGTAGAGACTACAGAAGGAAGGGAGGGAGGGAGGAGGGAGGAAGACTTAAAGATCTGAGCTTCCTCAACTCAAAGCAGGGGCATGCCTTCCTCCTACTGCCAAAATATGGAGGCTTGTGGGAGGTGCAGTACTGGGAGGATAAAAGCCACCTAGACAGAGGCACAAGGAGATTGGGTAACTTGCATTGACTCCTCCACTGTGTCCAGACCCCCCACGGCATTGTGTGTCCTAATTAAGCTTCATGAGCCATCTGCCCCTCTAGCCTCTCCACTTTCCCTGCTTCTCCACTTATAATTCATTCATTCAGTAAATGTTTCACAGGCACCTGTTGTTCTGGGTGCTGGGGATAAAAACCCTGCTCTCAAGAAACTGCACGTTCTAATGGAGGAGATAATAAATAAATAATCATTATATCTGTTATGCGGATGGTGGGATATGCCCTGTGAAGAAAGATAAAGCAGATAGAAGAGATGGGAAATGTGGGTAGAGCACTTTATTTGAATGATGGTCGTCAGGAAGACCTTGCCAATGAGGTGACAGTTGAGCAGAGACCTGAACAGGGGGACAAGCCATGGGACCTCCTGGCATAGAAAAAGGCAGAGAGGGAAGTGTTCTTGAGTGTGTTTGAAGAACAAAGTTGGTGTGGCTAGGGCTGGAAGTTGGAGAGGCAGGAGGCAGAGTGGCAGAACACGGCCATCACACGCTGGCCAGGATGGGAAACTACTGGGAGGTAGTGATCAGCGAAGTGATATGTGTCTGCTGTGTGGAGGGCAGGTGAAGGTGGGGGGTAGGGAGAGTGGTTAGTCGCCTATTTGCCCATGCTTAGCTGAGAGATGACAGGGGGCTGGGATGCCCAGGATGGGAGGAATTGAAAAGAAGATTGGGGATATGTATTTGGAAGGTAGAACTGACAGATTTGCTGACATGTTGGGTGTGGAGCATGGAAGGGAGTCGGATGACTCAAGGCTGTTGGCCTAGGCAGCTGGAAGGATGGAGTTGTCAGTAGCTGCAAGAGATTAGGGGAAAGGCTGTGGTGGGGCAGAGGCGAGACATCTAAGCAGAGGCACGTCTAGTATGCAATTGGGTCCATGAGTCTGGAATTAAAGGGAAATACTTGAGGATAAAGATATATTTGTGAGTCATCGGCAGGCGAGAACTTCCCTGTCCAACATAGAAGCCACCAGCCAGGAGTCACACTAGGCACATTTCAAGTGCTCACCAGCCAGATGTGGCCAAGGGCTACCATACAGGACCCAGCACAGACATAGTACACTTCCATTGTTGTGGGGAGTTCTGTTGGATAGTGCTTTTTATGTCTTGAGATTGAGGTGAGATTCCCAGAGGTGTGGATCCAAAAAAAGTGAGCATTTATTAGATGGGGAGATAAGGATGCAAATCCAGGAGGAAGGTAGATTCCTACATGCCAGTGATGAACGTGTGTTGAAGAGGAGGAGTGATTACCAAGTCAAATGCTGCGGTCCCAGGCCAGGGAGATTGAGGACTAAGAATTGGCCAGTAGAAGATGTACTAAGGAGGCTGTTGTTTGAAGACTCAATGAGAGCAGTTTTGAGGAAGTGGAAGCAAAAGCAGTGAAATAGATTTAAGAGATGAGAAAAAGGAATTGGAGGCAGCACATGTGCACACTTTTCAAATGAATGTGCTGAGGCAGGAACAGAAAAAAAGGGTGCTGCTGGTGATGAAAGAGGCTGAGTGATGGTAAGGGATATTTTTCAGGATGGGAGGAGTGATGTAGTGTGTTTTGAAGCACTTGGGATCCATCCAGTGGAGAGGAGAAATTAGTGTTGCAGAAGTGAAGTGGGACAGTTGAGAGAATTATTAAGCAGATGGGATCTAGTCCTTAGTGGTAGGATTTGAACAGTTCATTGGAAGAGAGAAGGGAAAGGTAGAAGCAATAACAAGGCTGCAGATAGAAACTCGGGGGCAGTTGGGGTGGGCTGGCAGCATCTAGAGCTTCTCCGGTGATTTTCTTCATTTCCCAGGGCCATAAGAAGGAGGGTCATCAGCTGAGTGTGAACAGAGGCATTGGAGGTGTGAGGAGATAGGAGAAGACATCAAGTCGTCATCTGGGAAAAGAGAGAGAGAGAGATGGGATTAACGATAGAAGTGATATTGATGGGCTGCCCCAAGCATCTGCTTGAGATTGGTGTTCTTAATCCATCTTTTAAATATAAAGCAGGAAAAAACATCCAGTGGACAAAAAAACCAGTCTCTTCAATACATGGTGCCGGGAAAATTGGACAGCTACATGCAAAAGAATGAAACTTGACCACTCTCTCACACCATACACAAAGATAAACTCCAATTGGACGAAAGACCTCGATTTGAGACAGGAATCCATCAACATCCTAGAGAAGAACATAGGCAGCAACCTCTACGACATCGGCCAGAGCCGTAAAGGATCTATATTCTAGGAACTATAAATCACTCTTGAAAGACATTGAGGAAGACATAAAAAGATGGAAAGATATTCCATGCTCATGGATCAGAAGAATTAACATAGTTAAAATGTCCATGCTACCCA
>NW_024425230.1:27076631-27093793 GCF_017311325.1 Ursus maritimus | reverse complement strand
AAATTTACATCAGAAACCAGGGATGTACTGTATGGTGACTAACATAATATAATAAAAAATCATTATTAAAAAAAAAAAAAGAAGAAGTTGTGGTCCATATATACAAAGGAATATTACTCAGCTATCAAAAAGAACGATTTCTCAACATTTGCTGCAACATGGACGGCACTGGAGGAGATAGTGCTAAGTGAAATAAGTCAAGCAGAGAAAGACAATTATCATATGATTTCTCTCATCTATGGAACATAAGAAGTAGGAAGATTGGTAGGGGAAGAAAGGGATAAAGAAAGAGGGGTAATCAGAAGGGGGAATGAAGCATGAGAGACTATGGACTCTGAGAAGAAACTGAGGGCTTCAGAGGGGAGTCAGGTGGGGCGATGGGATAGACTGGTGATGGGTAGTAAGGAGGGCACGTATTGCATGGTACACTGGGTGTTATTCGCAACTAATGAATCATCGAACTTTACATCAGAAACCAGGGATGTACTGTATGGTGACTAACATAATAAAAAAACATTAAAAAAAGAATAATACAAAGATTATTAGTTTTGAAAAAGAAGAACAATTCTTCCCTTGAGGTGAGAGAAAGGGCAGGGAAATGGAGAAAGCTCTAGAGAAAAAACACTGATGGGAGAGCCATTATTATAGTCACATGGCTCTGGTGACATGTTCCTAAATCCATGTGATGTTGTCAGCCCCTTTGTCTCAGCTGTGCCATGGATCCTGCCCATGACCACAGTCAGCAGATTTATGGAATGGTGACCGTACAACTGATGAAGTGCTAGAAGTGTTCACTTACATTCCCCATCCCACTAAATTTTCATAATAACTCTGCAAAGTATAGAGTTTTAGGCCCAGGTCACATATTTATGGAACTCATGTTCTGAGAGGTTAAGAAGCTTGCCTGGGTCTACAATGTCAGTGAGTGGCTGACCTAGAATTGGAATCCAAGTCCATCTAACTCTCCCAAAAGGAGCCACAGCAACTTGGGATCCTGGTCACTCTTCCCTTCTCACTGGTTTCAGATGTTTTGATCCAATATGGCTGGAACATCATCTTTAGTGAGCCTAGGCACAGGGCAAGGTGGTAGAGGCAGTTTTTGTCTACAAAATGAGTTTAATTTGCATAATGTGACTCCCAGGGTCTCGAATGAATGAGGAATAAAAAGGAAGTTTGGGAACCTGGAATGTAATATTCTGACATAAAACACATTATCCTCTTATTGAGATGAGAAGGATCAGAAAGAAGCCAATACTGGCGTGCATCACAGGTTAACCCAACTAAAGATGGGACAATGACTTGTCCATAGTCAATGGTATGGCAGAAGAATACTATGGAGATGTGTCTTCCTGTCATCTTCAGAGCTCAGTACACAAATGCCACCATAAGAATAACTTGGGTGGTAAGTAGAGTGATTATGGGTGGGGCAGCCCTAAAAGAGAAACCTATCCCATGGAGAGCTACAAAGCTGTAAAGGTCCTGTCAGGAGACAGGTGGCCACACCAGCACAGAATAGCAGGTGGTGTGGGAACCAGCCCCACCTGTAGAGAACAGTACTGCCGGAGTGATCTCAATTCGAGGAGGGCAGGAGAGCCCAGTCTGGAATGGTGCTCTTAGGGATCTTAATAGAAGACATGATTGTGTATCACTGCTGCCACCAGATAGGGTGGCCTCTTGGTCATTACCAAGTTTCTTTATGATATCTTATAATTTGCACTTACAAATTGGGGCCTACTTAGTCTGTTGCTGTAGTTGACTCATATTTGTTTAGCATAACCAAAGACTCAGTCAAGCCTTGGCATCTTTTCCAACTGCAGGAGCTGTAGTGGGTTGAACAGCGTCTGCCCCCCCGCCCCAAGTTCATGTCTACTCAGAACCTCAGGACACAACTTTATTTAGAAGTAGTTTGTAATAAGTTAAGATGAGGTCATACTAGATTAGGGTAAGCCCTTAGTCCAAAGACAGGTGTCCTGATAAAAGACAAAAGAGAAGTCATAGAGGAGAAGTCTACCTGAAGATAAAGGCAGAGACAGCCACAAGCCAAGGAACACCTGGGGCCACCAAAAGAGGCAAGGAGGGATTCTCCTCTGGAGACTTCGGGGGGAGTGTGGCTCTGCCAACACCTAGATCTTCTGGCCTCTGGAACTGTGAAGAAATAAATTTCCGTTCTTTTAAGCCACGTACTTTGTGGTGCTTTTTTTACAGCAGCCCTAGGAAACTAACACAGGAGCTGAGGTTGTTCTTCCTAAAGGGACATGTTGAGGGGCTCTCCAGCTCCTAGCAGCCCCTTAGGGTACCCCCATATATATAAGTACCAAGAAAAAATGTCTCCCAGATTTTGAATTGAGGGAGAAGTGTGATGTCTCCTGAGGTAGCATGGAGGGCTCAATGATAACAGCAGATAGAATCTGGAAGACCCAAAGGCTGCACATCAAAAGGTCTTATTGTATGGCTTCAGTTTGGCAAATTTACTGTCAGGATGTGGCCTCCAGTTTTGTCAATCTCAAGGTTGAGTTCACCTAAGCATGATTAGCTAAATCATGCTAATCAAACTCACAAGAAATAAAAATTAGGCTGCAAATGTATTCATCTGTACAGGTGCGAGAAAAAGACAAAGCTGCTCTTGCAGTATCCAAAATGCTCAGGTTCACGACCAGGGGCTAAGTCAGCACACCTGGAAGCTGATCAGTGACTGTAAGTTGCATGGATTCAAAGCAAGGAGGCAGAGTACTACCCAGTAAATAAAAAGGAGGGGACTCCATCCAGGCGTTGAGAAGCCCAGTAGCCCTCCCTGAACCACAGCAATGTATTCAGGCTTGAAAGTCTGTGGCATTCACTACAAGTTTCTAGGTCTCTGGCTTCTGTTTATATTCTGGGGCCAACTGCCCCACATCTACCCACATAGCTTTCCTAGGTGTTAAATAATTAAGTCTAAACTTGTTATATTATACTTATGTTCTGAACTGGCCTCCCTAAGTCCACAAACCAGGTCACCTTAACTAATGTACTGGGTTCTTCCAAATTCACATTTACAATTTGCTTATTCCCCTAATAACTAATACCACCTGTATGAAATTCCTCTGGCTGTTATAACAAATTACCACAAACTTGGTGGCTTAAGAGAACAGAAATTCATTCTCACAGTCCTGGAGGCCAAAGGTCCAAAATCAGTGTGTCAGTAGAGCTGTCCTTCTCTCTGGGGGAGAATCTGTTCCTTGCTTCTTCCAGTTTCTGGTCACTTCAGGTGTTCCTTGGCTTGAATCCACATCCCTCTCTTCTGTCTTTGTGGTCACACTGTCATGTCCTCCTCTGCTCTGTGTCTAATCTCTCTCTGCCTCTCTCTTATGAGGACACCTGTGATAGTATTTTTCCAACCACTGATAATCCAGAATGATCTCCTCATTTCAAAATCCTTCACTTAATCACATCTGAAAAGGCCCTTTTTCCAAATAAGGCAATACTCCTAAATTCCAAGGATTTGAGGTGGATACCTTTTGGCCTACCACACCGCCATTTGTGGATTTTGAAGACTGGGACCCATCTGTCTTGATTTATCTTCAGTGTCTCATACACGAATGGACTGAAAAGGTAAAGCAATCTTATCTCTAAATTCTAAGGCATCTCACTACCACTAAATACTACCAACATCCCTCTAAAAGGTAATCCAGAACCTCTATACCAAAGACTTCTCAAGCACAGGTCAACATGATAGGGTTTCATGTGTCCATGATTCAAAGAAATAATATTTCTGACAGTGAATTCATCCGTTCAGGTCAACCTGTCAGTATAAATGTAATCACAATCAGCATCATCTCTGACTATGATACCAAGTATCTTATGTGATTATCTTCTGCCCTACCTGTTCAAATCCTTTCCACCCTTTCAGGCCCAGCTAATGACCCACCTTCCTGGGAACCCCCCATGATACTTTCTTACCCTCACACCTCATGATCCTGTCCTCCTTTGAGTTCTTCCTGCCCTACCCAGAAGAATCATTTCTCCCTGGGACTTGGTAAACTCTTTCTGAGTGGGATTTTCTTTCTCAAATAAGACTCAATGCGTTAATATAGTATATTGTTGGACTTTTATAAAATAATTGTTGGTTGATGAATGTAAAGGGAACTCTTGATTGTTAGAGTGCAGATTACAGTCCACAACAAACAAAGACTGTTCTCTCTGCTGAGCCAGAAACAAAACAAAACAAAACAAAACAACACTGGTTTTCTTGGAGGGCCCAAGAGAAGAGAGGATATTTGTTTTGGGTCAACTGACTTAGAAAATTAGGTGACTGTCTCCTGGAGGATGAGATGTTTAACAGTGAACTAGAAGAGAATGCTGTCTCACATAACTGGTAACTGGTAAGACAGTCAGAAATCGACAGAAGTGATTTTCTAGCAAGAAGACTGGTGGGAACTACCGTCTTCCAGTAATGCACCAAAATGACCAACACAAAGAGAGAGAGGAGAGGTACCTGCTATATGTTCTCTAGGCCTTTTAGAAAACACGGAGTTGGGGTGCCTGGGTGGCACAGCAGTTAAGCGTCTGCCTTCGGCTCAGGGCGTGATCCTGGCATTATGGGATCGAGCCCCACATCAGGCTCCTCCGCTGGGAGCCTGCTTCTTCCTCTCCCACTCCCCCTGCTTGTGTTCCCTCTCTCACTGGCTGTCTCTATCTCTGTCGAATAAATAAATAAAATCTTAAAAAAAAAAAAAAGAAAACATGGAGTTGTTCCTTTGGCCACATACATGCAAATCTACAAGAAAGGTGATATTATGGACATCAAGGAAATGGACAGTGTAGAAAAAGGAACACACCACAAATCTTACCATGGCAAAACTGGAAGAGTCTACAATGTTACCCAGCATGCGGTTGAGATTGTTATAAACAAACAAGTTAAGGGCAAGATTCTTGCCAAGAGAATTAATATATGTATTGAGCATATTAAGTGCTCTAAGAGCCAAGATAGTTTCCTGAAGTGTGTGAAGGAAAATAAGAAAAAGAAGGAAGCCAAACAGAAAGGTCCTTGGGTTCAACTGAAGTGCCAGCCTGCTTCAACCAGAGAAATACACTTTGTGAGAACCAATGGAAAGGAGCCTGAGCAGTGGGAACCCATTCTCTATGAATTCATGGCATGGTAAGTGTAAAAACAAACAAACAACAAATAACAGACCTCAAGATTTAAAAAAAAAAAAAAAAGAAAAAAAGAAAGAAGACCCTGGTTCCTGGAGTCACATTTCAACTACAAGCCAGGATCTTCATATTGCTAAATGCAATGCTCAACCACCTTAGACAGACACAACTGATCAGTCATTCTTCCTTGAATCACTCTCTTCTCTCTACTTTCAGGAGACCATACCATCTGGTTTTTCTCTCTCCTCACCAGATGTTTTTTCTCAGTTTTCCTTGCTAGGTCCTTGTCCTCCTCCTCTTGACCTCTAAATGTTGACATGCCCCAGGGCTCTTTACTCAGACCTTTTATCCATCTATGCTCCCTGCCAGGGCCTAAGTGAGCTCACTCAATCTCACGGCTTAAAATGTCATCCACACATGCTGTCTTCAGAATTTTTATCTCCAGCCCCATCCTTTCCCCTGAAATCCATATTTGCATATCCAACTGCCTACCTGACATCTTCGGTTAGACATCTACTAGACTGTAAAAATGAAAACTGAAACACAATTCTTCATTTCCCCCCACCTAAAATCTCCTCCTCCTTCATCTCTTCCTCAAAAAATGGCAACTTCCTCCTTCCAGTTGCTCAGGCCCAAAACACTGATGTTCACCTTGACTCCTCTTTTTCTCTCCTATCCCACACCCAATCCATCGGCAAATCCTACTGGCTCTCGCTTCAAAATATATCTGGAATCCAACCACTTGACCCCCTTCCACTGAAGGAGGTCCAAGCCACCGTCTTGATCCAAGCCACTGTCCTCTCTCACCTGGATTACCAAAGTAGCCTCCTCACTGCTCTCCTGTTTCCTCTCCTACCCCTGCAGTCTACGTCCACACAGCAACCAAGTACACCTTCTAAAACAAATTAAATCATGCTGCTCCTCTGCCTTCAATTATCCAAAGATGTCTCAACAAATTTTAAATAAAATCCAAATTCTCACCATGGAATACAAGGCCCTGCAAACTCCCTTTCCAGTTTTATTTCCTATCCCCTTATCACAGCACTCTCCTTATACAGGCCTCCTTGCTGTCCTCAGCAAGTTATTAAAATGCCTGTATAATATTTTAAAATATAAAATATAACAGGTATAAAGAGGAAATTGTGACATCAATAATATAAATTCTGTGGGTGGAGGTGTAATGGAGTAGAAGTTTTGTATTTAATGGATACAAAGTTTTAGTTTTGTGAGATGACAAGAGTTCCAGAGATGGGTGGTATTGATGATAGCGTAACAATGTGAATGTATTTGAGGTCACTTAACTCTGCACTTAAGGATGGCTAAAATGGTAAATTTCGTTATGTGTATGTAACCATAATTAAAATTTTAAAAAATCATGCATAATATGCCTCAAAGGATAGGCACAAAAGGTAAATAATAACTATAGTAGGATTATAGATGATTTTTTCCTTATTGCTAAAAGTGTTTCCAATTTATGTATTACTTACGTGTGATTTTTATGTATTACTTCTACAATGGAAATACATCAAAAGCTGTGTATAAAACTTACACCTGAAACTTATATAACTTACACAAACACAGGAATAGACTCATATAGAGAACAAACTGGTGGTTGCCAGAGGTGTGCGGGGTGGGGGCTAGGCAAAATAGATGAAGGGGGAAGAAAACCATTATACCTAGTATAGCATTTAACTACATAAAAATCTGGAAATAAACCGTATGTGTCACTAGCTATGAACCCGAAACACCCCACTGAGTGTCATCAATTTTAATGGACTCATTTCCAAAGGAACTGGACAGGAGGTCTTTAATCTAAATATAGGAGCGCTCAGATTTTCAAGTGCAGACTGTGGATGCTACCTGACACAGGCCAATCATGCTATGGATGAACAAGCTGTTGTAAAAACTCCGAACATCTCTACACTGTGTCATTTGATAATGTGGTGTCTTTTGACATAGACCAAGCTACAGAGCTGCCTACAGTGTATAATTAAGGGTTTCGGATGTACTCCTGCCAAATGCCATTCATCTATGCTTGACTCTTCCAACAACTATAACTGAAGTATAATTTGTAAAGTGAGATCACTGTGTGAATTATTTTGTCCTGCTGTTTTAAGGCACTGCACAGTTCAGAGTAATTATTCTGGAATCCCTAAACCACAAAGCCTAATCCCATTATTTGATAGGAAAGGATGCCAGGACTCAGAAGGGTGAAGTGACTTGTCCAGAGTTACACTTCTAGTGCATGGAATAGTGTATGGGCTAGACTCTAGAAATTCTTATGCCTTAATCTGATGCTCCAGTCTCAATGTAGTTACAACCAGAAACGACTTTATAGTTTTTGTCCATAGACTGCAGAGCTTTCTGGTTACACTTTCAAGAACTACCTCATTTCAGCAATTAAGACTAAGTTTCAGGTGTTTAAAAAAAAAAAAAAAGAACAATTTTCGAAGGCAGATAGATTCCTGATAATCGGGAAAAATCTGAGTTGAGTGTGATACTTACATCTGTAAAATATTCTGTTTAGACACTTAAATTGTCTTTTTTGTCCCATCTACCCAATCCTCACAGCCATCCTGAGATAAACGGAGCAGATATAAGGACCCTGATACTTACAGAAGAGGTGAGCCACAGGTTCTAGAGATAATGAACAGGAGCCCATATGACCTGAGGTGGTACAGAAAGGGGAATGTACAATGGACTAGTCAGGAAAACTAGGTTCTATGTTCTAGTTCTGCCACTAACTAGTAACTTGACCTTGGACAAGTCATTTGCTTCTCTGGGTCCAGTTTCTTCGTCTATACAATGAGGATGCAGAATGTGTTAGCTGGGGCTATGAAAACAAATACATATACTAAATGGCTTAAACAACAGAATTTTTTTTCTCACAGTTCCGGAGGCTAGCAATCCACGGTGAGGTACCAGCATGGTGAGATTCTGGTCATGGGTTGTAGATGGCCACCTTCTTACTGTGTCCTCAAAGGGTGAAGAGAATGAAAGAGAAATTTTTCTTTCTCTTCTTCTTCCTCGTTTTAAAAAATTTGTTATTTTTTTAGTAATCTCTGCACCCAACATGGGGCTTGAACTCATGACCCTGAGATTGAGTTGCATGCTCTTCTGACTGAGCCAGCCAGGCACCCCTCGCTTTCCCTTGTTAGAAGGCCATTGTACTATTAGATTAGGATTCCCTCCTTATGACCTCATTTAACCTTAAGTACCTTCTGAAAACCCTATCTCCAGTCATGTTGGGGGTTAGGGATTCAACATATGCATTTTAGGAGGGACACAGTTCAGTCCATCATGGTTTCTGGAGTTCCTTAGCACAAGTCTGGAACACAGAAGATGTTCACAGTTGTCTGTGGAATGAGTAATTCTACCTTGCCTCCCAGATTCAAGAAACTGCGCAAGGCCTATTTCTAGACCATTGATCAGTGATCACCTTGAAGGTCTGTATGCTTTCCCTTTTCAAAGGCGATTACAAGCCAAAGGTGATCTTTGGCCAAAGCAGGTCTCTCACAAGGTTGGAGCCTTAATGCTTTTTTCAGAAAGTGGTACATTTAACTGTTACTTTCGGCCTTTGGGTATGACGTGCAATCTGTGCTACTGCACTTAGAACGTACAGCTAAATTTTCTAACAACCACGAAGATTACTGAGCAACTGGGGCCCTTCACCAAAGCACAAAGTACCTAGTCATTCCTACTTCACCCCTGAAGCACCTGAACGTGCTGTCTTAGAGCAGCTTTGGGGTCAGAAGCAGCCTCTGGTAGGGAGAGCCAGCTTACCTCAGGTCAAATATAATTCCCTCCAATGGTAATCAACTCAGAGTTCTCCAGTCATTATTTTTTGGTTTAATAGACTTATTGTCAAAAGCAGAAAAGTATTTTGGGGACTTAAATACAATTCCAACAAAAATATTCCAAGGATGATTGGAGTATTGCACTGGAGTTGTTGTATTCACACGCGAGAACTTTAGGAGTAGATGGTCTGAATTTCTGTAACTACTGTATTGGTTTATTTCTCCATATTCATAATACAATCCATAACTGCTTATACAGAGGATCCCCCAATTGTAATGGTTCAACCTACCTATGATCTTTTGATTTCATGACAGTGCAAAAGCAGTATGCATTCAGTAGAAAGCATACTTCAAATTTTGAATTTGGACCTTTTCCCAGGCTAGTGATGTGCAGGATGATATTTCTTGCTGCGGGGCAGCAGCAGCGAGTGGCAGCTCCCGGTCAGCCACAAGACCGCCAGGGTAAATAACCAACACGTTACAACCATTTGGTACCCCTACAACCCTTACTTTGTTCACCTAGAGTATTCAGCAAATTACATGAGATATTCAACACTTCATTATAAAATAGGCTTTGCATTAGATGATCTAACCCAACTGTAGGCTAATGTAAGTGTTTTAAGCATGTTTAAGGTGCACTATGGTAAGCTATGATGTCTGGTGGTAGGCTACATTAAATGCATTTTCCACTTAACATTTTCAACTTACAATGGCGTTACGTACCAAAGATCTGTAGATGCTAAATTTTCTGTGTTAGTAATTTCAAACCCAAATTTATCTTTCCTATTATAATTTTCATCTTCATTTGATCCAAACTGTCCAAATTCTGATATTCTCTGAACTGGGAATATACTGAGTTTTCTGGATTGATCCTATAGAGCAGTGGTTCTCAAATGGGGATGATTTCGTGTACCCTAGAGGACATTCAGCAATGTTTGGAGACATTTTTGATTATCACAGCTGGGGTGGAGGGTGGTTGTGCAATTGGCACTCATTTTGCTTGGGAGGGATGGCATCAGGACAGAAAAAAGTCCCAAACACTGTATAAAGTCCTAACAGCTTCCCAGGTTGGGAGAATTTCAAACTCCTTTTAAAAAGAATTAAGTTACTCCCTGTGCTCCCATTATTTTAGTGATTTCTATATATCCTTCCTCATTCCAAAACTGTTCTGAGGTGGTTAACTCTCCCTGTTGTGTTGACTCAATTTTCCCATATAAAGCTTACACAGGCTTTAGGACTGATCAATACAAGTTTCAGTTTAGGAGGAAAAACGATTCTGGAAGGACCAAGAAAAACTATCATGTTTTGGCAGTTAGAAGATAGGAGTTAAATTCCTAGTATGTATATAGCACTAAATGCTGAGAAGGATATTTTTTGAAAGTATAAATCACAGCTGGTGTCCGTAAGTAATTTATAATTTGTCTGAGAGAGATAGGCTCAGTGCCCAAGGGAGGATGGCTTCCATTACACACAGCCTGTGCTCAGGGCCTTGAGGCGGGCACAGCCCTCAGTGCTCTCCCTCCTCTGGCCAGGGAAGGAGGGGCAGAGCAGGAAGGGGTGAAGGTGGTCCTCAAGTGGGGACTGCATGGATAAGGGCTTGGAAGTGGGCACACACTAGAAAAGGCTGGGGGCAGTAAGTAAGCTAGTTAAGAGCTAAAGTTATGGTTTTATTCTGCAGATACAAGGGAGCCTCTGAAGGTATCCAAACAGCAAGTTAAAATGATTAAAGATGGCATTTACTAAGCACTTACTCTTTACTAGGCACATTCATTTAATTTCTTCCTGACAGCCCTGTGGCCTAGGTACTCTTCTTCCCATTTTACGGATGAAGAAACTGAGGCTCAGGGGGGTTAAATAACTCACTCAAGTCACACAGTTAGCAAGTATTAGAGCCAGGGTTCAAACCCATAGAGCCCACAGAACCCACAGTCTTAACCACTTCTCCAGGCTGCCTCTCGATAGGAAAGGAATAATGAGAGAGGAAAAGACCAGACACGTTTGGGAGGGTGCTGCCAACAGAGCATTTCAAGTAGAAGTCGATAGGGTCAGATGTTGCTGAGCCATCAGGAACGAAATCTGAGAAACAGCCATCGGATCTGTGATTAGGCAATCATGGGTGACCTTTAAGAGTTCCATTTCATTAGAGGGATAGGGACAGGGGTTCCTTGTAGGGTATCATGGGAGAAGTGACAGCAGAGAGAGCCCCAGGAAAGAAACTGACAATGAAAGGACAGGGAGAGATGGGAGAGAAATTCCCAACCTTTTCTTTTGAAACAGTGGAACACTTTCTTTATTTGAGGGACTAAGATATATTCACCCTGTTCTTCTGTTTTGAAGGGCAAGACTAACAAATTTCAGTAGGCTTGGTTAAAGGAGAATTAGCAAGTGTCACAGAAATTGTTTATTAAAAACACTGCATCAAATTGAGGTACAACACAAAGATTTAACTGTTTGAAGGGAAATTGTTATAGAGAAAGGTTACTTGACCTCTTGACCTTATATATACACTGCCTGGCCCGGCCTGATGGCAGTTTGGTAACTAAGGTAGGAGATCATGAGAGATTCACAGATCAAAGAACTTACCTCAGACCTGTTTTGAGCCAAGAGAGAGCAGCCGAAAGCAATGTGTGTATTACGGTTTTAGACGGAAATCCAGAGAACAGCTGCCTGATTCCAACCCCGACTTCCAAACACCTGGGCTGCAAAGGGCAGACTACTTATTAAAATTCTTTGTTTTAATGAGCTGTGGGAACCTGAGTTATCAGCCCCTGTTCTAGCTACTGGGTACTTTTTATGACAAATCAAAAGCAGTTTTAGGGAGGCTACATTTTTTTTGAAGGGGAATTCTCTCCTGGCGGGTAATTCAGACTACGTAGGGCAGTAATTAAAGCTGGGAGGAGGAGGAGAGGAGGAGGAGAGGAGGAGGGGGAGGAGGGGAGGAGGGCTCCCCATGGCTGAGGAGCACTTTCACTGACCTTATCCCATAACCGTGAACTCCCTCCAGTATCCCAGTATACTCAATTCTAAAGTGTTCTAAGTCTGAATTATTCCCCCCAACCCCCCCATTTTGCTTGGGCCCAAGAACTACTGCAAACAAAAGATGTATGACCAGAGTCGGGACAGCTTGGGCTGAAAGAATCTGTCTGTGATGCTGTTGGTACATGCTTCCTGTCGAAACTCAGACACTCGAGCTAAGTGGGCAATGAACTCTCACACTCTGGCTTAAACAGGAAAGATACCAACAGGTATTTAATCTTTAAAAAATGCAACAGTTTGATGCTGGTGGTGCAGTGATTAGTCTACCTGTGTGAATGTCCATGGATTCTTTTTCCTTTCTAGTAACTTAGGCCACTAGGAAAGTTGGTGGAATCTGGTGCCTTCTTTGGAAGTCTTCAAAAAACATGTATGCCAAATAGAGGGGAACCCGAACAGGTCTCCTCTTCATCCCTGGCCATCTCCCCATGTACTTTTTGCTGCCTTGTCACACACCCTGGCCCTCAGGTGACTTTCTTTCCATTTCCCTTTGTCTACCTGGGAGGTTTCTCTCCCTGACAACCATTTAGGACAAGATCCCTCCTGATTTTTCTCTACTTCCCTTGCTATTCCCCCAAACACACACATAGAGTCTTTGCATTTTAGAGTTTCACTGCTCACTCCCGGGAAGTGTAAGTGCTAACAAAAACAAGGAGAGTAGGAGGCTGGAAGGATTCAAGGATGCCACAGTGACTTGTCAGTTCTTTTCCACAACATCAGGGCTGGGAGTGAACAAAATAGACAAAATCCCTGTGCTCTGGAGCATTCATTACCTGGGGGAGACGGACAATAAACAAAACAACCAATTTATATGGTAAACTAGGAGAGGGACTACCGAATGAAACCAAAGCAGGGAGGAGGGCTAAGAATGATTTTGGGAGAGGGCTTAGTTTTAAAGGAGTAGTCAGACTTTGAGCCAAGCCAAAAGGTGAGGGAGCAAACAAAGCAGGTATCTGTGGGAAGGGCATTCCGGGAGAGAGAACCACTAGTGTTAAGGCTCTGAGGCAGGGGGAGCAGCAAGGAGCTCAGTGTGGATGGTCAGAGGCAGAGCGCTCTTCATTCTGCAATCAGAAGGAAAAAGCCCAAGTCCGAGCCATTGATCAGGGCTTGAATCTCAGCTTGGCTCCTTAAATCTCGTGGACCTTGGACTCTGCCTCTCCTCATCTATACACAGTTAACCACGAAGGATAATTGCAAAGGGTTAAAAGAGATACAGAATGTAAAAATACCTATCACAGGACATGGATTGTGCCCAGTTCCTACCCACCACACATTAGTCCCTTGCCTCTTCCCCCAGTTACAGGGCTCCTCTCATCTAGCTCCCA
The DNA here is from genome assembly GCF_017311325.1 of Ursus maritimus. NCBI lineage: Eukaryota > Metazoa > Chordata > Mammalia > Carnivora > Ursidae > Ursus > Ursus maritimus. The sequence continues at coordinate 27,080,508 of NW_024425230.1, read as the reverse complement.
CAGTGGCTGAATAAAACGTATCTAGAAGTATGCCATTCATGGGCCACTAAGAGTGCAAGATACATTACCCTGTGGAAGGAAAAAAAAAAAAAAAAACCCTGCAAACCATATTCATCTATGGGTAGTATTGCTGGCAAACAGGAACATTTCAGAATCCACATTTTAAAATCTAGAATTCACACCAAACTATTTACTGACTATTGCTGAGGGGTAAGATTACTAAAGATTCTAGCCATTGACCTTTTACCTTCTACATTTATGTAATGCTTAAGCATTTTACAATGAGTACACACTATATTTACAAGGAGAAATCACAGCATAGGCTAGTGTTGATTCGGGAGAAGTGATTCCCTGACCCTCTCCTAGATCATACTGAGTAGCCACTATTCCACCTCGCTTACCCAAGCAATGCCTGCCTCGTGGGACCTAACTTTAGGAACCCTCACACCTTCTATGTGGGGAAATTGGGTGCAGATAAGGCCAAAGGGAGCTACAGGGTTCACCGATGAAGGTCCTAGGGGCGTGTGCCTGGCCAGCAACTGTGAACTCTGGTATAGTTTGGAAAGGGGATGGATTAACTCATGGATTGTGAACCATTTTCTTAATAAAATTAAAACTCTTGCAATGGCTGCCACTAAGGAGAGAGAGAGACTGATGAAAATAAAGTATCTTAAAGTAGGCTGACTGTGAACTTCTTTTATGATTCAAGATTGTTGACACTGAAAAAAAAAATCTCATTTTAAAAAACACCAAGCAAAGAATACTAAAACAAAAAACACATTTCACAGCTAAGAAGATTACAAGGTCAGTCAAAGAGAGACAAATAAGCCAGTTTCCATGTCTTACTCAACGATGCGTTAAAATGTACACTACAACAGTCACTGCAATGCATGCTACCTATAGGTTGGAAAAATTTTAGTTGTTTTCCTCACCTCCAAAAAAACCCAGAAAGACACTTGGTGAGGGGGAAAAAATAATACTTAAGCATCCATAGTTGACCATATGGTTTTTCCCAGTTTAGGCATATGATTCAAGAAAAAAAAATGTAGTCCAGAAACATTTTTACATTCTTCAGATTGACCACTGCACCTAAAAGGATGCTCAGCTCTGATTAAATAAAATCCTGCTTGAATGGAATCGAGTAGACGTCTACTTCTTGTATGCTTTTTAATTATGAGATTTCTGACTAAAGAAAATAGTGATGGTCTACATAGGAAAACCCATTTCCTCTCCAGAAATCACCCAACACCCCCCTTAACTTTCTGCTGTTTCCCCAGTAACATCAGGACTCATCGTGAGTTTATCTGATCATAGACTGGAAATCCTCAGGGCAGAAGACTCCATCTCAGCATTTCCATAAACACCAGGAAATATGCTCTTCTAAAACCCAGTGTTTTCCATGAGGCAAAATGGTTATCCAAATTGCTTTACTGTCAACACAACAAAGTATAATGACAAAAGTAAGATCATTTCTAAAACCAGTTGCATTGCCCAAGGAAGAAAATAGAGCTAACAGAATTTATAAGAGAGTCTTATATTCCTACCTAATATTGGCCATCAATTTATAATTAAAAGCTGTAATTTCCAGGGGATATAATTTTCAAATAATCCCTTATATTTACATATACCTTTCTCACTACCATCTTAAATATGTGACCTGAATATAAAAGTTTGTAGCCCCATTGAGTGGATTTTCCATTGATGCAACTATAGCAATTTCTAAGTCTATGAGAACTACTGGAATGTGCAGCAAAATCCAGTATTTGCATTATAATAATGCGCTTGCAAAAAAAGATTAAGTATACATCCATAGCTGAATGCACAGATTCTAAGATCTTCAAGTGAATAATTGCTACTATCGTAGAGAGACTGGATTATGGTCCATGACTGGTCTGGATTCCTTCAGCCCATTAAGGCACTCACATACGAGTGTGATAGACAATGTTGTTCTTATGACTGGCACTGAGACCAGAAGCCAGTATGCAGGGTGGCAAGAAGACTGGAGTGGGATGCGATAATGAAAAACATGAGTGATTCATTCTATCTGATGCACATACAATTTATAGATTTAAATCTGAAGGGAAACAACTTTTTTGAACTTAACTGCTTATTTGAGAGAGTTAAAGGAAAGCATGTCTAGGATACCATTTTTTATAGGCTCGGTGCCACCTCAAAAAATTCCACACAGACCCATTCTGAAACAACCGTTTCTCTTAATGGAAATCCACAAAGATTGACGCGGAATCTATGAAGTGGAAAATCAGATCCAAGCATGTATGCTCTTGCATAAACTTGATCTTAATTAAAATACAGATGCAGTAGCAGCACCAGGGTTAAAGGTCCTTCCCAATGCCCCTCCACCCCAGCAATCAGAGGCACTTGAGTTTGCATCTTTATTCTGATTCTTGACTGTGTGACCTTGGGCAAGTTAGCTAACCTTTCTTAGTCTTACCTTCTTCATCTTCAACATGGAGATAACAAGTTTGTTGTGAAGATTAAATGAGATCATGCACAAACACCCTTTAGCTCCGTACTTGGCACATATGAGTATTTAAGAATGTGTCCTCTTGATTAGATGTGGCACACTGACTATAGATTACAAGCAATTAGTTCTGCTGCCATATCCCAATGTCTTGTGATACCCATATTCACTTTATGCTTCCAGTTTGTTCTATTCTTTTTACCACAGAATGGGGGGAGGGGCAGAGAAAGGTAATCAGTTACATATATCCCACTTTTTGGACTGCCGCTTGAAGCAAGGGGAAAAGCTAGGAAATTGGTAACCTAGACACTGAAAAGAAATTCAGTCTTTAGGATATGATGTTATAAGTGTATGGGATATATACAAATCATGTAATTTATAACATACGGAGCATCAAATCATAGATTAAATTTTAAAAGAACAAATGACAAGCAATATTAAAGAAGACAGGAAGAACCAGTATGGGCCTATCGCTAAGTATTAGTGACTGAACCAGGAATTGGTGGGCTAGATTATGGAAGATTTCATGGGGCCTGACTTCCAACAGGTGGCATGCTTTAGTCATCTTCAGATGCAAAACCTTAATGAGTTTGAGTATGCAAGTCTCGAGGATCCTGTTCAAGGCCTCCTCTCGGCAATCACGGGAAACAATTTTCTGGCCTTAAGCCTCCTTGGCAAGTTAGCAAGCAGGGAGAACTATGTGCACCTGTGTCCCCTGAAGGGGGTTCTGGCCTGACGGTGAAAGCCCACCATCCTTTCCTGACAGCACATCCTGCCGCTGTAGCGCCTCCAGACAAATGGGGGAAGCCCACTAGGAAGTGGTCACGACCAACCAAGCCACAAATGCTCAGGGTGTGGGATTTCCACCTCAGTACCACGCCTGAAAACCGAAAATAGGCGCCACTCAACCCATACTGCAATGGGATTCCCCCCAGCAGCAATCCACCCCCCCACCCCGGCTTGCATGTTTTATTAATAAATGCAAGATGGCACACGGAGGCAAAGAATGGGAGGTAAAGCTTCTGCAGCTGGACCCGAACCAGAGCAGTTTGCAAAAATAAATAAGAAGCATGTGACAAGAAGCAGATCCCCACGCTGGAGCTGAAGCCCTGGATTGCCCCACGCACCCTCGTCTTGCTCCCCTGGCGAGGGGCGATGAAGGTCAGTGGTAAGATCCCAGCCCTCCCGGACACGAACCCTGCAAACCTTGACCCGCCCCCACCCCCGCCCTGGCCACAGGACCCGGGCATCAAGGCGGGGAAGCCCTGGCCACGGCCGGCTTCGAGGACACATACCTGCTGCCTGGGCTCGGGATCCTCTCGGCTCTGCAGCGGCGCCGGCCGCAGCTCGCGCTACCGGGGCTCCCCTGTCCGCCCCCCCCCCCCCCCCCCCCCC
>NW_024425230.1:26987233-27076621 GCF_017311325.1 Ursus maritimus | reverse complement strand
CCCCCCCCCCCCCCCCGCCCCCTCGCGGCTCCGCCGCTCCCTCTGCTCCTCCGCCCACCGCGTTCGGGGGCGCGCGCGCGGTCTCGCTCGGGCGGCTCGCCGGGCCCGCGCCTGCGCCCTTGCATTCCGCCGTGGGCGCGCGCGCGCCCCTGCAGGCTACGGAGCGGCGGCGCGGCTGTCTAGGAAACCGGGCCTCGGCGGGTCCGACTGGCGGCCGGAACCCGGCAGGGGGCGGAGGCTGGGCAGCCAGCAGGACCTGAACGCAGCGTACCGGCGTCGTGGCGTGGGTGAGGGGTCGCGCGGCCGAGTTGGGGGGCCCGCGTGTGCGCGTGTGGAGAGGAGGGGGTCGCGAAGGGAAGGTCTGAGGTGGAGGCGGGCGGGGCGCCCCCGGGAAGCAACAAGTGCGGAGGCCGACTGAGCCTTGCCCGGGGGGTTTCGTACAATCCAGCGAAGAAGACTTCTCTGTGTTTGGTGCAGCGCTTTGCAGTTTCCAGAGCTCTTTGCCAGTTTTTCGTTACATCCGCACATGGCACCGTGTGAGGGAGCGAACGGCAGGCGTTGCCCTCTACGTTTTGAGGCCATCCAGGAGGGAAACACCGCTTTCTGGCCCGGGTCGTGACAGAATCAGAGACCACTGACCCTCCGTGGGCGGTCTTGGGAGAAAAATGCCTATCAGGACCTTCATTTGATAGCCTCAGCCCCGGGCCCTTGTAGGACAGTGTTTCTCAACCTTCCACCCCCACTTTCCATTATCGCGTTCTTAAGAAAGGGTTTTAGACATTTTGCTCACGAATCGCCGCCCTCCCCCCCCCATGAAATTCAAATATCACTGATAAACTGTATAGCTGTTTATGTACCATAGGTGTAGCTGTGTTTTATACATGTAGTAAGATTTCGCCCACTGGAGATGATATCGACCTCGTTGAGAGTGTCTGTTACAGGACTATGTTTCTGGGTTAGTAGGTGGGTAAGTGGAGTAGATGAGGATTCTGGATGCACCCACAAATATTGTCTGTAGGTTAGAAGAGTTCATACACACACACGACAACAACAACAACAACAACAACAACTCTGATGTCTGCCAAGTACTGCCATGAGTAGTGGAACACGGTCACTAAGGCAGCTTCTGAACTCATAACTTTTATTTTAGTCTCCATCAGTTCGTGCTAAAAATATAGCCATGGGGTCCTGACATTTTTGTTAAAATACCTGAAAAGTTTGGAAATCCTCCTTTCTAGAACACTTAGTCTAGTGTAGCCTTTGGCTCTGCAGACAATCTTGATTTCCAGTTCTCCTGCCTCTTCTGAAGGTGTTTTGTTTTTGTTTAGGCCCATTTGGCCTCCCAAGAATGTTTCTGTCATTCTTGCTTCCTCCTCCCCTTCTGCTTTGCTAGCTAAAAAGATGGAAATTGTGGAATTGAAAGACTTCAAAACCTAAGTCATGAAATTGCGCCAGAGCCTGGATCATGCTTTTCTCAGACCCAGGAATATCCAGGTATGGAGTATCTAATTTGGCAAGTTGGGAATAGGTCAAGGTTCTTCAGTTCATCCCTCAGATTTCAGTGCTTCTTATGCTAATGGTGGAATTTCAGAGGGATAAAAGCCCTTGGAAGTGATATTTGTAGAAGCTACCAGGGTTGCCAGAGGATTTTTCTTTTACATTTCCAGAAGGAAGAAATGTGGACTGGAGGGGAGAAAGTGAGGATGGGTCAAGAAAATTTGAGAGTATGGATGACATGGGGGTGAGGGGAGTATAGTTTTCTGACAAGTGGTGGCATTTCGATTATACTTGAAAAAAGTGTAAAAAAAAAAAAAAAGCCTTGGCATTGTTGGCTCACATTGTTATCCGCTGCATTTTTTTCCCCACTTAGCGAACTTTGAAGATTTGCTAATACCATTGAAAAGCACCCAGTTACAATGCTAGTTAAAAGAGTAGGACAAGTATTTTGAAACTTACAGATGAATTGGAAGATCACTTTGGTTTACTGGGAGTCTTTGTAGTCCAATACAATTTTTGGTTCCAGGTGAAATGCTACTTCAAGGAAACTTTTGGTCTACAATGGCTGCTGTAAAGACAGCCAGAGGGAAAAAAACCGTGTAGAAATTATGTGCTAACATCTTTACCAGTATCTTCTAAGTGTGCTACCCCAACCCTCTTTTTTGGTAGTCTGAGTTCATGGAAAATCTAGGTGCAACCATTTTATGTGGTGAAGTAAAAAAAAAAAAAAAAAAAAAAAAACCCCAGACATGTATAATTTGTCAGCTCTATGCTGCCCCCTGGTGGTATCCTACTTCGCAGCACATACTCAAAATCTTCCCTCTCTTAAGTTAGGGTACTGAAAACAGAAGTAGATAGGATGGCATTCAGCTTTCTCCTAACGGGCCCAGCTTTTGTTTTCAAATACCCCTAACACCCGAGGAGGACTAGCCCTTGAGGCTGATCAGTTTAGAGGAACATGAAGAGCTCTGGCAGGCCTCTTTAGTTTCTTCTTGAACTTGCCTGTAAGAATCCCTTGGGGACTCTTGTTTAAAATCAGATTCTGGAGCCTTACCTCAAACACATTAAAATCTAATCTACAGGAGAGTGGCGTGTGATTTTTATTTTTAACTGCCCCAGGGGATTCTTATCAATAGGAGAGGTTGGGGAATACTAGAGCTAATAATCAGAACAGATGCTGCTTCAGAAGACTAGGTGATGAACCAGAGGGAATTTTGTGGGTGAGGTAGTTCCACAGCAGTAGGAAAATAGGAGCTATAAAGCAGGAGTGGAAGAAATTAACTGGGTTTAATCCTTCTATGACACTTGCTTCTAATGTGGCTATAATTGGCATGATATCCCATACCAAAATGTGTTTTGAGGTAAGTCAGATTTTTATTTTTTAGTGAGCTCTCCACCCAATGTGGGATTTGAACGCATGACTCCAAGATCAAGAGTTGTGTGCTCTACCAACTGAGCCAGCCAGGTACCCCAGATTTTCTTTAAGTTAAAAAGACTGTCTTTTCAAGAGTACCAGAATTACATAATCAGAAAATTTGTGCATGTATGTAGCTACAAGATTATGAGGGGGCAGATTAGAGATTATGTTGATATTGTGAATGTCTAAAAAAGATTGATAACCAGAGTTAAAATTTGTTCTCTTGAGGTAGTTACTTGTAAAAATAAAACATGAATCTGACGCCACATGATTTGTGAAATTTAATACCAAAAGATCTTAAATTGTTAATGTTTATGTACCTGTTAATATTTTAAAACCTTTTCTAAATGTTGATTTATAATGCAACCTCATTTACTTAGAACATACAGGGAGAAGGCCCATCTGAGTTAGTGAGAATCCTGAAAAATGGAATATGTGTGACTTTGATACTTATTTAAGCATTTGAGTATATTCACAGTAAGTGCTAACAAAGCAGCTTTTAAAAATCCTGCTGAGGGGTACCTGGATGGCCCAGTTGGTTGATCGTCTGACTCTTGATTTCGGCTCAGGTTGTGATCTCGGGGTTGTGGGGTTGAGTCCTGTGCCAGACTCAGTGCAGTTTGCTTGTTCCTCTCCCTCTGCTTCTCCCCGCTCTTCTGCTCATGCTCTCTCTCTCTAAAATGAATAAATAAAATCCTTTTTAAAAATACTGCTGAAATGGCTTTAATGAATAAATATGATTGACTTTAAGTTAGCCAAGTTCATGTGCATACAGTCTGTGTGGGTAAAACACAAGGCATACTACCATCCACTCAGTAGGTCCTCAATTAACTTTAGTATTAAAAAGGTTTTCTTACAAGTAGGTTAAGTATACTTAATGTAGCAAACCCATCTTTACAGATAGTACTTCAATGGCAGATTTTCACCTTGAGCAGTGGCATACCAAGAGTGGGACAATAAGAGCATCACCTTGGGTGTAGGCAATAATAATTCTCATTGTCCTTAGAAAATTTAAACTGTAATAAACTCACTCAAAGTCTCTCTGCTTTTTATTACTGGTAATTTTTATGTATCAGAAATTCTAAGCAGTGTTGGTGATAAAAATCTACTGGTCTAAGTTCTAAGCAATTTTTGTAGTTATTTTTAAGTTTTAATAATATATAAGCTTTAAATTAACACATTTTAATTATCATGTAATAAATATATTCTACATGGAAGTGAATTCAGAGAACTCCCAGTTATACAGTTGGTCTTCTATATGGGTATTTTCCTAAGTAAATTGATAAAAATTCAGGGTAATTCAGGGCTTTGGGCACAGTTCATGTCCTCCTTAGGTCCATTTCTCACTTAAATAACTCTTAATTATTAATAAATAGTGGTAGCATGGTGATTGTAAGGATGAAGAAACAGAGCCTGATTGTTTCAGTATTGTTATTCTATGTGACCAGTTAGAGTTTTCATTTGTGTGAAATTAAGAGTGAAAGTGCAAACTTTGAGGTGTAATTTTTCTGGTTGGTAAGTACAAATTTTAGTTCCTATGTGAAACTATTCTTTTAAATAACTGAATCAAATATTTTTAACTTTAAAATTTATTCTTTTCGTTAATGTTTACTTCAAAACTAAAGAACAAATCAAGAGCATAGGAGGTGTATTGTTTTTATATAGTACTTCAACAGACCAATATGTAGGTTTAAGATTTTCCGTTCTTCAAAAACGTTAATTCCATTACTTTTTTTTGGTACTATAATATTTATTTTATACTGGCATATAGGTGGATTTGAATAAAAGAATTTTCACAATCTGGGGGTGCCTGGGTGGCTCAGTCGGCTAAGCATCTAACTCTTGATTTTGGTGCAGGTCATGATTTCAGGGTTGTGAGATCAAGCCCTGAGTTGGGCTCCACACTCAGTGTGGAATCTGCTTGACATTTTTTCCATCTGCCCTTCCTCCCGCTTGAGCTCGCTCACTCGCTTGCTCTCTCAAATAAATAAATAAAATGTTTAAAAAAAGAATTTTCACAATCTTACTTTCCTGGCTATTATTGTTTCATTTCATGATCATTACTTGAAATAATTTTGTCACATAGGGGAAGGGGTATTAAAAATGCTACCCCTCTGTATGTCATATTCTGAATATACTACTGGGCTAAAATGATCACAAAGTAAATGGTATTCAAATTCAGTGATCTTTACTATAAGCTTAATATTTAGAATTTTACTTGTCTTCATGAGGAAATTGTTCCTTTGACTACCTAAGTCATGTGCTGAAATGGAATATCAATGATTTTATATATATTTATACATATAAAACATACATTTTTTTAAACATGAAAACGATCCAGTATTCAAATTCTAGTAAAACTGGGCTGTTTTAAAACTTAGCAAGCACATGTCTATGTGTTTATTGATGGAATCCTAGTAATTGCTGACATTTATTAAATGTTTATAATGTGCCAGATACCATTCTATGTGCTTTATATGTGTTAATTTTGTTATGACAACCCTAATGGGAAGGTACAGTTATCTCATTTTACAGAGCGAAAACTGAGGCACAAAGGGATTAAGTAACTTGCTCAAGATCACATAGCTAGTAAGTGGAGGAACGAAGATTTATCCTGATTCAGAGACCCCAAGTTCAACTCTAGTGCCTCAGTGACTCGCATGTATACACCAAATTGTGCCTCAATGAGTTTGAGAAATCATTTTGTAGTGAGAAAAGTATTTTGAATTTCAGGGTTCCATCACTAATTCATCCTGTAACTTTGAATAAGGCAGTTAGGTAAATGTCCCTTATTTAGAGAGGTTGGAACTTACTCCATCTAGAAGTTCTCTGAATTTCTTTCTAGTTATAAATTTTGATGATTCTAGGATTATTTTTATGTAAAGAAGAAAATTTGATTTTTCATTTATCTAATAGACTAAAAATGAACTAGAAAAATAATTAGTATGATTGAATAACTTAAGGTAGATAAATTTTTGATGTTTTGCAGTTGCAAAATTATACTACTATTAAACCTTTTATGTTCATTATTTGACTACAGAAAGACCATAAACTTCTTTGGGATTGATTGTGCATTCCAAAAATTGGCTTGGTATAAAAACATACTACTCATATATGCTACTTTTATATAATTTTAGGTGTTTGAGCCACTGCCTTGACCTTCTCAGTGCCATATAAAGTAAAGCTCTTTGGGGGAAATGAACTTTTAAAGTGGAAGATAGATCATACTGTATACCACTCTTCCTCCTTTCTCATGAAGGTTATCACCTTACTGAAATGACAATCCTTATTAACTCTATCCATAATATTTTTTCTTGGTAGAGACATAATATAAAAAATAACTTTAAAATATTTATTTGAGAGAGAGAGATGTGTGTGAAGGGGCAGAGGGAGAGGGAAACCAGACTCCCTGCTGGGCATGGAGCCTGAGGTACTGGGCTCTATCTCAGGATCCTGAGATCATGAGCCCAGACCAAGAGTCCAATGCTGAACCGACTAAGCCACCCAGCTGCCCCCAAAAGTAAATTTTTTTAAAAAGATTTTTTATTCATTTGAGAGAGAGCAAGGGAGAGCATGAGCAGAGGAGTGGGTAAGAGGGAGAGGGAGAAGCAGACTCCCCACTGAGCAGGGTACCCCACTGGGGGCTCAACCCCAGGACCCCGGGATCATGACCTGAGCCAAAGGCAGACCGACTGAGCCACCCAGATGCCCCCAAAAGTAACTTTTATAATAAAAGAAATATAATTCCTTGCCATCTCTCCAGACTCCCTGCTTGAAAGGGCATCCCCCCCACACACACAATTCAGTACTCTTTTTTTTTTTTCCTTTTTTCAGGGAGGGGAAGAGAGAGAGCATGTGAGCAGAGGAAGGAGGCAGAGGTACAAGCAGATTCTGTGCTGAGCATGAGCCCTATGTGGGGCTCAATCCTATGACCCCGAGATCATGACCTGAGCTGAAATCAAGAGTCTGATGCTTAACCAACTGAGCCGCCTAGGAACCCCAATCCTCTTTTATTAAAATTCCATATCCCTCTTAACGCAACTTTTAGCCTGTACTTAACAATAAGTAGTTTTCCTAGAGCTTAAAAAAAAAAAAAGTTGGGGAAGGAGGAGAAATTAAACATGTCAACAAAGTAAGATTTCTGCTGCTTATTATGAAGTCCTCAGGAGTATCACCAAGTAGAAGAAAAAGCTGATATGAAATTTGTAAACATTCTGCTTTCCTTCTCTTTATGTGCTACTAAAATTGTTATGTAAAATATTTTCCATTTTTATTTTTCTTTATGGCTGACATAATTTCTTTCAAAGCAGAGGAAATAGAGGTGAAGTATAAAGTGAGAGCCAGTTTCTTCTCTACTCTGCAATCTGGGAGAAAAAACTTTTACCCAAGGACAAATCAGGTAAGTAAGTATTTGTTGTTTCATTCTAATGTTTCGGGGCCATACCTGTAGCTGTAATTTGTCAACTATAACCATAGATCATGGGTTTAATTTAAGAGACAATAAGGTAGACTCCACAGTATCTAAAGTTCTGTAACATTTAATTTATAGAAGCTTGGGTCTCAATTCTAATATTTGAGAAAGCCTGTAGAACCATGAAAACATTAAAAACAACAAAGTTCTGTAAACTGGTTAAATCTAAGTCTGGTCTTCATGATTTAAAAACAATATGAATAGAGCTAAAGAAGGTTAAGAAAGTTTTGGAGAATAGTCAGGAGTCTGGAAAATAGTCCAACTTGTTGAGCTTAGAAAATCGAAGGCTAAGAGGTGATAATGCTTTTCAAGTAGGTAAGATATTATCATACTGAGCATGGTGCCTGTCCTTTTCCCATCTCCAGAGGGGAAATGCAGCAGGATAAATTTACGTTAGAAAAAATCAAAGATTTTCAAAACCACAATGATATACCACCTCACACCAGTCAGAATGGCTAAAATTAACAAAACAGGAAACAACAATGTTGGCGAGGATGGGGAGAAAGGAGAACCCTTTTACACTATTGGTGGGAATGCAAGCTGGTACAGCCACTCTGGAACACAGTATGCAGGTTCCTCAAGAAGTTAAAAATAAAGCTACCCTATGATGCAGCAATTAACACTACTAGGTATTTCCCCAACGATACAGATGTAGTGATCTGAAGGGGCACCTGCATCCCAATGTTTATAGCAGCAGTGTCCACAATAGCCAAACTCTGGAAAGAGCCAAGATGTCCATCGACAGATGAATGGATAAAGATGTGGTATGTGTATGTATGTATATACACAAACACACACACAAGTGGAATATTACTCAGCCATCAGAAAGGTTGACTACTTACCATTTACATCAACATGGTTAGAACTGTAGGGCATTATGCCGAGCAAAGTAAGTCAATCAGAAAGACAGTTATATGGTTTCACTCCTATGTGGACTATAAGAAACAGCACAGAGGATCATAGGGGAAGGGAGTGAAAACTGAATGGGAAGTCATCAAAGAGGGAGAAAAAATTGAGAGACTGATAACTATAGGAAACAAACTGAGGGTTGCTGGAGGGGAGGTGGGTGGGAGAATGGGGTAACTGGGTGATGGGCATTGAGGAGGGCATGTGATGTAATGAGCACTGAGTGTTATACGCAACTGATGAACACTACATCTGAAACTAATGATGAACTATATGTTGGCTAATTGAATTTAAGTTAAAAAAAGAAAAATCAAAGATTTTGAAATTAAGGATGTATAATATTAGAATGATTTACATTGGGAAGTTGTAGAATCCACTTTCTAAAAGGTCTAAATAGCCTGATCATCTGCCAAGAACAGCTTATATACCCACTTACACATCCAACTAATTTTATGATGCTATTGTTTATTTTGAAAAGCACATAGTGATTTTTGTCTAAGGCAGTAGCTAACATGGTGTATTTTTAATGATAGAATACTTAAACTTATAGAACTGACTTTAGGAATATTATGGAAAATTATCAAGTTATTTTATGAGCCCAGAAATAGTCATGTGTTTTATTCAGTTCCATTGTTGACTGTGTGACTATCATTAACATGTTTAATTTTTCTGTTTCATATAATACTCTCCAAATATATATATGTTAACACTGACAGAAATTGAATTATGGACCTCTAGCAAGACTCAAGAAAAGGATGGGAAATTTAAAGATGACTGTTTTCAGGATTGTTGAGGACTGCTCTCTGAAATGTATGATAAGGTGCAGATTTCAAACAATAAGTGGACCACGGTGTGATAATCTGAAAATGGCATTTGGGAACAAAGAAAAGGCTGTTCCTCACTTATTTCTATTGATTGAGAGAAAGTGGGGAAAGTAAGGACTAAATAGTTATATTGGAAAAGGCACCTTGTGACTTAAGGGAAAACCAGATTTTTATGAAGAGTGAACTGCAGAGGATAAAAGGAGTTTATCCTCAAAGAAATGGACTCTCTAGTAGGTGGGGGTGGGGGTGGAGGGTTAAGAATGGCTTAAGAAGTTGAAGAATTTGGTGTAGAGTGAGTGTGGTTGGGTTTGAGGGGGTTGAGTGTGAAGATGTGATGGTCGGAGGCAAAAGGGAAAAAAGATGTGCTGATAGAGGTGACTGACTAAAACAGATGAAGGCAGTATTTGAGTAGAAGAGAAAAGTAGACACAGGAAAATCAGGGCCATTAAGATAATATTTCTTTATGAGCAAGAAAATATTAAAGATAACCAGTTACATATTAGAGGAAAATGGGACGGGATGGTAATTACTCCAGGACTGAGAAGGGCACGCATATGCAAAAAATCACCAGGCTGACTAACCCTTTATTTCAAGAGGAGTTTTCCTGGGACAGTGTTCAGAGACTTAAATCTGGATGTTGATTCTGGTCTTCAAGAACATAGGACACCTCTAGGAAAACCAGGGTGCCAGGGACAACACTAAGAGGTCAATAGGGTTGGGAAGCTTTGATTTTTATCTTCTTTACATCTCTTTGGAGAGCTGTAGCATTTTGTAGGAGACCTGCATAATTCAAGACTATTCTTGGCAGCAAAAAATGGAAAGTTTGCTATTGCCGTGTGGCAGTAGCTTAAGAGAGTTTTTAATTTTTTATTGTTTATTTATTTACTTAAGATTTTATTTATTTATTTGACAGACAGCAAGAGAGGGAACACAAGCAGGGGGAGTGGGAGAGGGAGAAGCAGGCTCCCCACTGAGCAGGGAGCCAGACATGGGGCTTGATCCCAGGACCCTGGGATCATGACCTGAGCCGAAGGCAGATGTTTAATGACTGAGCCACCCAGGTGCCCCAAGAGTTTTTTAAATCACTCACCAGTCAACTTCAAAACTGACTCTTAAAAAATTATGAATTTGGGTGAATTTGTGTTATTTCATATTTTGCACATAAAATAAATATTATCAGTTCATTTCCTATTTGCATAAAATGCAACCTTAACAGGAAAACCTAAACTGTTTAGGTTTTCCTGTTAAGAGTGATGCTATAGCAGCAATGTCCACAATAGCTAAATCGTGGAAGGAGCCGAGATGCCCTGCAACAGATGACTGGATTAAGAAGTTGTGGTCCATATATACAATGGAATATTACTCAGCAATCAGAAGGAATGAGTTCTCAACATTTGCTACAACATGGACGGCACTGGAGGAGATAATGCTTAGTGAAATAAGTCAAGCAGAGAAAGACAATTATCATATGATTTCTCTCATCTATGGAACATAAGAACTAGAATGATCAGTAGGGGAAGAAAGGGATAAAGAAAGGGGGGGGTAATCAGAAGGGGGAATGAAACATGAGAGACTATGGACTATGAGAAACAAACTGAGGGCTACAGAGGGGAGGGGGGTGGGGGAATGGGATAGACCGGTGATGGGTAGTAAGGAGGGCACATATTGCATGGTGCACTGGGTGTTATACACAACTAATGAATCATCGAGCCTTACATCGAAAACCGGGGATGTACTGTATGGTGACTAACATAATATAATAAAAAATCATTATTAATAAAAAAAAAAAAGTGATGCTAGCTAACATTTGTTGAGGGCTTCTTATTGCCACGTGCTTTACGTGTATAGATTCACTTTATATTCAGACAACTCTTTGAAATAGGCACTATTATTCTATCCCAAGCTCTCTTGTATAGTTGAGGAAGCTGGATGTGAAGATTTTTATCCAATGTCACACACTTATTCCGTGCTGGAATGTTCCAATGTGGAACTGGGATTTGCATTCCATCTTTCTGCCTCCAGAGCCCATGCTTTTACGCCCTCTACTACATATCTTTTTATATATAAAAATTGTGAGTTGTGGGTTGCTTGGAAACTATTACTTTTTGAACCGTTGGTGACTTGAATATATTGATAGGTGGCACAATTTATGTCAAAAAAGTGGCTTTTGTGCACTGCTGCATAGAATGAAAATCGACTTATTGCTTCTTTAAATGTCTTAAAGAAGTTCATGCCGATATACTTAGTGATGTGAAGGGCTATTGCCTTGGTTAGGCCTGTTGCTGTTATTCAAAAGACTGCACTGGGTGGTATAACCTTAATTAGTGAACTTACCAGGATTTGACTCAGTTTTGTGGTTTTAGAAACCTGGTCTGGACATTAAGTGTCCCAAAGAGGATTAAATTAGTCTAACAAGCTCATCAGCCGAATATGTAAAGCCAGAATACAAATTTATTAATTTACAGTGAGATGAAACTGTTACATAAACCAGTCATACCAGGATGATCAATGTAATTTTCTTTCAGGTTTTGGACCTGATGGGAAATCAAATTATAATCAAGAGGTTTCTTGGTGAACAACAGGCACCACGAATATTTGTTGTTGTTTTTTTCCACAAAATTTGTCTATTTCGGAAATTCCTCAAGGATATCATCAATAATAGCTGCTATTGGCATGTACTGTCAGTCCTTAACTTATAAATAGCTTCCACCCCTGCCCCCCCAACACCAGGGGCTCTGCTGCCATAGAAACAGTTGTTAATAAACATGGGTATTTAGAGAATCTGTGGGTTCAGAATTGAAGGAAGGGAAAGTGTGTGAAAAGCAGAGTTGCTAAAGGGTGCTAATTTCAGGGATGGACTCCTAAGTAGGATGAGTAGTGATCTCTTTACCTAAAATGTATTTTGTAGCACTGCTTTTTTCCCTCACTTCTGTTATATTGCCCAAAATTTCACCAAATAGAGATTGGTTTCTATTTGTCAAGTGTTCTCTTATAACTATAAATATCTATGTGTGGCAGTTATTCTTAGTGACCTTACTAATACCCATTCCCTGTTGCTCACCTTCATTTTCTTAGGGGCAACTATGTGCCAGCTTTAAGCAAAAAACTGTAGTTAAAGCCAGTCATGAGAATCCCATTCTCTTTTGCCAGGGATCCTGAAGACAAGTCTGTTGACTTTAGGAAAGGCTTTTATTTTCCTGATAAAGAGACCATAGGTGGCTGGTACTCTCCTTTTTCCACTTTCTTTGTGCCTTAAATGCAAACACGAAGCTGGGAGACATAGCAGCCATCTTGCATCCATGAGATGACAAGTATGAGGCTGAAAATGTGATTCCAAACAAACTGAGGACCATGGAGGAGATGGATCAAGAGAGTTTGGAACATTGTCGGATAGTGTGTCCAACCTTGGACTGCCTACCTCCAGGGCTTAGTATGGGGAAAAATAAGGGAGGGGAGTTGTAACCTTTGTTATATGATAGCAAAGCTTTTGATTAACCTGTGCCTGCTGTTTCTTGGAAGGCTGACTGTGTGCAAACTGAAGCTGCAGTGTTAGGAAAAATTTAGAATATTGTCATGTGTTGGTTACTTTTTGTGCCTTTTCAGAAGGATCCTAGAGAAGGGGATGAACTCACATTAGTGCTCCTCAGCATGAGAGCAGAGAGGGCAACAAAATACAGCTTAGGTATAGATGTATTCTGCCTGTAGCTCACACTCTAAATTGACAGAGTCCCATATTTTGGAATTTTATATGGATTAAGGGCAGTACCTCCTCACCTAAGATTATTTTTAGAATTGCTTCAAATCTTTTATGAGAGTTCAGAGGTCAGTAGCTAAGAGATGACAATCTCCAAGCCTAAAAATTATTTCTAGAAATGTTTTTGGCTGTGGTTACTCATAGGAATTGATCCGAAGAAAATAGACCAGAGGTTTGATGTGTTTTTGAGGGAATTTGAGGGAAGCTGGCAATTAATTATGATTGTTTTTACCTTCTAAGCAATTCTCATACCTTCCTCCCTAAGTCAGACCAATATGAAGTAGACTACAAAAGCTGTGGAACCCCCGAGAAGGGCATCCACTTCAAAGCCTATCGTAGATATGGCTATACAGGACAGTAACAAAGCAGATACTCTAGAGACTTAAACTAAAGCTGCTGGACTGACTAGTCAAGGAGTTTACTTTATTGCCTACCAAGGAATCTGTGATTTCTGACCAATAAGATTTAATATGGATTGTGAACTGTTGACCACTGTGTGCTTCCTATTATCCCCTTTCTTAATGGAATTTTTATTGAGGTCCCTCTGTTCTTTCTTTTTCATTATTTTATAAATATATATAGGAAGGGAGTGGTTTAGAGACAAGTTATGTTTTAGCCCTACAGATGGTCAGATAAGAGTTGCCATATTTTTACTACATAGAATAGATAGAAAATCACCCAGAGATCCTATTTCATGGAGTAATTGGATGAGGTGGTGGGGTTGTCTTCCTTGAGAAAATGGTAAGTCTGTTCTGTTTAACATATATGTGTAAGAAGTGTGTATGTGCATATTGAGTTGAGGACTGGCAGACGTTGGTGGCCAGCCCATATCCATTCCTTACCTGTGCCATAAAAATTAGATTTTGAATCTTTGTTACTGCTGCAGTAGCCATGCACTACAACTCCAGATTCCAGTCTATGAATCTGCTGGGGAACTTCATGGAAAGCTTTCCCTTTTTCTAAGTAAAGGGTCAGACAGGGCTGAGGTTAAGCCTTTTTCTTGCTTTGACCTTAGATACAGTGTTTGGAGCTGCAGTGATCATCTTGGAATTATTAAACAATAAATATGAGTGCAAAAATTTAATATGTTGTGGAAGGTGGAGCAAAAATATTGAAGATATTGATGGCATTATTGATTACTAACCCAATCTTAGCAATCACCGAGTTCAAGATTTTTTGTCTTGTGTGAAAAATGAATCCATATTTGTATATGCTATTGTCAACTGGGTTCTCTGTTCCCTATAACCCAAAGCGTCCTTAACAGTTAAAGCATAAATGTCTCTTTTCTGTACTACAATGTCAAGGATAGTTTTTGTTTATTTTTGGTCATGATGTCTTACTAGTAAATAATGGCTATATGAAGAGAAGAAAAGATTTTTTAAACTTTCGAAGTGTTACTATGTACAGGCATCTTCTCAATATGTGGTCCAGATTGCATTTTTTTTTTTTTTTTTTTTTTTTTTTTTTTTTTTTTGAAATAGAACATTGGCATATCTCAGCATTGCATTTTAGTAAATTAAGAAACACCTTTTGGGGGGGGCGCCTGAGTGGCTCAGTCGTTAAGCATCTGCCTTTGGCTCAGGGCGTGACCCTGGGGTCCTGGGATCGAGCCCCACATTAGGCTCCTCTGCCGGGAGCCTGCTTCTTCCTCTCCCACTCCCCCTGCTTATGTTCCCTCTCCCGCTGGCTGTCTCTCTCTCCCTCTGTTAAATAAATAAATAAAATCTTTAAAAAGAAAAACAACCTTTTGAAAATTGGTGTCTCATGCTAAGTTATATAGTAAGAAATGCTAAAGGTTGTTAGAACCATATAAAAGTCTTCGGGAAGAAATTGCTGACTCCAGTGGAATGGTTCAATGTAAAAGTCTTGGCTTTTGTATGGAACAGTCTTTTAGTTCTGCATCATTGACTACTAGTAAATGTTTATTCCAAAGTGGTGTTTTACTTTAACTGCTTTATATCAGAACAGGTACTTGTTCTTCCAGTGTCCATTTAAATGTTTTTGTTCATTTCAGAAAATTGTTTTATTCCAATTGTGACTCAGCTATATGAGGTTCAGGATAGTGCTTTTCTACTTTTGCCCTTTTTAAAATTAATTAAAAGTAATAGCCAAGTGTGCCAGCTTTTTATAACATAAGGAAATGCTTGAACACCAAACAAAGGTAAATAAGGAGCTAAGCAGAATAGACCTATTCCTTTGGATTTATTTTATAGAAAAATTATATTTGGCTTCAAGAGAAGCTAGCTTTCTAATTCCTAGTCATACTGACAAAATGTGATCCAAATACTTTTCTAGGAAGAGAAAAAAATTAGGCTGATCTGAAGGTTTTTTGTTTGTTCGTTTTGTTTTATGTTCTAAAAACAAAAACTTTTAAAATTATTTTAAAATTAAGCTGAAGGGCCTGACACTGAAGATTCTATTATTACCATGTCTAAATACATATGAAATGGTTTTGAGGTGTTGAGATGTATTGGTCTCCACTGTGGTTTTGTTGCTGGCCTCCTCCATAGTATTTTGCTTTCCTTTCCTGAGTTAAGCCTGACAAAAAACAAGTATCCTAAGACTAGCAAGCTGACATCTAAGTGGGAGGTTCTTAAATGTAGATAAGGGTGGTTTTAACCAACTGGCTGAAAAATCTGATCTATTTCTACTGAGATTTGTACATTCTACAGAAAGGATTTGAAACAAAATTTAAAACTTAGGGTTTTTCTTTATTTAACTTACTCTTATTTTTAAGAATGTGTTGTTATTGGGGCACCTGACTGGCTCAGTTGGTAGAGCATGTGACTCTTGATCTCAGGTTGTAAGTTCAAGTCCCATTTTGGGTGTAGAGATTACATAAAAATAAAATCTTAAAAAAGAAAAAAGAATGTGTCATTTATTAGAGTGGTGGCTTTTATGACTACCCTATAAG
The DNA here is from genome assembly GCF_017311325.1 of Ursus maritimus. Lineage (NCBI taxonomy): Eukaryota > Metazoa > Chordata > Mammalia > Carnivora > Ursidae > Ursus > Ursus maritimus. Next base: position 27,060,838 of record NW_024425230.1, on the reverse strand, counting down.
GTGTTTCTGCTGGGTGATTCTCCTGTCTACTTTTTATGATTACCTTGTTTGCTGGCTGTTCTTGAATTGATATACACGTGCCCATATTCTTTCAGTGTGGGAGGCAGCATTGCTAAGTGGATACCTTCCTTTCTGGCCTCATCTTCCACTATCTGCTCAAACTGCACAGGTATTCTAGTTAGTTCACTATCTACTAAGTCCCCACACTTATGAAATTGCAAAGGGAAGCCAAAATTGTATTCAGTAATGAACACATCACTTACAAAATTAGTCGTCCTTCGTACATGCACGCCTGTTTAGCTGAGGGGCATTGTTAGCCGGTCTTTTTCCGATTGTTGAATACTCCTGTAAAACACTTAATGCAATACAAGTGATTTTAGGGTTCAATTGCAAGTTTTGAAAAGATGTAGAATAGATGATTAAAATGATGTTGATGAACTAAAAAATGAAACTCATGACAAATGAAGATTTGGTAGAGTTAGGCCACAACAACTGAAAAATAGAAAAATTACAAAAATGATGATGACCGTCTCATCTCTTAGAAAATCAAATATCAGAATTAAAAGTAAGACTTGGAAAAATTGTCAACAATCTCAGATTTTTTACAGTAAAATCTTTATGATTGTAATGTAGAAACTAGACATTAGGTGAAGTTAGTTTATATGTAACAATTTTGTCAGAAAAATTATTGCCAAATCCCTACTTCATTTGTTCATTTCTAAGAATTAGCACATAATTGCAGTTATAACCAAATTTGTTAAATATAAGATAAGCTGATCAAAAATCTTACCACTATTTATTTATGAAATTTTCATCTTTGTCTTAAGTGGGCCGACTTTGAATGGCTTTTTTTCTAGGGGCACCTGAATGGCTCAGTCAGTTAAGTATCTGCCTTGAGTTCAGGTCATGATCTCAGGGTCCTGGGGTTGAGCCCTGCATCAGGCTCCCTGCTCAGAAGGGGGTCTGCTTCTCCCTCTCTGTCTGCCCCTCCTCCCTGCTTATGTTCTCTCTCTCCCTCTGTCGCTCTCAAATAAATAAATAAAATCTTTTAAAAAACAAGACTAGAAAATAAAAAATAGATGGCCTTTTTCTAATGTCAATTATATTTAGAGAAAGAGGAGGTTACATTCTGAAACTAGGATTTAAAAGAATTTTGTGTATTTTTTATCTGGGATTTAGAGAATATATTTACATATACATACAAAAATCTGTACAAATAAATATATATAGTGGAATTCCTTAGAATTCCAGATATAAGATGTTGCTTGGTTAACCTCTTTCCATTCAGATCTTGCCTTCTTCAGGAAAACCTCCCCTGACAATTGCAATTTTACATCTATGTGTATGATTCCTTGATATGACTCTTTCATAGCCTCTGAGATTCCTGAGGCAAGGACCTTTTTGGATTTGTTCATCGTTTTATATTTTCTGTGCCTAACACAATACCTTATCTGCATTAGGCACTCAAAAATATATTTTGAATCAATGATGAATGGATGTGGAGTGTACCATCTGAAATGAGGTGGACCTAGGTTTAAATTGTGGTTCTGCAACTCACAAGCTGTAGTCTTGGGACAATCCATTTAATCTCTCTTAGCCTCCATTTCCTTCTCTCTAAAATGAGGATAATCCCTACACTGCAAGATTATTGGACTATAAGGACTGTAAGGACTATATAGTGTATATGAAACTTTTATTTTTATTTATTTACTTATTTTTTTGCTTGAAAATTTAAAAATTTTTTTAATTCCAGTGCAATTACCATACAGTGTTATATTAGTTTTAGGTGTCCATTATAGTTATTCAACAGTTGCATATGTTACTCAGTGCTCATCAAATGAGTGTACTCTTTTTTATTTTTTTAAAGATTATTTATTTTAGAAAGAACATAAGCAGGAGGGGCAGAGGGAGAGGGAGAGGTAGAAAGAATCTCAGGCTGACTGCGTGCTGAGCACAGAGTCCAACGTGGGGCTCCATCCCAGGACCCTAAGATAATGACCTGAGCCAAAACCAAGAGTTAGATGCTTAACCAACTGAGCCACCCAGGTGTCCCTAGAAAAGTGTACTCTTAATCCCCTTAAGCTCTTTCACCCATCCCCCCCACCAATCTCTCTTCTGGTAACCATCTATTCTCTATAGTTAAGAGTCTGTTTTTCGGTTTGCCTCTCTGTATCTCTTTTCCTCCTTTGCTTGTTTATTTCTTAAATTCCACATATGAATGAAATCATATGGTATATCTCTTTGACTGACTTATTTTGCTTGGCATTGTACTCTCTGGAGCCATCCATGTTGTTGCAAATGTCAAATTTCATTCTTTTTAGTGGCTGAACAATATTCCATCATGTATATATACCATATCTTTCTTTATCCATTCTTGGATGGCTACTTGGGCTGCTTCCATATCTTGCTTATTGTAAATAATGCTGCTATAAATATAGGGGTGCATGTGTCCCTTTGAATTAGCGTTCTTGTATTTTTGGGGTAAATACCCAGTAGTGCAATTGCTGGATCATTAGGTAGTTTTATTTTTGACTTTCTGAGGAATCTCCATACTGTTTTCCACAGTGGTTGCACCAGTTTGTGCTCCCAACAACAATGCATGAGAGTTCCTTTTTTTTCACCATCCTTGCCAACATCTGTTGTCTCTTACATTATTGAGTTTAGCCATTCTGACAGTGAGGTGTGAGGTGATATCTCATCGTAGTTTTGATTTGCATTTCTCTGATGATGAGTAACGATGAACATCTTTCCATGTGTCTTTTGGCCATCTGTATGTCTTTATACCATCATCTTCTTTATCCATTCATCTATCAGTGGACACATGGGCTGCTTCCTTAATTTGGCTTTTATAAATAATGGCGTAGTAAACATAGGGGTGCACATATCCTGTCAAGCAAGTTAGTGTTTTCTGTTCTTTGAGTGAATAGCCAGTTGTATGATTACTGGATCATAGGGTAGTTCTATTTTTAATTTTTTAAGGAACCGCCATACTGTGTTCTACATTGGCTGCACCAGTTAGCATTCCCACCAGTAGTGCATGAGGGTTCCTTTTCCTTCACACACTTGCCAATACTTATTTGTTGTGTTGTTGATTTTAGCCATCCTGACAGGTGTGCAGTGGTATCTCATCGTGATTTTGATTTGCATTTTCCTAATGATGAGTGATGTTGAACATCTTTTCATGTGTGTATTGGCCATCTGTATGTCTTCTTTGAAGAACTGTCTGCTCATGTCCTTTTTAATTAGATTATTTTTGGGGGGAGTTGTATAGCTCTTAATATATATTTTGGATACTAACCCTTTATCTGATATTTCATTTGCAAATATCCTCTCCCATTCAGTATGTTGTCATTTAGTTTGTTTCCTTTGCTGTGTAAAAGCTGTTTATTTTGATGTAGTTGCAATGGTTTATTTTTGCTTTTGTTTTCCTTGCTTTAGGAAATATATATAGAAAAATGTTGCTATGGGCAATGTCAGGAAAATTACTGCTCTCTTCTTGGATTTTTATGGTTTCAGGTCTCACATTTAGGTCTTTAATCCATTTTGAGTTTGTTTTTGTGAATGGTGTAAGAAAGTGATCCAGGTCCATTCTTTTGCATGTAAGTGTCCAGTTTTCCCAACACCATTTGTTGAAGAGACTGTCATTTTCCCATTGCATATTCTTGCTTCATTCTTGTTCCGTTTAGCACCTATCAAAGATTAATTGACCATATAATTGTGGGCTTATTTCTGGGATTTCTGTTCTGTTTCCACTGTTCTATGTGTCTCCTTTTGTGCCAGTACCATCCTGCTTTGATTGTTACAGCTTTGTAGTATAACTTGAAATCTGGGATTGTGATACCTCCGGTTTTGTTCTTTCTTTTCAAGAGTGTTTTGACTATTCTTTTGTGGTTTCATACAAATTTTAAGATTATTTGTCCTAGTTCTGTGAAAAATGCTGTTGGTATTTTGATACAGATTACATTAAATCTGTAGACTGCTTTAGGTAATATGATATTTTAACAATACTTTTTCTCCCAGTCCATGAGCATGGAATATCTTTCCATTTATTTGCATCATTTTCAAATTCCTTCATTAATATTCTACAGTTTTCAGAGTACATGTCTTTCACCTCTTTGGTTAAGTTTATTCCTAGGTACTTTATTATTTTGGGTGCAGTTGTAAGTAGAACTATTTTCTCGATTTCTCTTTCTGTTACTTCATTATTAATGTATGGAAATGCAAGGGATGTCTGCATATTGATTTTGTATTCTGTGACCTTTTGGTGGAGTCTTTTGGGTTTTCTATATGTAGTATCATGTTATCTGCAAATAAAGTTTTACGTCTTCCTTACTGATTTGGATGCCTTTGATTTCTTTCTCCTGTCTGATTACTGTGGCTAAGACTTCCAGTACTGAATAAAAGGGTGGGAGTGGGCATCCTTGTCTTTTTCCTGATATTAGGGGAATGCGCTCAGTTTTCTACCATTAAGTATGATGTTAGCTGTGGTTTTTTCATAGATGACCTTTATTATGTTGAGGTACCTCCTTTGTTGTAAGTTTTTATCATGAATGGATGTTATACTTTGTCAAATGCTTTTTCTGCATCTGTTGAAATGATCATATGGCTTTTATCCTTTCTTGTTGATGTGATGTATCACATTGATAGATTTGGAAATATTGAACCACACTTGCATCCTAGGAATAAATCCAACTTGATCCTGGTGAGTGATTTATGTAATATATCATTGGATTTGGTTTCCTAATATTTTGTTGAGGATTTTTGCATCTTTGTTCATCAGAAATATTAACCTGTAGTCCTCTTTTTTTTGTAGTGTCTTTTTTGATTTTGGTATTAGGGTAATGCTGGCCTCATAGGATGAATTTGGAGGCTTTCTAATTTGGGGAATATTTTGAGGACAATGGGTATTAACTCTTCTTTAAATGTTTGGTAAATTCACCTGTGAAGCCATCTGTCCCTCACTTTCAGTTTGGAGTTGTCTTTGGGTCTAAAATGAATCTCTTGTAGATAGGATATGGATGGGTCTATACAATCTGATACCCTGTGTCTTCTGATTGAAGCATTTAGTCTAACATTTACTTTCAAAGTAATTATTGAAAGTTATGAATTTAGTGCCATTGTATTACCGGTAAATTTTGCTGTTTCTGTAGATTGTCTCTGTTCCTTTCTGTTCTTTATACTTTTGTGCTCTCTTTGCTCAGAGGATCCCCTTTAATATTTCCTACAGGGCTGGTTTAGTGATCATGAATTCTTGTAGTTTCTGTTGTCCTGGAAGCTGTTTATCTCTCCTTCCATTCTGAATGACAGCCTTGCTGGATAAAGTATCCTGGCTGCATATTTTTCCCATTTAGTACTTGAATATATTATGCCAGTCCTTTCTGGCCTTCCGGGTCTTTGTGGACATATCTGCTGCCATCCTTATGTGTCTACCCTTGTAGGTTAAGGACCTCTTGTCCCTAGCTGCTTTCAGGAATTTCTCTTTATCTCTGAAATCTGCAAGCTTCACTATTATATGTCAAGGTATTGACCTATTTTTATTGATTTTGAGGGGAGATGCTCTCTGCCTCCTGGACTTGAATGGAAGTTCTCAGCTATAATTTGTTCACATAAACCTTCTGCTCCTCCCTCTCTCTCTCTCTTTCTTCTTCTTCCTTCTTCCTTCATCTTCCTCCTCCTTCTTCATCTTCTTTCTTTCTTTCTCTTCCTCCTCCTCCTCTTCCTCCTCCTCCTCCTCCTCCTTCTTTTTATTCTTCTTCTTTTTTCTTCCCCTACTATTTGGATATTATTTTGCTTAAGGGTATTGCTGATTTCTCAAAATCTGCCTTCATGATCTAGTAGTTTTTCTCTCTTTTTCTCAGCTTCCTTTCTTTCATCATTTTGTCTTCTGTATGACTGACTCTCTCTTTTGCCTCATTTATCCTAGCTGTTAGAGCCTCCATGTTTGACTGCATCTCAGTAATAGGCTTTTAAATTTTGACCTAATTAGATTTTAGTTCTTTTACTTCTCTGGAAAGGGATTCTCTACTGTCTTCTATGCTTTTTTCAAGCACAGCTAGTATCTTTATAATCGTTCTTTTGAATTCTAGTTATGGCAATTTACTTATATCTGTATTGATTAAATCCCTAGCAGTGAATACTACCTCTTGTTCTTTTGGTTTGAGTTTCCTCATCTTATCATTATATCCAGAAAAGAATAGAAGAGAGAGAAAAGACAAAAATAACGACACCAGAAAAAACAACCAAAACTTTAAAAAATTGGTCACTTTTCTATTTGTAGAATTGCAGCAATACTTTTCTCAGTTCACTGATTGATTTTGCAGATATTCAGAATGATTTGATAACTATCTAGCTGAATTCCAGGGGTCAGACAAACTTAGGGTCCCCTCCTCCTCTGCCATCTTAACTCCTTCCCCCATGGATTCCCCTTTCTACACATCATGGTGAACACCTGTCACTTCTCATGTAGTTGATTTTAGCCCTTCTGACAGTTACAAGGTGATAGCTCATTGTAGTTTTGATTTGCATTTCCCTCAAGACGAGTGATGTTGAGCATCTTTTCATGTATCTCTTGGCCACATCTGTGTCTATTCTGGAGAAATGTTGATTCATGTCTTCTTTCCATTTTCTGTGGATTGTTTTTTGGATGTTGACTTGTATCAGTTCTTTATATATTTTGGATACTAACCCTTTATCAGATATGTCACTTGCAAATATGTTTTCCCATTCCTTAGGTTGCATTTTAGTTTTGTTGACTATTTCCTTTGCTGTGCAGAACTTTTTATTTTTATATAATCCCAGTGGTTTATTTTTGTTTTTATTTCCCTTCCCTCAGGAGACCTATCAAGAAAAATATTGCTACAGCCCATGTTACAGACATTACTGCCCATGCTATCTAGGATTTTTATGGTTTCAGGTCTCACATGTAGGTCCTTAATCTATTTCGAGTTTACTTTTGTGTATGGTATAAGAACGTGGTCCAGTTTCATTCTTTTGCATCTTTCCAGTTTTCCCAACACCATTTGTTGAAGAGATTTTTTTCCCATTGGATATTCTTTCCTGCTTTGTTGAAAATTAATTGACCATATAATTATGGGTTTGTTTCTGGGTTTTCTATTCTGGTCCATTGATCTATATGTCTATTTTTATGCCAGTATCATACTGTTTCGATCACTACACCTTGTATAATATAACTTGAAATCTGGAATTATAATGCCACCAGCTTTACTTTTCTTTTTCAGGATTTCTTTGACTATTTAGGGTCTTTTGTGGTTCCATACAGATTTTGGATTGTTTGTTCTAGCTCTGTGAAAAATGCTGGTGGTATTTTGATAGGGATTGCATTGAATGCATAGATTGCTTTGGTTACTCTAGTCATTTTAAAAATATTTTTTTCTTCCTGTCCGTGAGTATGGAGTGTCTTTCCATTTCTTTCTGTCAGATGCCCCAGGTGTCATATTCTTAAAAAGTAGTCTGGAAGACTTCATTCAGAAGTTAATTGTGGGGCGCCTGGGTGGCACAGCGGTTAAGCGTCTGCCTTCGGCTCAGGGCGTGATCCCCGCGTTCTGGGATCGAGCCCCACATCAGGCCCTTCCGCTATGAGCCTGCTTCTTCCTCTCCCACTCCCCCTGCTTGTGTTCCCTCTCTTGCTGGCTGTCTCTATCTCTATCGAATAAATAAATAAAATCTTTAAAATAAAAAAAAAAGAATATGAAATCTGTTCTTCTCCCACTCCTACTTTTTCTTAAAAAAAAAAAAAAAAAGAAGATTTATTTAGTTGAGAGACAGAGATTGACAGAAGGAGAGGGGAAGAAAGAGAAAATTTCAAGTGGACTCTGCACTGAATATGGAGCCCAGTGCAGGGCTCAGTCCCTGGACCCTGAGATCACGCCTGAGCCAAAACCAAGAGTTAGACAGTTAACGAAACTGAGCCACCCAGGTGGCCCTCCCATTCCTACTCTTTCTCCAAATCTCTTACCATCTACTAACATGCTGTATAATTTCTTATTTTTATTGTTTACCTTCTGTCTCTCCGAGTTAGAATTTAAACTCCACAGTGGGAGAAATTTTAGTGTTTTATTCACTGATGTTTTCCATGCATCTAGAACAGGCATAAAGTAAGCACTCAGTAATTATCTGTTGAATGAACGGACTCAATTCAATTTTGTTAAAGTGTTTTATTGTGTGTAATAATTTTTCAGTTGATTTTCTTGGGTTTCCCATCATATAGCATTAGAAATTGACAGAACGATCCAAAATTCAGAGCAAACAGTTTTTCTATGAAGCTTTTCTAGGTAGACTTAACCATTCTTCATCTTGCACCCTTTGTCAGAGGCTGTTTGGTTCGATAAATATTCCTGCAGTTCTCTACTTTTCCCAGCCTCACTTTCAGTTAGGTTGGGTCTTGTGATTGGGTTCTGGGACAATTTGATATGGGCAAAAGAGATGTAAGTCATCCAGAAAAACGTCAGTCTGTTTTTTTCCTGCCTCAGTGACCTTGAAGGCCATGTTTTCCAGGTAGCCAATTCAAGAGATATAGAAGGGCTGCCTGACCATTACTGGACATTAAACTGTATTGTAAGCAAGAAATAAACTTTTATTGTATTAAGCCATCAACATTTGAGGCTTCTCCTTAAATGACAACTAATATAATTTTTTTTATTATTTTATGTCTACATTATACTCAGGCACATTTCTGTCTTATAACTTTTAGTGATTTATATTATGTGCTGCTCTCTTACAGAATATAAGCCCTTTGGGACAGATAAATCCTCTTATGTCTTTGAATTGCCTGCGTCCAGTATAAGTTCTGGCACAAAATACTAAAATAAAATTTTTTGTTGAGTAAATTGTTGAGAAAAACCAGGATAAAAAAGAATTTGCAGATTTTATCACTAAAAAATAGGGATATTTAATACCAAGCAAACAGGCTAAGGTAAGATATAATAAGAAATTCTTTGAAAAAAAGATCTTTGCAATATATTAGTAAATTTGGAAATACTCATTGAGTTGATTTGTGTAAAATATTAAAATTTTCTCCCTTTAGGGACAATAGGAGGTGATTTATCTCATAAAAAGTTATTTATAATTTTCTACAAATATGTTATTGAATCATTTTTTTGTCCTTTTTTTAGAGAAAAATATTTATTAAGCTCTTTAATAAAATAAGTGCACACAGCTTTTGGAACAGTAGCATTTTTTAATGAATATGTAGATATCTTTAAGTTTTATTTTTTAATGCTGACTTTTAAATTGTTACCTTTTTTCAAGAACTTGAGGTTTATAACTTACGTATATTAAACCAGAAAATATTTACTGACGGTTATTGCCAAGCATGTCAAAGAGGAAGAGGGAATTCAACATGGGCACATTTTAGGCAAAATGCCAAAAAAAACCACAACAAAGTAAAATTAATAAAATAGTTTTAAAACTTGATTCCCTAATTCCTTTTGATGAGGTTGTGGACTATAGGTGAGGTTCACTGGGGTGGAATCCGGAACCGACGACCAAGAAAGAATTCTTGAGGCGTCTTTGGTGCAAAATGGTGGTTTTTTAAAGCACAGGGACAGGACCCGTGGGCAAAAAGAGCTGCTGCCCCGGGTTGTGAGGGGTGGCTGATTATATACCATGGGGTTGGGGGAGGTAAGGGAAAGGGGAGGCTGAGAAAGCACTTTCATAAGTTAAAGAAGACTCACAGGATACTGGAGGCCTTGCTATTGTCAAGCCAAGGCTGTTTACACTATCACTGTGTCCTTATCAATGAGCTGCAGGTCCAAAAGAAATTCCGTTTTATTTACATTTTCTTCTGCCTTAGCTTTCCTCAATTTTATGGAGGGGATGGTAATGTTAGGGCTTCAGGAAACTGAATTATGGGTCTCTGAAAGTTAGGCTATTGATAAGAAGGCTTCTTCCTTGTAAATCACTAGGACATGTGCAAACTGAGGGAGAATTATGGGTCTTGAAGGACTGTGATCTCTGTTAATTAACCATTTGTTTTTTCCTTTCCTTAGTTTTAGGGCAGCCAGGAGTGCTGAGGAATGTTGCATACATGGGGGAGGGGGTTGCAGGGTGTCAGCTTCTGCTTTGTCTTCAGCCAGCCTTCTGTTCGCTCATCACTTTCATTTACTTTTTTTTTTTTAACATTCTTAAAGGGTTGTCAATATTCGAATATCTCTGGAGCTATTTTTAAAAGTTTTAAAAGAAGATTTTATTTATTTGAGAGAGAAAGAGAACAGCGGTGGAGGTAAGGAACAGAGGCAGAGGGACAATCACTGTGTGGAGCCTGAGGGGGTGCAGAGCCCCAGGCCGAGCTTGATCTCACAACCCTGAGATCAAGACCTGAGGTGAAATCAAGAGCCAGAGGCTTAATGGAGTTAAAAAGACTCCCAGATGCCCCTCCCTGGAGCTCTTTTAATGCTTCATTTGTCAGTATAATCCTAAAACCTGACAATGATGTAATATAGCCTATAGCTTGTACCTCTTCTTGAGGCACGTTCAAATGTTCTGGCAAACAGTAATAAAGTATCTAAGTGCCACATACATTAAAACTTCAAGCTTGATTGAGTCACACTGATCTCATACCTTTTGATCTGCCTTTTCTCCAAGAACATCATTTTCCAGGAGATTCAAAAATCAGTTGTTTTCTTTGTTTCAAGTTCTTCTAGTGTTTTGTGAAGTAGAGTTCCCTTTGATGCTGTTTCTCCAGCATATGAGGAGAAAAGGAAAAGTCCATGCCTGGAAGGAACCATGGATGATGACTGAAAGCTAACAGGATTAATGGATGCTGTTGGAGATACCTTAGGACCCAAAATCAAACTTCCATTTTCATGATGTCTTCTTTGTATATCCTTTAGTTTTTTGGAAGCTTTGTATATTCTTCAGATGGAACATTTTGTCAATTTAACATTGATTTTCTGTTCCTAATTCTTCTCTCTTTGTCTCTAAGACTTCTACTTTCTCTTGCAGTCACTTCAATTTGTTTCCATGAAGAGATTTCCCTTTTTTTTTTTTTTTTCTGGGCAGTTGCAGCTCATTGCAGTTTTTCTTTAGCTTGATTATACTTTTCTACTCTGTCAGTGATACATTCCTGAAGCTCATGCTTTGCTTCCAATCATTGTATCATTTCCCTCCAATGACTTTTCAACTTCTAGTTGTGGTTTTTCAGCGTAGCTTCTTAAATTTCAGCATTCCTGTTTTAACCTCGCCATCATTTCCTTCAGTATTTTGTTTGAATTCAGCAACTCATTCTCTGACTATGCAAGCAAAGTCACTTGGATCTTCAGACTACTAGATTTGCTGTTTCAGGTCAGAATTTTCATTTTTTTCTTTCTCTGCATTTTCAATATTCACAATTTGTTGTTGAAGTTTTAACCTAATACTTTGAAGTTCCCTTCTGGCTGGCTCTTCTGCCATCTGTGAAGCCCGCAATTTCTCTTCACACTCAGCCTTTTCAGATCGCCTTCATACATCATGTTCCATTTTCATTTTCTCTGAATCCACTAATCTGTTTCCAGGTTCAGCTTTTTATCCTATAATACCACAGATTTTTGATAACCTTCTTCCTTGGCAGTTGAACTTAACATACTCATTCATGATCCTTTTCTACCAGGAGCACTTTGTGGTGTTCAAAGACTGAATTGAGAATTTCATTGTCTGACTGTATTCCATTTAGTTCACTTTGAATTTTACTCCTTTCTCTTTCTAGCTCACTCTTAGGTCTTGATGCCTTCAGTTTGATATCTGTTATTTCAAATTTGTTTGAATGTTTAAGTTCTTTTACTTTACTGCTCATTGTATTTATTTCCTGTTTGGCTCTACGTAGTTTACTGATTAACACAGTGTTTTGTTCATTGCTTGATTGTAACTCTTTTTCTAAGAGTTTAGCTGACTGATTTTCAGCCTCAAGAGATCTGACTGTAGCCTGCATCTCAGCCAACTGCCACGCCTGAATTCTTTGGACATTTTCCTACCTGAGCATCAGAATTCTCTTTTTCAGCCCTTAATTCTGCTACTTCTGCTAAACCTTTTAATTTCTAACACAAGTGGACTTTTTCTTTTTTTCTTCTTCTTTTTTAACGATTTTATTTATTTATTTGACAGCGCGAGAGACAGCCAGTGAGAGAGGGAACACAAGCAGGGGGAGTGGGAGAGGAAGAAGCAGGCTTCCAGCAGAGTAGCCTGATGTGGGGCTCGATCCCATAACGCCGGGATCACGCTCTGAGCCGAAGGCAGACGCTTAACAACTGAGCCACCCAGGCGTCCCACAAGTGGACTTTTTCTTGAACAAGTTGCTCCCCATTCATTTTCTGTCTCTTGTGGATCAACACTAAGCAGTTGCTTATATTAGTTCTTCTTTATCTTTCTCCAGTCTCGCAATCTCTGATTCATATTTTTTCTTCTAAAATATGTGCAAATTCTTTCTAGTGTTCAGATTCTGATTTGAGAAATGTATGTTCATAGCGAAGGTTATTACATTCAGTTCTATACTTGTCCACTACTTCACCCAGATTCCTAAAGTGCTCTGTCATTAAAGTTTCTAATTCTTGTTGTATTTGGGCTTGTAACAATTCCAACTTTTATGGAGTTAATACTTGAAGTTTCATTTCTTCTAAGTCTTTAGTTTTCTCTACTGATTTCCCTCTTACTCTTAAAGCAGCAGCTGAAATTTTCCTTTGTAAGTTTGCTTTTCATTTAACAGTCACATGAGTTCATTTTATGACTTCATGTATTCATCTTGCAACCTTGTGTGTTCAGCTTTCAGAGTCAGATAGTTTTATGATGTTCACATCCTAAACTTTTGCCAATTAACATTTTTTGAAATTCAGATTGAGAACTTATCAGCCCACTGATAAAAATGGTGAGAAAAGTGTCCCTATTGGTAATAGAGCTGATAACCATGTAACAATAAGCTCTAGCTTCCTTATTGCCTTAGTTTTCTTTCCAAGAGTATTTTCTACCTCCTTGCTAATAAGAAAGAATCTCAGGACACCAAATATACCAGACTCACACACAGTCTTTGCAATGTGAGTGCATGAAACAGTGACCAGTGTTCTGCTGTAATTGTCACTGGGGGACACCTTTATAGCTCCAACTGTGGGTTCCCACTCATCTCTTCTTGCAGGCCACTGTGGCTGAGGGATATTGTCCCACATGCAGGGTGCTGGCCCAGCCTGCCATGCCTGGTGGGATCCTGGCAGCCACTTGTGGCAGAGCTGAAGAGGAGGAACAGGAAAAGGAGGGCTGAGCGCAATTTGTGAGGTCTCCTGGGAGAGTTCCAAAGGCGTTGGCATCAGAGAAAAGCCTCACTCCATCTCAGCCAACCGGCTTCCTCAGAGTGCAGGGCAACTCCACAGCCCCCTCTGGCTGACACACCACCTTCAGCCTCCTGCCCCTCAGGCCCAGCAGAGCAGCTGCCTGTTTTTAGCTTACATGTTTTCCTTCTCTCATTAAGTTTGTAACCAATTAACCTTTTCCGAAAATCTCAAAATTTCTTAGTCTAATAGAGTATTAGAGGGGAAAAGGATTCAAATGGGGTGAGGGCCATGAAAAGAAGCCCTTAAAATACTTGTTTCACACCTGCCTCATTCTTTTTTAGAAAGTATCTCAACCAAAATGTGTTAGATGGAAATTCCAAATATAGAACTAATCCTGGCCATCAAGAAGAAATATTTAATACTGATATTTATAGATCTTTATGATGCAGTTCCCATTACACATTTCACTGAATATCTGAGGTTTAATCTAGGACCTGTTTATTTTGACATTCTGATACAACCATTTTGTCTGATTTCTGCCAAGACAGTACAAGTAGATGTAGTAATAGTAAATATAATATTGAGATCTAGTACTGTCATTATGTATATAAATGATTTTAGCAATTAACTAGTCAGTGTAAAAATCAATGATTATAAATAGGATATTAACACTTTTTCCCAGTTTGGTGAGTGAATCTCTTCTCTGCTATATCTAAGGCAGATTTTATGTCAGGGACTATCTCTGATTTCCTGACCTTTCAGTAATGTTCTCTTTTATCAGCAGTATCTCTTTATTTACTGTGTCTTATGTAGTTAAGCACGTATGATCTATTAAAAAACAAAGCTAAGTTTTTAAATAATGCGAAGATTTTCATTTCAAACTCTTGTAGCTAAAAATTAAAAGATTTGAATACTCAGTGAAGTTAATATATCTAGGAAATAAATAGCCTCACAGAATACTGTGTGATCATGGTATTACATCTGGAGGTCTCCCTTCAGCTTCCATAGTCAATGTAATTAAGCACATTGTGAGGGGGTCTCATTTCTCATAAGCAGACACATATTGACTAGATTTACAAAGACTAACGTCTAAAACAAGCATTCCAATGTATTAATTTATAATAAGTATGAGTGACACAGACTAGAGTTAAAGGGGGCCAGGCATTCTTTTTCTCTGTAGACTAACATACGTGGAGGTCAAGTTTATAATTAGAACATTTAGTGAGCATAGAGTAGAAACAAAAATTATATAATTTGATTTTATATTTCCAACTAGTCTGATGCATTCACTTCCACAAGGGTAATAATCTTGCCTACGACTGTAATTGTAATACTTGAAGTCTTCCGGCCACAACTTTCTATTGGACAGTGTTTAGAAGGGTACTACTAATATTCCTCTTTGTGCCTTACCTTTCCTTTGTTGACCAACAACTCCTCAGGTTGACAGGCTCTTTCTTTAGCTATGTTAATGAATATTCAGTCAGTCTCCATTGTTTAAAAGACCTATGCTTTGTTCAAGTCTGATGCATTGACTTTATAATTCAACCTGCATTAAGTAATCTTGTTTCCTTCATTTCTAAGTATTACTGAGCATCTCACAGTTGTTCCCTCGTATTTGATAACAATCTAAATACAGTGGAAGTGTATTACGAGTGTTACATATTCTTGAATTGCTTATTTTTCTTTAAGTATCCTTCTTCTAGTCCCTGACTTTCAGGAATATGATTCTTATGTATAGTACACCATTCTACTTCAGTCTTAGAAAAAATACTTAAATTTTAAATCCCTAAGGTCCTTGCATACTTGATCATCATCAATATAAATTCTGATTAAAACCATTTATGTAAAACTGGAGTAGCTCGTATCAGACTTAAACTACTTCCCTTTAGAGATAAAAATTATAAACTCTGTACAAATATAAATAACACTGTACAAAGGCATTGGAGAGTAAAAGCAGAAACAGAAAAAGTGTTCACACTTGGTAGAGGGGAATATTACTGGGTGAGTTTCCAATTTTTATGGCTATTTGCATGTGACGAAGCCCTAATAAGTGCCACATAACATGGATAAAACTGAATAGAAACTCCAGGTAATCATAACAGCTTGAAATTGATGAGGGACATCCTGGAGAGAGCAATAGAGCAGGAACCCGACTTCTGTATGTAAATTGCCCAAATCTCTGGTTGATCCTGAACCTGTATGCAGAGGGAAAATTCTAGAAAGCCCTGCTAAGGCTAAGAAAAATGAATAGAGATTTCAGCTGCTGCCACAATAGGGGAGAAAGAGTTTAGAGCTTCAGTTAAGCCAGGTTATCCTACTGTTAAAGAATTAGTACTGTAGCGAGGTACACAACAGAGTCTGGAGTCTCTCTGGGAAAGAGGTCAAAAGTCAGGGAGACTGACATGGCTGGAATTTGTAGGCCAGAATACAAGAGAAGAAGCAACTGTCTAGAGAAAGATTTCCAGAAATCTGCATAGTAATTCATTTTGAGTATCTTTCTGAATTCTGTGTTGTACATGTGTAGTATGTAGTGTGCTGTGAAAATCTACAGTGCTGCGCAAGGACATACTGGGAGTTACAGACTGAGCAATTCCCAGGGCTAAGGCAGGATTCAGGTATGTTTAAGCTCCAACCAGCCAGAATGGAGTGTCCAACTCAGGGCATTCAGTTGAGCCACTCTTTTTTTTTTTTTTGAGATTTTATTTATTTATTTGACACAGAGAGAGGGAACACAAGCAGGGGGAGTGGGAGAGGAAGAGGCAGGCTCCCAGCAGAGGAGCCTCTTGCAGGGCTCGATCCCAGAATGCTGGGATCACGCCCCGAGCCGAAGGCAGACGCTTAACGACTGCACCACCCAGGCACCCCAAGTTGAGCCACTCTTTAGTATTAGGGCTAACATAGGTCTAAAGACTAGTCTTACCCCCAAAAAAGCTTTTAAAAAAGCTTGAAAGAATTAGTTTAGTTCATAAGTCACTTAACTGCCTCCCAAAGCAAAGTCCAACACTCTTTAAAGGAAGACAACAAAAGCCAGCACTGAAGAACATTCATAATATTCAGCAAGCAATAAAAAAATTACTAGATATATAAAGAAGCAGGAAAATATGACTAAGAAATCAGTCAGAAGGAACAGACCTAGAAATGCCCAGATTAGATTGCTAATTAGGAATTAGCAAGCAAGAGTTTTAAAACAATTATAGTATGTTACGAATTTAAAGGAAAATCTGAACTGAAGAAGAACATAGATTTCTAAAAGTTGAAAAGTATAATATCTGAAATGAAGAGTTCACTGGATTGACTTAACAAGTAGATGCTACAGAATCAAGATCAGTGCAGTAAAAACTTTCCAAAATAAAGTACAGAGAGGAAAAAGGCTAAAGAACAGAGCCTCAGTGACCTGTGGGACAATATCAAGAGATGCAACCTACATGTGATAAGGAATCACAGAGGGGAAAGGAAACAGAAAAAAGTATTTGAAGGAGTAATGGCCAAAAAGTCAGTTCACATTCTAAGATTTTTACAGATGAGCAAAAGCTGAGAGCATTCATTATTATTAGGCGTCACTATACAATGTTAAAGGAAGTTCATCAGCAAAGGTAAACTGAAACCAGATGTAAACTTGGATCTCTACAAAGGAATAGAGAGAGCAGCAATATGACATTCTTCTTGGCAGTTCAAAGGATCCACATTGCTTTGAGTTGAAGTGGAATGTCACTCTTGCAGCTTAAGAAATTGGTGTAGGATTTTGTGTTTGGCACCTTCTGGAATAAATTCACATCTTTGGTCACTAACCCACAATCTTTGTGGTCCCTTTGTGTAGATTGTCTCTTTCCAGTTAGCTTCTCCTGATATAAAAAAGGACATAGATTTGTTGACTCAGGTTGGAGCTAATATCACTGGTTGGTTCCTTGGCATCATCCATTTTATACCACTTATAGAATTAATGTCCAGGGTGACATATAGAACATAAACAGTTCTCTATTCATCTAAGACCTGTTTTTGTCAAGAGACTTAGAAAATTTCACAGGCTAAACACCTATGAAATCTGTGAAATGTTTCAACACAAAAGTAAGAACATTAGAAGGAATTGTGTAAGAAAGGGTCAATCTCTTTGAGGCTGGCCCCCTCTTTGACACATATTATAATTGTAGAACTTCTCCCACCTAGCTGCTCAGTCTTTACATGTTACAAAGCTTGGTTCACATTCTGAACTGCCTTGATA
This sequence comes from Ursus maritimus, assembly GCF_017311325.1. Lineage (NCBI taxonomy): Eukaryota > Metazoa > Chordata > Mammalia > Carnivora > Ursidae > Ursus > Ursus maritimus. The sequence goes on along the minus strand of NW_024425230.1, from coordinate 27,043,369 downwards.
GCTGTCCAGTTTTCCGAATACCATTTGTTGAAGTGACTGTCTTATTTCCATTAGATATATTTCCTGCTTTGTTGAAGATTTATTGATCATATAGTCGTGGGTTCATTTCTTGGTTTTCTATTCTGTTCCATTGATCCACATGTCTATTTTATGCTATCTTTATCACTATAGCTTTGTAATAATGCTTGAAGTCTGAAACTGTGATGCTTCCAGCTTTGCTTTTCTTTTTCAAGATTGCTTTGGTTCTTTGGGGTCTTTTGTGGTTCCATACAAATTTTAGGATTGCTCTAACCTTCCCAATTTTTCAATTAAGTTATAGTCCTTTCAGGATCCATTTTTACAGGCTTTTTATATAATATGTATTTTTAAAAGATTAAGTATATTTTTGCCTGGGATAGGTGTTGCAAATATTCTTTCAGTTTGCCACTTGTGACTTTATTCCTGGTGATTTTTACCCATGAATAAGGTCTTAAAATTTTTTACATAGTTAATTTTATCAATCTTTTATGGTCCTTGGATGCTGACTGATAATTAGGCTTCTAATATTCAAGATATGCAGAAAAGAGTTAATATAGCAGTCCTGAGACTACTGTCCTTAGGAAGACCTATTTGCAAAGTTGACTCTTGGTAGTGTTTGGGAACTTGGCTGGTTAACAGTTCCTCATATTTCTATATATTCCTTATACTTCTGTAAAACTTTGCCTAAACTGTTCCTATAAGCAGTGTGGTCTATGCTGAATACCTGCTTTCCTTTTCGAGTCTGGAATCCTGGATGTGCCTACATGACCAAATCCCAATAAAAATCTTGGTTGCTGAGTTTCTGATGAGTTTCCGTTGGGAGATAACACGTCACATGTATTGTCATAATTCATTGCTGGAGGAGTTAAGCATGTCCTGTATGTTTCCCCCAGGAGAAGATTCTTGAAAGCTTTTGTCTGATTTCTTCTGGATTTCACCCCATGTGCCTCTATCCCTTTGCATATTTTGTTTTATATCTTTTTGTTATGATAAATCATAGCTCTGAGTAGCTATATGAGTCCTAGAAAATCATCAAGGAAGAATTTACCTATGGTTTCTTCAGGGACCTCTATGGTTTCTGTTTTTAGATATTAGGATAACATTTACATTCATAAATTAGAATTTATGTGTTTATAATGGTGAATCCATATGACCTAGAATATTGAAAGTTTTCCTAATACAGGTTTTACATATTTCTTAAATTTGTTCTTAGTTAGTTCATCTTTTTGTTTCTATTATGACTGGCATCTTTTTTCTTTTAATTATTGTTTATATGTAATAAAGCCGATGATTTCTATATATTTCCCTCCATTATTTTATTATGTTGCTATTTGTAGGAGTTTTTCATTTGATTTTCTTGGATTTTCAAAGTATACAATCATAGCACCTATAAATAGTAATAGTTTTATTTACCTCTTTCTCATTGTACTTTTTATTTTTATACCCTTCATAATTGCACTGTTAGGCCTTTTGGTATAATGTTACATAATAGTGATAGCAGTGGGTGTCCTGTTTTTGTTTTGACTCTAATGGGAATGCCTTTAGTATTTCTACCAGTAAAGCTGATGCTAACTTTTGACTGGGATAGATATATTTTATCATATTTAGTAATACTCATCTATTTTATTTTGTTGAGGTTTTTTTTTTCCAGTTCTTGGATTTCCATTTGTTTGTTTGTTTTTTTAAGATTTTGTTTGTTTGTTTGTTTGTTTATTTATTTGACAGAGACAGTGAGAGGGAACACAAGCAAGGGGAGTGTGAGAGGGAGAAGCGGGCTTCCCACCAAGCGGCGAGCCCAGTGGGGGGCTTGATCCCAGGACACTGGGATCATGACCTGAGCCAAAGGCAGAGGCTTAACAGCTGAGCCACCCAGGTGCCCCTTTGTTTGTTTGTTTCTATATCTCTTCTGAGATTTTCCATCTCTCTACTGAGAAATTTGAAACATGGTTTGCTTTACTTTGTTGAAGATAGTTATATTAGCACCTTAAAAAATTCTAGTCTGTTGGTTCCAAAATATGATTCATCTTAAGTGTGAACTCAGTTCATCTTTTCTTTTCAAAAAAAATTTTTTTGGTTCTTTATATGCTAGATAATCTTGGATTATTTCTTGGCATTATGAATGTTAGATTGTGGAGCTTCTAGATTCTATTATTTTTCCCTGATGAGCATGGTTTGCTTTGTTAACTGTAAACTGTCTCTTGTGTGGTAGCTTCCCGTGTCTATTCTGATACCTTGTTTTTAGCTAGGTTGTTTTGAATCTGTTCTGAACATGCAGGGTTCAGGGGTCAAACTCTGACAGTTTGGGGATTCCCTCTTTGGCTCTTATTCTCTTGGGATTCTCTCATTCTTTCAGTGTTCATGGCTTCCTGGCTTTTTTTCTTAGTTTCTCAGGCCAGAAGGAGTTTTTCCATGCAAGGACCCTATTCTGCTCCTATACTCACTGCTTAGCCTGCACCTATCTCCAGACTGCAAATACAGGAACTTACATAAACTCCTTGTCTGTTTTCTTTCAAACTAGCATGAATGTGCTGCCAGAGTCCGTCTTTATCTATTCATTCTCCAGGACCTTCAGATGATTGCTTTTCATATTTTGTCCAAATCTTTATGATAAGTGTTCGGTAGGGCACTGGGAGTGGTGGTCATCCTGTAGAATCTTAGCAAGTCATACCCAGAAGTGAAACCTCTCACACTCATCAAATGCTGTTTTAAATAAAAAACGTTGGTGAATTTTATCAAATCCCTTTTCAGAATTTATGGACATGATTATGTTTTTTGTCATTAACTTCACCTACCTGATAAATTGTTATTAGATTTCCTGATGTTGAACCATTCTTGTATTCCTGGAGTACAACCCACTTATTGTTTCAATGGTCTGCTGATTCTTGTTGTTTATATTTTATTTAGGATTTTTGTTTTGATATGCATAACTGAGACTGGCCTATAGTTTTCTTATTTGTACAATCTTTGTAGGATTTTGAGATCAATAATATCCTTATTTCATTGAAGGAATTTGAATATTTTCCTTCTTTTTCTTTAACTGCTTTGTTAGAACAGTTTAGTATCAGAATTATCTAATCTTAAAGTTTGGTAGAATTCTCTATGGACAAGGCACCCGAGTGGCTCAGTCAGTTAAGTGTCTGTCTTCTGTTCAGGTCATGATCCCTGGGTCCTGGGATCCAGTCCCACATCAGGCTCCCTGCTTGGCAGGGAGCCTGCTTCTCCCTCTCCCTCTGCCTGCTACTTTCCCTGCTTGTGCTCTCTCTCTCTCTCTCTCTGTCAAATAAATAAAATCTTAAAAAAAGGAAGAGAGAGAATTCTCTATGGAACTGTCTAGGGCTAGTTTTTTAGGGATAGCTCCTTGATAAATTTGTTTTATAAAGAATGGTCTATTTGTATTTTACCTGGAGATCAGTCTGTTTAGATTTTCTATTTTGTCTGGGGTCTTTTTTGTGAATTATATTTTCTTTTTTTTTTTTTTAAAGATTTTATTTATTTATTTGACAGAGATAGAGACAGCCAGTGAGAGAGGGAACACAAGCAGGGGGAGTGGGAGAGGAAGAAGCAGGCTCACAGCAGAGGAGCCTGATGTGGGGCTCGATCCCATAACGCCGGGATCACGCCCTGAGCCGAAGGCAGACGCTTAACTGCTGTGCCACCCAGGCGCCCCTGTGAATTATATTTTCTTATACAGTTATTCAGTTCATTTGGATTTTCAAATCTATTTGTACATAACTTATCTAAATAGGCTCTTCTATGATTTAAAAAAATATTCTCCATTTTTGTGGTTAAGTTCCTTTATTATGTTTTCACTTATGTATTTGTAGTTTGGCTATCTATTTTATATAACAAACTATTCTTAAAGCCAGTAATTTAGGGGCACCTGGGTGGCTCAGTCGTTAAGCGTCTGCCTTCGGCTCAGGGCGTGATCCCAGGGTCCTGGGATTGAGCTCTGCATTAGGCTCCCTGCTCCACTGGGAGCCTGCTTCTTCCTCTCCCACTCCCCCTGCTTGTGTTCCCTCTCTCGCTGGCTGTCTCTCTCTCTGTCAAATAAATTTTAAAAAACCTTTAAAAAGAAACCAGTAACTTAAAAAGCAACCATTATATTTGCCTATAATTCCATGGAACAGGAACTTGCACTGGTTTTACCTAGGCAGTTCCACACCCGGTGGTATCGTCTGGGTCACCCCAATACCAATTTCTTCACTGTACTTACAGCCTCTATCAACCATGTCCTTGCTCCCCCCTTAGATGTCCCCCTATTGTTGATTCAAAATCCAGTCCAATTTACATATTCTAGGTTTCTACTTACACCAACACCCTACTTCTAAGGTTATCTCTTTCTGTGTAACATCTCAAAACTCAGTGGCTTACAACAACCACCATACTGTGATTTGCTCACAGTTGTATGGATTAGGAATTCAAGCAGAGTGATGCTAGGTTTTTCTTCTCCAAATGGTTTTAGTAGGGGTTATTTAACGGGACAGTATTCAGCTGGGTGTTTGGCAGCATCTGGAATGTGGATTTAAGTCTCTCTTCCAACAGGGTCATCAGACTTCTTACACAGAGATCAAAAGGGAACATTCCAGTAAATGAAGGGGGAAGTTAGAGATCTCTTACAGCCTAACTTTGAAAATTAGAAAGCAGCATCTGCCACATTCTGCTTGTTAAAACAAGTCATAGGGCCAGCTCAGATTCAGAGTGAGGGGAAAGAGATAAAATAAAAATTAGAAAGGGAAGGGGAAATAAAAACATCTCAGAGAGAAGAGTGACAAAGAATTTGTGGCCACCTTTAGTTTACCACAATGTGCTTTCTCCCAAATTTATTATAATGATTTTATGGAGAACCAGCTTTTAGATTTATTTATTGGTTCTATTCTTTTTTTCCTGTTTTTCCAACTCATTTATTTTTGCCTTTATCTTAATTCCTTTTATCTATTTAACTTTGACTTATTTTATTGTTCTTTTTCTACCTTTTTAATCAAGGTATCCTATTGTTTTCAGATTTTCTTATTCATGTATTTAGAACTACTGAACTTTACTATGAACACTGCTTTAGCCATATTCCATAGGTCATAATATTTGTTTTCTAGAAAAGTTATAATTTTGCTACTTATTTCCTCTTGACCCAAGGAATTTCTAGTTAGAAATTTGTTTGCTGCTTTTGTTATTTACCTCCATTTTTTCCCCCTGCAAGTTATCAGGCTGATATCTGTAGTATTTCTTCTTTTTGTTTTTAGTGGTCTAATATTATTCATTACTTTTTACTATTTCTTGGGCATTTATATAGAAGGATTACCCTATTTTTAGGACAGAGAGTTTACTGTATCAAATCAGATCTATCTTAAATCTTACTTGGTTCTTCATTCTTTTTTTTTTTCTTCTTGTCTATTTTATTTGTCTTGGACTGTAAGAAACAAATTAAAGTCTTCTGCTACTATTGTTTCTGTCTTTCCCTTTATCTCTTGCAATTTGTATATCATGATCATTGCTGGTGTTATTTTCTGCAAAGATATTAATAACTATTACATCTTCATCACGTGTTAGATCTTTTAGCACTAGAAGTATTTTTCCTTGTCTAATTTAATCTTTTAGGCCTGAAATCAACCTTGTCTAATATCAAGATCATAAGTCCAGATATATCTTTACTCAGCTTTCATTTTCTACCTTTCCGAATTACTTTCCGCTGGATATGCCTCATAAATGCAACATGGAATTAAATTTTGTATTGTGAGTTACTATGAGCATCTTTTTTTTTAATTTGAAATCCTTTGATCTTTATTGATATAACATATGTTTGGTCTTAGTGCAGTCATGTTATTTTGTCGTTGTCATCTTTCAGAAGTCCTCCCTGCCCTGTTTCTTTAGATAGCATCTATTAGTTCCTAATTGTGAACAATGGAAAACAGCATGCATCCTCTTCTCTGCCTCTCCCTTAAGTTTTAGACAATAATATTCTTTTTTGTAGTGTTTTTAAAAAATTTTAATGTGCTTATACTTCTGTACTACTTGATATTTCATCATTAAATTATATGCTCTTGAGTACTAGCCAATGTGTGCTTCAATTCTCAGTCCTCACTCTGCCTTCCATCTTCTTTACCCTTTCCTCATTTTTGTAAATTGTATAACTTCTACTTTGTCAGGATATATAACATTTTCATTCTGTTTTGTCACCCCTTTTCCCTCATTTGTTTTAGTTTTTGTTCTGTAGTTAAATACAGTTGAACCTTGAACAATGGCAGGTTTAGGCCCACTGACCCCCCACAGAGTTGAAAATCCACATATAAATTTGACACCCTCACAACTTAACTACTAAGAGCCTACTGTTGACTGGAAGGCTTACTGATAACGTAAACAGTCAATTAACACAAATTTTGTATGTTATATGTAGTACATACTATATTATTGCAATGAAGTAAGCTAGAGAAAAGAACATAATTGAGAAAATCATAAGGACTAGAAAGTACATTTACAACACTGTGCTGTATTTATTGAAAAAAAAAATCACACATAAGAGGACCCATGCAGTTAAAACCTGTGGTCAACTGTATAGTCAGTGGTTGCCACCTGTCCTTTTGTCAATGCGTCTGCAATTATTTGCTGCACTGGTTAGCTGAAATTTCTCTTCTAGGGTGCATAGGTTCAATATTTCCTCCATACCCTGGCACACTTGTACATTTATATTGCTGTCTTTCATCTTTCCTGTACTTCCTGGTTCCTTCTTAAGCCACCGCAGACAAGAAACCTAGTTCCCGCAAATCAGAATGAACCTAGGAAGCATATGATGCACGCTGTGATCTGCCACCACTGGCTTCCTTAATAATTCCCAGAGCTCTTATTTTGCATCTTCTGCTCAATCTCAACTGCTTTTGACATTTCTCACACATATTTTAGAATCTGCGGATTACACCTTTTCAGAAGATAGGGAGGAGGAAAAGAAGACACTTCTCCTTTTAAGGACATTTTCTGGATATTAGAAGCTGTACCCATCACTTTCCTTACACTCTATTAGTTGGAATCTACCTCAGTGTGAGTGGAACTTGGAAGCACAGTCATTTCATGCAGCCCTGTGCCTAACCACAGAGTCTATAACTGGAGGAAGAAAGGATAAAAGATAATGGGGAGAGGTGACATTTAGCAGTTTCTGCCATATTGTGCCATATTCCCAGTCTTATTAAACAGAAAGAGTATTACTGCCTAAAGTACACATATTTAAATGGTGAAGAATAACATGTATAACATTGGTAAGGATTAAAGATAATGTGAAAAGATAGATGTGAAATTTCTCAAGCCAGAATATGAACCATTCCTTCTTTTCTAACACTTATCTGAATTGAGAAGAGCTGTAGTTCTCCAGAAAATTTTCTTTGAGGCTGTCTAAATTCTTTAGATAATTTTTCCATTTCCCTTTAGTGGAAATAAATGTAGCCAGACATTATTACCAAACTTTAGCTAAATATATAAAGATGCTGACTGGTGTAGCTTGATTATATTTTGTAGATTGTGAGGTTCTCTGTTACATGCAAATAATCCTTGGAGGATTAACACTTTGGCCATTAATAAGTATTACTTAGTAATAGGAACTAATTTATCAGAATTCAGTGAAGTGTTTCTGAGGGATGGAGAGTGATCTGGAACATGGGATCCTGCCTGGATATCTCTGCATTAGGATGTCCTAAGTACCTTTGAAGGCTCTGGTTTCTGGGAGTGGGTGCCATGTGGCAACAGAAGATTGAAAATTAAGGAAACGTGAAGCCAAAGATAACCTTGAAAGACTTTGCCATTTGGAAATACCCTAGATTGTCTGACATTCATACTGAGTAGATCTTTCCTTATACTTTCTATTTGTTTGCTATATTTGATTATGCTAGATAACATGAGAGGACCGACATCCTTGTTGTTGTGAATGGCAAGATTTCATTATTTTCATGGCTAAGTAATATTCCATTGTGTATATCTACCTCATCTTATTTAGTCATGTATCTATCATTGGACGTGTGGGTTGCTTACATATATTGGCTATTGTAAATAATACTGATATAAACACATGGGTGCATATATCTTTTTGAATTAGTGTTTTTATTTTCTTTGGATAAATACCCAGCAGTGGAATTACTGGATTATATGGTATTTCTATTTTTAATTTTTTGAGGAACCTCCATATTGTTTTCCATGGTGTTTTCCATACACCAATTTGCATCTCCACGAACAGTGCCCAAGGGTTCCCTTTTCCCCACATCTTTGCCAACATTTGTTATTTCTTGTCTTTTTGATACTAGCCATTCTGACTCATGTAAGGTGATATCTCACTGTGGTTTTGATTTACATTCCTGATGATTATTGATGCTGGGAATCTTTTTGTGTGTCTGTTGGCCACCTGTATATCTGGAAAAATGTCTATTCAGGTCCTTGCCCATTTTTTAATCAGATTATTTGTTTGGCATTGAGTAGTATGAATTTTTTATATATTTTGGATATTTATGTCATTTGCAAATATCTTCTTCCCATTCAATATGTTGCCTTTTTGTTTGGTTGATGATTTTTTTCACTGTGCAAATGCTTTTTAGTTTGATGTACTTCCAATAACTTGTTTTTGCTTTGTTTCCCCTTGTCTGAGGAGACACATATAGAAAATTGTTGCTAAGGCCAGTGTCTAAGAGATTAGTGCCTATGTTTTCTTTCAGGATTTTTATGGTTTCAGGTCTTGAATTTAGGTCACTAATCCATTTTGAGTTTATTTTTATGTGTGTTGTAAGAAAGTGGTTCAGTTTAATTCTTTTGCATGTAGCTGCCAATTTTCCCAACACCATTATTGAAGAAACTGTCTTTATACCACTGTATATTTTAACTGTTTGGCTCTTGACAAATAACATTTGCAAAATGGCACCAAATAAAATTATCTGTTTGTATTTTTCTCCTCTAAACTTTTATTCAAATGAACTTCATTAAAACAGTTTATTTCCCATGTAACAAATTGTTTGGAAATATAAAAGTAAGATATATTTGAGTATGTATATATGTATTTTATAGGCATGGAGATAGTTGACCCAACTACCAAAAAAAAAAAAAAAATAGGGGTCATATCCATTCAATTTGGAGATAAGAAAAGAATATGAAGAGTTCCGTGGACATAAGCACAGGCTAAATATAGCTACAGTGAGCCGTCCTGATACTTATTCATGTGTCAACACTTCTATAATGGCCTTATGTTGTTTTAAGAATTTACTTGGGGCACTTGGGTAGCTCAGTCGTTAATTGTCTGCCTTCAGCTCAGGGTGTGATCCCAGAGTTCTGGGATCGAGCCCCACATCGAGCCCCACGTCCAGCACCACGTTGGGCTCTTCTGCTGGGAACCTGCTTCTTTCTCTCCCACTCCCCCTGCTTGTGTTCCCTTTCTCTCTGGCTGTCTCTCTCTCTGTCAAATAAATAAATAAAATCTTTAAAAAAAATTTACTGTAATTTGTAGTCTGGAATAAAAGCATGCTATTGTTTTTGAACTTCAACTGAGAACATTAATACAATAGGAAGAATAGTAGCATGTTTTAGATTTCCAGTAACATTGTTCAGCTTTTTATTTACTTAAAAAATTTCTATGTCACTACCTAAATCTTTTTAAAGAAATTAAAGAAGACAGAGTAATTATTATACATCTTTGAAGATTTATGTGTATCTAGTATTTATAGTTAATCAAATACTCTTCCTATATATTTTTCCAGTTTTACAAATAAATTTCAGAAATCCACAGACCAGACTTTTGTTTAGAGTATCTAATTTGCATTATTCCTTTCTTCATGTATTTATTTTTTTCCTTTTCTGACTTTCTCTATTAACACCATTCATAAAATTAGGACAACAGCAAGCATTTATTATATGCCAAGTCTTTGGAATACATTATCTCATTGGATTACCCCAAGATCCCTTTTGGGTAGCTGTGGGGCTTTAAGTTTGAATAACTTATCTCAGGCCACTCTCCCTTTTTACTATCACATGGCTTCTTACCTTTGTGTACCCAGCACTTCTCTTGGAAACACATACTTTAATTTCTGTCCAAGAAAAAAGTGGTTGTTATCAGGAGGGTAACTGTTAAGTAGCAGAATTTTATCTTTTTTGACTCTTTTTCTGTCATGATTCTTTTCCTTATACTAGGCATTCACTGTTCTCTGTTTTAAAAATTCTTTCTGAAAACTTTCATTCACATGGACGTTTAAGTAACAGTGTAGCTTAATTTATGACTTTTCCCAGAGGTATTGTCATTTTCATCTTTTCTGCAGAAAGAGAATTGGAAGGTGAAGCTGATTCTTATGGCTCCAACTGTTTAGCTATTAGGAAGTCCTTTCCTCATACCTCATCAAAGCTCTCACTAAATTTGTTAGGCCTAATCCAGATGGATTTCATTAATATATCTTTTAGTTCTTTGTAAGATAAAAAGAATAACAATTGTTTTATTTCTTGACATTCTATTTTAAATTATTTCTTAGATTTTTTTTGTTCTAATGCAGCATACAAATGGCAGAAATTAACCAATAGAATATTGTGATTCTGAAAGACATTGCATTTTTTAAAAGATTTTATTTATTTATTTGAGAGAGAGCAAGCACAAGCAGGCGAGTGGCAGAGGGAGAGGGAGAAGCAGGCTCCCCACAGAGCAGGGAGCCCCATGTGGGCAGATGTTTAACTGACTGAGCCACCCAGAAACCCCAAAACATTGCATTTTTATTTAATTTTGTATTTTTAGTTGTTAAAGATAGGATGTTTGAAAAAAATTCAAGAGCATGATTTTTTTTTCTAGTAAGATTTTGATCCAGGATAATTTGTTTTAGCATAACTTTCATACATAGTGTGTTCCTAAAAACATGTTTGAAAGTCATTGCCTGAAAGTAAAATAAGAGACCTATAAAATGTTATAAAATTCCCAAATATGATAATGTAGTTTCTGCTTCCCCATACCTTGGCAATCCAGTTGGCAGGATTAGAATCTTCCCAGGCTCTGTAGCCTGGGTTAGGCTTCCTAATGGTATAACATTTTATTTTTTTTAAAGAAAATGTAAAGGCATGATCTTAACAAATATAAACGAACACATCAAATATATCATTTAAGTTTTTAATTAACAAGGAAACCAGTAAGATGAACAACCAGTTCAAAGCAACACATAAATATGTAATCGGAATTATATTATTATTATATTGCTGAAAGGAATTTACAAATACATGCAAAACTGATCAGTGTCTAAAGGACAATAATCAATTATATTCCACCAGAAAAAATTCATTTGTATTTCAATGGGAAAGAATCATTTGTGTTAAAGTTTTCTAAAATTTACAAATTTAAAATAGCTGGAAGACAATGAGAGATGCAGACCCCTATAGAACTGGATAATCCGAAAGGGTGTATTGGACAAGACACCCAGTGATATTTTTTTGTCCACTTCAATGTATTTCATAATTTTTCATGACAGTCCTTCTCCTTTATGGTTATAATAATCTCAAAGAAATTATTCTTGGTAGTGCTGGTACAGCTTATATAGGTGAAACAAAGGTGTTTTAATTAAACATCTAGGTCACCTTGAATTTGCTTTTGCAAATTTGTGCCATTCAGTGTTGAACATCCACAAAGGTTACAAAATTCTGTCTGAAAATTTTCATTTGGAATCTTGGAATGTCCTTGTATAAGCCTCTATTATTTGCTATCCGGAGAATAGGAAACCAAGCCTAAGAAACTAACTCTACCAGATTTCACTGATGCTTCTATAAATTTGGACGAGTTCCTCTTTTCTTGAAGTCCTCCAAATTTGCTAAGGTTCTTGGCCTTACACTAAGTAACTTCCTCACTACCTACCTATAAAGCTTGAACATGTAAGTCAGGTACCAGGCCAGTATTACCAGGTGGTCTTTGTAGATTTTGGATCTATAAGTGAACCTTAGTTTTATAGAAATGACTTGTCAATGAGAATCATTCTCAAATATGACAGTCTAGGTAAGGCCTTGGTTGCTCAAATGACTAGTCCAGTTTTATCCTAATAATAAGGAGAATAGAGTCTTATTGGACACATGAAGGCAACAATAATGCCATTAAGAGTAAGATGACTCAGTTTCTGAATTTGAGAGTCAGAGGATGCTCAATAAGAATCATTAGATATTTCAAAATATTTTCATTTAACAAAAGTACTATTTGCTAAATTGTTGTGGGATGTTGATAGCTTAAGAAAGGGAAATTTTTTTAATATCAGAAAAATAGATTATTACAATATTATCGATATTCTGAACAGATAACTACTCAATTTTCCTTCATCAGTTTATTCATTCCGATGTTTGTCAGCATCTTGAGTTAGCGATCTGCTTTCAAAAAGCTGTTTGCTTTTGAATTATAAAGAATCCTAGAAATCCTGATTCAATCCTATCATCTCAGAATATTGTACCTAAGAATTTTTTGAAGTGTCAAAAATTTTGAGTGAATGGTAAAATGCTTGTCCTTGAGGTTTTGGGACTGTCCTTTTTGGTTTAGGACACAAACTGCCTTATAGCCTATAGCATTGCCTTCTGAAAAGCATCACATTAGAACAAAAACTATGTAAATGATAGATATTAGTGGTTGAGGGTAATTTATTTTTGTAACTAATAATGTCAGAATGGATAAAAGTAAAATTCTTCATTGGAAACTATAAGAATTCCAATTCAGAGTTTTGATCTGTATTTGCCCTGAGATTAAAAACATATTATTTACAGCAAAGGCATCGATAAGTCTCCAGGAAATTCTGGAGATTTTTGTTCAATGTGCTAGTATTATAATTATTTCAATCATCTCTGTTTCTATAAGGTAAAAGACAAAAAAAAAAAGTGTGATTTTCCAGGGTTCTCTGAGAATTCTCAAAGATGGTTTAAGATGTAAAAGATAAACTGAATTTTTTCTATATTTAGAAAACTAAATTTCTAATGTATTATGCTAAGTGAAATAAGTCAGTCAGAGAAAGACAACGTATGATTTTACTCACATGTAGAATTTAAGAAACGAAACAGATGAACATAGGGGAAGGGAAGGAAAAAGAAAATAATAGAAAATAACATAAATACAGACAGAGAGGCAAACCATGAGAGTCTCTTAATTCTAGGAAACAAACTGAGGATTGCTGGAGGGGAGGTGTGTAGGGGGGTGGAATAATTGGGTGAAGGGCATTAAGGAGGGCACTTGATGTAGTGAGCACTGAGTGTTGTATGCAACTGAGGAATCACTAAATTCTACCCCTGAAACTAATAATACACTATATCTTAACTAACTTGAGTTTAAATTAAAAAAAAGTAAAACCTTTTCTTTGTAGCATCTAGTATTTTTTAATACGGTGGCTCTAAAACTCCAAACAGATATCAAATGCAAACTACAATTTTCTGGACATTCATTTTAATTAAGACTATCACGTGGACTTGTCTCTTACATTTTTAAAAATAATTTATACAGTTATTGAAATACATATGCTTTAACCTTTGGGCAGGACAACTGAAAATACAGCTGTGAGAATTATACTCCACAGTAAATACTTTTGTACTTGTACTGAATTCTCATGCCACTGAGAACCTTAACCTAGTCTAAGACATTTGAAATAACTTACAACTATCACTTTTTTGGGAACATTTTTTGGTACTTCAGTCAAGTGCTGAGGGAATTTTATTCTAAAATTAGAGCTAGAATTTTAATTTCCAACACTCCCATCCCCAGGTAACACAACTGTGAACATTCAGAAACCCTGATACCTCTTAGATCTTCAACTTTTCATAACTATGCCCGATAAATCACATTTGAAAAAGAATGACTAACATAGAAATTAACTGTCTATACTGATCTTTAGGTTTTATATTTACAGTATTGTCCCTGAGAAATTAAATGAAAAAAATTATACTAATTATTTCCAAGCTCTATTTGAGATGTCTGCTTATTAAGACTTATAGTTTATCCAAAGATGAACCATTGTCCTCTAAAATTATACTACTTCTTGTAGAGCTAATAGTAAAGTACATCAACCCAAATCTTAGGAAAAAGCACAACCTTAGCAGTAATTAATATGTAAAAAGTATCAACATTAGTGGTTTGAATATAAAAATTTATTTTTATGTCAAAGTATGCAACAAATAAAACCTCAGAAAGGAGAGGATTCCAAGAGGGTGGAGGAGTAGGAGACCTTAATTTCGTCTGGTCCCAGAAATTGAGCTAGATAGCTATCAAATCATTCTGAACACCTGAGAACTCAACTGGAGATCTAAGATAAGATAGCTACAACACTATGAATAGAAAAGCAACCACTTTCTGCAAGAATGACAAGATGGAAAAACTCACTTCAAAAAAGAGAACAAGAGGCAGTACTGACTGCCAGGGACCTAATCAGTATGGACATAAGTAAAATGTCAGAATAGAGTTCAGAATAACGATTATAAAGACACTAGTGGGGCTTGAAAAAAGCATAGAAGACACTAGAGAATCCCTTTCTGGAGAAATAAAAGAACTGAGGTCTAACCAAGTTGAAATAAAAAAGGTTATTAATGAGATGCAATAATAAATGGAGGCTCTAACTGTTAGGATAAATGAAGCAGAAGAGAGAATTAATGTTATAGAAGACCAAACGATGGAGAATAAAGGAGCTGAGAAAAAGAGAAAAAACTACTGGATCACAAGAGGAGAATTTGAGAGATAAGTGATATGATAAAGTGAAACAATATTAGAATAATTGGGATCCCAGAAGAAGAGGAAAGGGAGAGAGGGGCAGAAGGTATATTAGAGCAAATTATAGTGGTGAACATCCTACTCTGGGGAAGGGAACAGGCATCAAAGTCCAGGAGGCACAGATAACCCCCTTCAAAATCTATAAAAACAGGTCATACCCAGACATCTAAGAGTAAAACTTACAAATCTCAGAAACAAAGAGAAAATCCTGAAAGCAGCTCAGGAAAAGAGGTCCATAACCTATAACAGTTGAAATATTAGATTGCCTGCATACCTATCCATAGAGACCTGGCAGGCCAGAAAGGACTGGAATGATATATTCAGGGTGCTGAATGAGAAAAATACGCAGCCAAGAATACTTTATTCAGTTAGGATGTCATTCAAAAAAGGAGTGATAAAAAGCTTCCAGGTCAAACAGAAACTAAAAGAATTTACGATCACCAAACCAGCCCTACAAGAAATATTAAAAGGGATCCTCCAAGCAAAGAGAGAGTTCAACGTAACATATACCAGAAAGGAACAGACAATATACAGAAACAAGTAACTTTACAGGTAATACAATGACACTAAATTAATATCTTTCAATAGTTACTCTGAATGTAAATGGGCTAAATGCCCCAATCAAAAGACATAGGGTATCAGATTGGATAAAAAATAAGACCCATCAATATGCTGTCTGCAAGAGACTCATTTTAGACCCAAAGACACCTCCAGATTTAAAGTGAGAGGGTGGAAAGCCATTTGTCATGCTAATGGACATCAAAAGAAAGCTGGGGTGGCAATCCTTATATCAGACAAATTAGATTTTAGACTAAAGACTATAATAAGAGATGAGGAAGGACACTATGTCGTACTTAAAGGGTCTATCCAACCAGAAGATCTAACAATTGTAAATATTTATGCCCCTAACATGAGAGCAGCCAATTATATAATCCAATTAATAACTAAATCAAAGAAACATATTGACAATAACACAATAATAGTAGGGGACTTTAACATCCCCCTCACCACAATGGACAGATCATCTAAGCAAAAGATCAACAAGGAAATAGGGCTTTGAGTGACACACTGGACAGAGGACTTCACAGATATATTCAGAACATTCAATTAAAGAAGACTTTTTAAAAAATTCATGGAAACAAATGAAAATGAAAAGACAACTGTTCAAAATCTTTGGGATGCAGCAAAGGCGGTCCTAAGAGGAAAGTATATAGCAATACAAGCCTTTCTCACAAAACAAGGAAGTCCTCAAATACACAACCTAACCTTATACCTAAAGGAGCTGGAGAAAGAACAGCAAATAAAGCATAAACCCAGTAGGAGAAGAGAAATAGTAAAGATTCGAGCAGAAAACAATGAAATAGGAACCAAAAGAACAGTAGAACAAATCAACAAAACTAAGAGCTGGTTCTTTGAAAGAAATAAGATCGATAAACCCTTGGCCAGAATTATCTAAAAGAAAAGTGAAAGGATCATGAATGATCCTTTAATTAATAAGATCATGAATGAAACAGGACAGATCACAACCAACACAGAAGAAATACAAACAATTATAAGAACATATTATGAGCAACTATATGCCAACAAATTAGACAATCTGGAGATAATGGACGCATTCCTAGAGATGTATAAACTACCAAAACTGAACCAGGAAAAAATAGACAATCTGAACAGACCAATAACCAGCAAGGAAATTGAAGCAGTAATCAAAAATCTCTCAGCAAACAAGAGCCTAGGGCTGGATGGCTTCCCAGGGGATTCTACCAAACATTTAAAGAAGAAATAATACCTATCCTTTGGAAGCTGTTTCAAGAAATAGAAATGGAAGGAAAGCTTCTAAAATCTTTCTATGAGGCCAGCACTACATTGATCCCCAAACTAGACAAAGACCCCACCAAAAAGGAGAATTACAGACCAATATCCCTGATGAGCATGGATGCCAAAAATCTCACCAAAACACTAGCCAATGGGATCCAACAGTACCTGAAAAGGATTATTCACCAGGACCAAGTGGAATTTATTCCTGGGCTGCAAGGTTGGTTCAACATCTACAAATCAATCAACATGATACATCATGTTAGTAAAAGAAAGAACAAGAACCATATGATTCTCTTGATGCAGAAAAAGCATTTGCAAAATGCAGCATCCTTTCTTGATTAAAACTCTTCAAAATATAGGGATAGAGGGAACATACCTCAATATCATAAAAGCCATCTATGAAAAGCCCACAGCGAATATCATTCTCAATGGGGAAAGACTGAGAGCTTTTCCCTTAAGGTCAGGAACACGGCAGGGATGTTCACCGTCATCCCTGCTATTCAACATAGTACTAAAAGTCCTAGCCTCAACAATCAGACAGCAAAAAGAAAAAAAGGCATCCAAATCGGCAAAGAAGAAGTCAAACTCTTACTCGTTGCAGATGACTTGATATTCTGTATGGGAAATGCAAAAGACTCCACCCCAAAATTGCTAGAACTCTAACAGGAATTCAGCAAAGTGGCAGGATATTAAATGAATGCATGGAAATCAGTTGCATTTCTGTATACAAACAATGAGACAGAAGAAAAAGAAATTAAGGAGTTGATCCCATTTACAATTGCACCCCAAACCATAAGATACCTAGGAATAAATCTAACCAAAGAGGCAAAGGATGTGTACTCAGAAAACTATAGAATACTCATGAAAGAAATGGAGGAAGACACAAAGAAATGGAAAAATATTCCATGCTCATGGATTGGAAGAACGAATATTGTGAAAATGTCTATGCTATCTAGAGCAATCTACACATTCAGTACAACCCCTATCAAAATACCATCAACTTTTTTCACAGAACTGGAACAAATAATCTGAAAATTTTTACGGAACCAGAAAAGACCCCAACTAGCAAAGGAATTTTGAAAAAGAAAACTGAAGTCGGGAGCATCGTAATTCCGGACTTCAAGCTGTATTACAAAGCTGTAGTCACAAAAGCAGACACATAGATCAATGGAACAGAATAGAGAACTCAGAAATGGACCCTCAACTCTATGGTCAACTAATCTTTGACAAAGCAGGAAAGAATATCCAATAGGAGAAAACCAGTCTTTCAACAAATGGTGTTGGGAAAATTTGACAGCCACATGCAGAAGAATGAACCTGTACCGTTTCCTCACACCATAAACAAAAATAGATTCAAAATGGATGAAAGACCTAAATATGAGACAAGAATCCATCAAAATCCTTGAGGAGAACACAGGCACAACCTTTCCGACCTCAGCCACAGCAACTTCTTGCTAGAGATGTCTCCAAAGACATGGGAAACAAAGGCAAAAATCAACTATTGGGACTTCATCAAGATAAAAAGCTTTTGCACAGCAAAGGAAATAGTTGACAAAACTGAAAGACAACGAACAGAACAGGAGATGTTATTTGCAAATGACTTATCAGATAAAGGGCTAGTATCTAAAATCTATAAAGAACTTATCAAACTCAATGCCCAAGGAACAAATAATCCAATCAAGAAATGGGCAGAAGACATGATCAGACATTTCTGCAAAGAAGAAATCCAAATGACCAATAGATACATGAAAAAGTGCTCAACATCACTCGGCATCAGAGAAACACAAATAAAAATTACAACGAGATACCACCTCACACCAGTCAGAATGGCTAAAATTAAAGTTCAGGAAATGACAGATGTTGGTGAGGATGTGGAGAAAGTGGAACCTTCCTACACTGTTGCTGGAAATGTTCCAGCCACTCTGGAAGACAGTATGGAAGTTCCTCAGAAAGTTGAAAATAGAGCTACCTTACAACTCAGCAATTGCACTACTGGGTATTTACCCCAAAGATATAAATGTAGTGATCCAAAGGGGCACCTGCACCCTGATGTTCATAGCACTGTCCACAATGGCCAAACTATGGAAAGAGCCCAGATGTCCACTGACAGATTGAATGGATAAAGAAGAGTTGGTATATATACAGAGTAGAATATTATGCAGCCATCAAAAAAGGAAATCTTGCCATTTGCAATGACATGAATGGAACTAGAGGGTATTACGCTGAGTGAAATAAGTCAGAGAAAGACAATTATCTCACTGATACCTGGAATTTGAGAAACAATACAGAGGATAATAGGGGAAGAGAGGAAAAAATAAAACAAGATGAAACCAGAGAGGGAGACAAACCATAAGAAACTCTTAATCATAGGACACAAACTGAGGGTTGCTGGAGAGGTGGGGTGGGTGGAGGGATTGGGTAACTGGGCAAGGACCTTAAGGAGGGCATGCAATGTAATGAGCACTGGGTATTATATACAACTGATGAATCACAGTCCTGTACCTCTGAAAAAAATAATACATTATATGTTAATTGAATTTAAATAAAAAATGTTTTTAAAAAATATCTACAGAAAGCATTTTTTTCCATCAGAATCTATTACTTTGCAAAATAATATTTTGAAAACACATTCCTTCAGTCATTATAGAGTTCCTAAAATACAAAAGAAATTAAATCTTTAAGGAATTCTAGTAGACAAGACACTTGTCATGACTTTTATGTTGGTGGTTATGCTTTGATATATCCCGTGCCATCCACCTCCACTCATGCCTCCTTGCCCACAGTAACCTCCACTGCCTCCACCACCATGGCCATAACCACCCAAGCCATCTTGAGTACCATATCCTCCACTGTAATTGTTACCTATTCCCATTCTTCCAAGGGATCCATAACCTCCCTGATTATCCATTCTTTTTCTGCCATAACCTCCCATTCCAGAACCTTCCATTCCAGAGCTGCCTCCAGGAGAATTCAAGAAAAGTTCAATGTATCAATGTTGCATGTTATTCTTATATTTAGACACGGTGGCTACAGCATCGTCATGTGTCACAAATTCTATGTCTTCTGTTGCTCTGCCATCAGCTGCCATATCGGTATGAACTTGGATTGGATTTAGTGCTGAGAAGAAATTTGCAATGTCATTTTCTGCTTCATGAAAAGATGATCCGCTCATATATATAAAATGACCACTATCACTAGCTCTGCCATAGCCATGTCCTCCCATACTTCTTCCGTCTCTCATTCTGTCATCAAAGCCATCATTTCTATAGCCATAATTATTATAGCCACCATAGTCATCAAAATCTCCATAACTGTGATCATATCCATCCCCTCCTGGTGGCATTCTGTTGTACATACTTCCCTGCCTAGCTCTATAGTAGCCCCCTTTTCCTCCTATTGGTCTGTCTTATGGTCCTGGTGGCTACCCCATCAATCTTCTTGGTGGATCATAAAATCTTTTGATTTCATTCCTGCTACTTCTAAAGATCTCATATACCTGTGCCCTGTTCTTTTCTTGTGTTTCCCCAGTGCATTTTCTGCTGTCTTCTTTGAAGCAAATTGCAGGAAGGCCTCCTTGTGCTTCTCTCCTGGTAATCCATCCTCAGTGTTATTCCATTTGGCATGATTTTTAACCCTTGAAAGGACTGAACTATTTCCTCTTTGCTGCAACCAAATGGCAGTCCAAGTTGTACTGTCCCATCACTAGCTGATTTGGACTATTATGTATCATAACCCAATCCATCTCAGTCATGTTTGATTTAAATGCCTGTCAGGCAACAGTAGCACTGACTCCAGTGCTTGCAGGGTCTGGTAGTGAAGAGGAATAAGTGGCTCTTTTCAGGAATGGGAGGCCACATTTCTCTCAACCGTTTCCATTGGTGGCCCACATCTATCCTTTATGTAATTTCTTAAAATAGTAAAAATAAGTATGTTCATTAATATGATCCAAAGCTACAATGTTAAGCAAAAGTAGCCTAAAGATTAAGGGCCTAATGGATATTAATTAGTTCAATTTAATATTAGTCTAAGGCTTTAAGTTACCTTGGGTATGATCTACTATAAAATGTAAATTCTATAAAACATAATTATGATTGAAATAAGATATCTGTAAGATCAATTATTCAATTGAACACAGTTTTATGTTTTTCCTTGATTTTAATAATATGCAGGAGTACTATTAACTTTATTTAATCAGTAAACCTGTGTAAGTTTAGGGAAAACAAACCCTAGTAAAATAAAATGTATGCTTGTGTTATATTTAACATGGACAAAGAAAAGATACAGCTGTTTTTATTAAGCCAAAATCCCAAGTTAGTTTTATTTACCACAAATTTACTAATATGAACTTGGATTCTTCAAATATTTTTTAGTGTCACTGCAAGTAATTTTATATAAGCTTAGCACATTAAAATCATCAGAGGTTCATTTCCTATTCTGAGAATTTTAGGAATATTGAATTTATATAGGACAGATTTATCTCTTTAAATTAATATCAACAGAACTTTAAGAGACCAAAGACAGGAAGACATTTCATACTGAATGAGAGGTAAAGACCTTTCTATTTGATAGAAATGGAAGAAATTATATCTTCAGATCTATGACTTTGGCAAAGGTCAAGAGTAAACAGAAATATAAAAATTTACTCATAAATATCACAGAAATATTCTCCTTCCCAGTGCATATGAAATTTTTAATTGATTTGAACATAAAAATAAGATTTTAATAAAAGTCCAACAAACCAGATGCCCTGTCATCTTTCACCTAATAGCAAATAGATCTCTGTCATCCATTTACAGAGATCATCATGTTATCAAACTCTAAAACCAAATTACTTATCAGTGTTCTTACTAATGGGAAATAAGTAGTAAGTGAAGCACCACCACCACCACAAAAGTATAAAATTAGTAAATAGGGGAAAAGCTAGAGAAACAGGGAGCCCATAAATTTTAAGTTCTATTCTTGCCTGGAATTCACCCCTGGGAGCCAGGAAAAGACATGCCTGGGCTTTAGTTGAGTAGGAGGTCACTTCTCTGGCAACTTCGTTTATCTAGCTCTGTTAGATGACTCCATCTCAGTAGAGGACCTTCAAAACTGGTAAAAAATAAAATTTTATGGAAGGAAATATTCCCATACAAATATAAAATCAATACATATCAAAGATATACTTAATTCATTAATTAATGAGGGAACAGTAAGATATTACTACTGACTCGAAGGAGAATTCAAACAACACACGCATACAGATGATCAGACATGTTGAAGTGAATTTACAAATAGATACAGGTTAATATCCATAGGGCAATGTGTTGTATTATTTGGACAAATTTCATTTGCATTAGAATAAGTTCTAAACAATATACAAAGTTGTAAACTACCTCAAATACAGTGAAAAGCACAGGCCCCTATCGAATCAGATAACCCAAGAAGGTACATTAGATTGAGTACCTAATAGTCTTTTTTCTTGTCTATTTCAGTTTTTCTGTAGAAAACAATCCAGGCAGCAGCCCTTTCCAGCTCTTGTCCTCTTGGCTAGTTTAGACCCAAGGTTAGCCAGCCCCTGATCTTTCAACCGCCTATCTAGAGCCTTCTAGGTTCTTGGAGCAAGGTTAGGGGAAAAGGGTTTGTCTGCACCTATCTTTGCTTCGCTAGCTGGATGAGGCCTTTCCTTGCTGCTTCACTTTCCTCCATCCATCTTGTAATCACTTTGGAGCCAAAATGCACAATGTGGTGGTGGAGTTCTGTGATAGAAGGTTTAACTTGGCAAAGGGATACTTGTTGGAATAGTTACCCAGAGTGACTTAGGAAGCTCTGATTCCCTGAGCCTGATCACCAGGATTTTCCCAGAGGGGCATTCCAAGTATCTGCCTACACAGCCACAAGCTCAGACCCGGGAAGGTCTCCACTACCTTGGCTGAGGCCAAGTTCTATCCCCTATCCACAGAATAGCATTCCCACTGTTGGATAGGTGGAATCATCATTTGTCAGGTGATAAAAGACTGAATTCTAGGGGCGCCTGGGTGGCACAGTGGTTTAGTGTCTGCCTTCGGCTCAGGGCGTGATCCCGGCGTTGTGGAATCGAGCCCCACATCAGGCTTCTCGGCTAGGAGCCTGCTTCTTCCTCTCCCACTCCCCCTGCTTGTGTTCCCTCTCTCGCTGGCTGTCTCTATCTCTGTCGAATAAATAAATAAATAAATAAAATCTTTAAAAAAAAAAAAATTGAATTCTATTTGAGAGGCTGTTTAAGGAGTACAAACGGGTAATGTGTGAAAGGATAATTATTCAAAAGTAAAATGATGGAGGTTTGACGGTTACTCACAATTGGAAAATGTAAGAAAACAAACATTTATTGTGCTTCTTCATTTGGCATGTTGCCTCATTTAATTATACATATTATTTGTGTCTGTCAGCAGTTTTGCTGGGCCTCACTATATGTTTTACTAAACTCAGTCACCAAAAGGAATTGTCTGGAGTTTATGTGTCATTTTATTAACCACAGAAAATTTTAAAGTTCTTTTAAGGTCATTTGGTTATAAGATAGAATGAGTCTTGGCACTCTTTATAGATAAGACTTCTGTCTTTTCATCTCTAAATTTACTGGAGGGTTGTAGTTCAAAGAAAAATGTTCAAATGCTACTGTGATATTAATCACAACAAAGTCCTCTTTACTTTGACTTTTGGCACAATACCATATACTTTGTTAAATATCAGAATTTAGACTGATCTTTAGAACACTGTTACAAAGAGGAAATAACATCCTTGAAGCTTAGAACATTTGCAAATGCATAAAACAACTGCTCTATTTAGCTATGCATTTTGTTAGCACTTTTCATAGTAATAACCTTACTTTTGATAAAGACTGTTCATTAGTATTCTTCCCAGAAACAATTGATACATGTTTCTTGACTTTACCATGCTTAGAACAAAACTTATAAGAGGATAAATCTTGAAACTTCACATTTGTTTCAGAGCAGACTCTATGCTTATCAAACATGGCGGGATATGGTTATGAAACAGTAGAAACATTCCTGCTNTCTTAGGTCTACTTGTCTTCTGAGTTTGTCTTACTGATTTGTGTCATTTGTTGAAGAGTAGAACCTACTCTTCAGAATTAACTTGGGTTAGCTGTTGCTGTTCTCAGAAGCAGAGTGCCAATGAAAGATAATATATATCCTTCTTTAAATCTCCTTCATTTTCTTATTTGTTACATTAATGAAGTTATATCAGATTATGCATTTGCTTCTGAATTTTCATTACCCTTTTAGTGTCTTTATCATCCACCATTTCCATTGGAAGGCAGCTGAAAAATATCCCAATGTCTCACCAGTAAGATTTTATTTTTAACATATAAAAAGTGACAAAGTGCAAAGTGACAACTGTGACTTTTGCCCATCTCTAATACTTAACTTTTTTTGTCAGGAAGTGAATTGATGCTGGCTTCTCTTTGTCTTATTCCAAGTTGGGGCATGAGATTTTCCCTGCGTTAGAAGGTTGTTGAGCCATGAAGCCTGGGAAGGTAAGATGCCAGCATGAATACTGTCCATTTAGAACTGTGGTTTAGTTGAGTGTCCGGTGATTTAAGAGCTTAAGTCTTTCCATCTTTTCCTGGTTTATAATCTCCCTATTTGTTCACATGCTTCCTTCATTCATTGTGCTTTAACTTGTTTCAGTCGATATAGTGTTTCAATTTTCAATGATTTACTTAAGCTAAAAAATTATAGCTTTTCACAATAAAACTATAATAATACTCTACAAAATAAAAAATGTGAATTATTCTTTGTGCAATGTTTTATCCATTTATATTCAGAAATAATCTGTAGTCCATTTCAGCATATGAATTATCTGGTTAAAGTCAATCTTGAAAGAATTTAGTAGATTTTGCTTTTAACTAAACTTAGATTATACTTCCAAATTTGAAGTATAGTAATTATTGGTTTTTTATGATGCTAATAGTCATATAAATATGACATAAAACACAAAATTTTTGCAGGATTGAATATTAGCTAAGAATTTGTAGGTAGTATTAAGAATCTAGTAAATGCTTAGTGAAGTCACATTTATGGGTTGTAAACATTACCTTTATAAAGTCACTAATTTCAGTTTCACTTGTATAGTGTGTTTCACCATTCAGAGTACTTTTAGACGTTGTTTGATTCTGATAATAACCCTATGAAATAGCTAGACCAGGCATTGTTATTTTGATTTTACAGAGTCTTAGAGAGTTTAAGTGACTTGCCCAAGGTCACACAGCCAACAAGCACAAGTGTGGGGTCAAGAAATCAGTTTTTTCTAGTTCACAATTGAATACTCTTCCTTCTTTCCTTCCTTCCTTCCTCTCTCTCTCTCTTTCTTTCTTTCTTTCTTTCTTTTTCTTTCTTTCTTTCTTTCTTTCTAGATTTTATTTATTTGTTTGACAGAGAGACAGAGAGAGCACAAGCAGGGGGGGAAGCAGGCAGAGGGAGAGAAAGAAGCAGGCTTCCTGCTGAGCAAGGAGCCTGACACGGGGCTCAATCCCAGGACCTCGGGATCCCGACCTGAGCTGAAGACAGTTGCTTAACTGACTGAGCCACCTATGTGTCCCTAAATACTCTTTCTTGAAGCTGAATGCACTATATTTGTTTACATGATTAGAAACTTGGTTCTTTTATCATGGTAAAGGTCTCAAATGTGTAACAACTTACCTTAAATGCTGTGGAATCTAATTTATTTATTTCGTGTCCAATGTACTAAACATAGCCTCTGTGGTTAGGGATGGATTATTGGTGGTACTCAGCCAGTAAAACAATACATATGGCTTGGATTCTGACTTTGGGACTTTCTCACCTAGGTGAGCATTTGTATCTATTCCAGCATTTGTCTTTCAATTCCAGGAGAATGTACGTGATCCCTAGTGCTTGGTGTTCACCTCATCAGGTGTCACAACTCTTTGCTACTTGGTGGTCTGTGCAGAAGTGAGGTCCAGAAATAATTTAGCAAAACAGTTGCATAAAGATTGAGGGCTATTTAGTTATGTGTAAAATGCTGGTGCAACACCTTACCTTTCAATTTGCTTCGACTAGTAATACCAGTTGCCTGTCTGGTCTTCTTAATTCTGTCTATTTATCCATGAAATCATTGATTAACTGTGTTTGCCTGAAATTTGTTATTTATGTTGTAACTGAGGTTGTAACATTTTCATAAATGAACTCAAGCTTTAAAAGTGAAATCCAGAGGCGCCTGGCTGGCTCAGGTGGAAGAGCATGCGACTCTTGATCTTTGGGCTCTGAGTTTGAGCCTCATGTTGGGTGTAGAGATTACTTTAAAATATTTTTTTAAATCTTTAAAAAAGTGGAATCATTGGTGGGCTGTTTACTTTTTTGCATGATAAATACCTAAAAATTTTAAATTAATTTTTAATTCAACCATTCCTACTTCTTCAACATAATATTTAAATTTCTTTTTGCTTTTCTCTAAATTCTGATTTAACTAGTTAAAAAATAAGAAGATTTGTTTTTCCTTGACATTGCTTTATTTAAAGATAGCATCATATTTTTATTTTACCACAAGAGTATGTATTTCCTTTGCCCTGCTGTAAGATAACAGAATGACATTCTAGTGTTGGTTTCTTTTATACTCCTTTTTTTGTTTGCTTACAAGCTGATCTGGCTACTAAGTTTGTATTTATACCATTCCCTTGACTCCTTCCAACTCAAAGTATTTATTGTCCAGTAAAACATTTATAGTTAGTTCCATCTGCTAGTTTGCATCTTCTTCCTTGAAGTTCAATTTTACCTAAACTTGAACAGCTTTAAGAAATTTAAGTAAATCCCTGGTTTCTGATGCAAGGTTTGATGATTCATTAGTTGCGTATAACACCCAGTGCACCATGCAATGTGTGCCCTCCTTACTACCCATCACCAGTCTATCCCACCAGGGATGTACTGTATAGTAACTAACATAATGTAATAAAAAAACATTAAAAAAAAAGAAACTTAAGTAATGAGTTGATAGTTTTTTTAAAAGAAATCCTCCTTATGAAGAAGAATTATGCTGTTTCATTTCTGGATTTATTTCTTTAGGGTTCTAGTTATCTTTTCTAGAGTAGAGACAACCCCATGTTAACATTATTTTAAAACTTGAGTTATTTTAAAACTATGACAGCAAATTTCTTTCAATGGCTAAATCTTTTCCTTAAAAACATTCAGAAGCCAGCAATAATTATTATTTATCAAATTCTAATTTTAAAAAATAAAGAAGCTAGGGGAGTTTTTCTCTCTTTATTTTGGTCATTTTAGAGATACTTTAGCAAACTAAATATAGAACCTGTTTTATATTTTTGTTGTTTTACTGTGTAGAATGCCCCTTTCCTTTGGTTATTTTGTGATGACATATGTATCAGTTTTTATGGCAGTTTCTTTTTTTTTAAATTTCAATGTTTTTTTATTATATTATGTTAGTCACCATACAGTACATCCCTGGTTTGTGATGTAAAGTTTGATGATTCACTAGTTGCATATAACACCCAGTGAACCAGGCAATACGTGCCCTCCTTACTAGCCATCACCAGTCTACCCCGTTCCCCCACTCGCTCCCCCCTGAAGCCCTCAGATTGTTTCTCAGAGTCCATAGTCTCTCATGCTTCATTCCCCCTTCTGATTACCCCCCTTTCTTTATCCCTTTCTTCTCCTCCCGATCTTCCTAGTTCTTATGTTCCATAGATGAGAGAAATCATATGATAAATGTCTTTCTCTGCTTGACTTATTTCACTTAGCATTATCTCCTCCAGTGCCGTCCATGTTGCAGCAAATGTTGAGAACTCCTTCTTTCTGATAGCCAAGTAATATTCCATTGTATATATGGACAACAACTTCTTAATCCAGTCATCTGTTGAAGGGCATCTCGGTTCCTTCCACGATTTGGCTATTGTGGACAATGCTGTAATGAACATTGGGGTGCATATGGCCCTTCTCCTCACTACGTCTGTATCTTTGGGGTAAATATCCAGTAGTGCAATGGCTGGGTCATAGGGTAGCTCAATTTTTAACTTTTTAAGGGACCTCCACACTGTTTTCCAGAGTGGCTCTACCAACTTGCATTCCCACCAACAATGTAGGAGGGATCCCCTTTCTCCACATCCTCTCCAGCAATTGTTGTTTCTTGCCTTGTCAATTTTTGCCATTCTAACTGGTGTAAGGTGGTATCTTAGTGTGGTTTTGATTTGAATTTCCCTGATGGCTAATGATTTTGAACATTTTTTTCATATGTCTGTTAGCCATTTGTATGTCATCATTGGAAAAGTGTCTGTTCATATCTTCTGCCCATTTCATGATTTATTTGTTTCTCTCATATTGAGTTTGAGAAGTTCTTTGTAGATCTTGGATACCAGTCTTTTATCTGTAGTATCATTTGCAAATATCTTCTCAAACTCTGTGGGCTGCCTCTTAGTTTTTCTGACTGTTTCCTTGGCTGTGGAGAAGATTTTTATCTTGATGAAGTCCCACAAGTTCATTGTGTCTTTTGTTTCTCTTCCCTTTGGAGATGTGTCATGAAAGGGGTTGCTGTGGCCGATGTCGTAGAGGGTGCTGCCTAAGTTCTCCTCTAGGATTTTGATGGATTCCTGTCTCACATCGAGGTCTTTCATCCATTTGGAGTTTATTTTTGTGTATGGTGTGAGAGAGTGGTCAAGTTTCATTCTTTTGCATGTAGCTGTCCAATTTTCCCAGCACCATTTATTGAAGAGACTGTCTTTTTTCCACCGGATGTTTTTTCCTGCTTTATCAAAGATTAGTTGCCCAAAGAGCCAAGGGTCCATTTCTGGGTTCTCTATTCTGTTCCATTGGTCTAGGTGTCTGTTTTTGTGCCAGTACCATGCTGTCTTTGTGATCACAGCTTTGTAGTACAGCTCGAAATCCAGCAATGTGATGCCCCCAGCTTTGTTTTTCCTTTTTAACAGTTCCTTGGAGATTCGGGGCCTTTTCTGGTTCCATACAAATTTAAGGACTATTTGTTCCAGTTCTTTGAAAACTGTCTTCGGTATTTTGATCGGGATAGCATTGAAAGTGTAGATTGCTCTGGGTAGCATGGACATTTTAACTATGTTAATTCTTCCAATCCATGAGCATGGAATATTTTTCCATCTTTTTGTGTCTTCCTCAATGTCTTTCAAGAGTGATTTATAGTTTCTAGAATATAGATCCTTTACTGCTCGGGATAAGCTAATTCCAAGGTAACGTATGGTTTTTGGTGCTATTGTAAATGGGATGGATTCCCTAATTTCTCTTTCTTCAGTCTCATTGTTCGTGTATAGAAATGCAACTGATTTCTGAGCATTGATTTTGTATCCCGCCACATTACTGAATTGCTCTAAAACTTCTAGTAGTTTGGGGGTGGAGTCTTTTGGGTTTTCTATAAAGAGTATCATGTCATCTGCGAAGAGAGACAGTTTGACTTCTTCTTTGCCGATTTGGATACATTTTATCCCCTTTTGTTGTCTGATTGCTGTTGCAAGGACTTCTAGTACTATGTTGATAATAGTGGCAAGAATGGGCATCCTTGTCATGTTCCTGATCTTAAGGGAAAGGCTTCCAACTTTTCCCCATTGAGAATGATATTTCCTGTAGGCTTTTCATAGATGGCTTTTATGAGATTGAGAAATGTACCCTCTATCCCTACACTCCGAAGGATTTTAATCAGGAAAGGATGCTGTATTTTGTCAAATGCTTTTTCTGCATCAATTGAGAGGATCATATTTCCGAGTCTTTTCTTGTTGATATGATGTATCACGCTGTTCAATTTGCAAGACGAACCACGCTTGCATCCCAGGGATGAATCCACACTTGGTCAGTGATGGATAATCTTTTAATGTACTGTTGGATTCTATCAGCAGGATCTTGTTGAGGATTTTGCGTCCATATTCATTAGGGAATCTGGCTGTAATCCTCTTTTTGATGAGGTCTTTGCCTGGTTTGGGATCAAGGTAATATTTGCCTCATAGAATGAGTTTGTAGCTTTTCCTTCTGTTTCTATTTTTGAAATAGCTTTCAGGAGAATAGGTATTATTTCTTCTTTGAATGTTTTAGAATTCCCAGAAAACTGTCTGGGCCTGAGTTTTGTTATTTGGAAGGTTGTTTATCACTGACTCAATTCTTCATACAATTAATTGGCCTGTTTAAAAATCAATTTCTTCCTGTTTCAGTCTTGGTAGTTTATAGGTTTCAGGAAGGCCCATCTCTTCCAGATTGCTTAATTTAGTGGCATATAGCTGTTGATAAAAGTTTCAAATAATCCTTCCAATTTCTGGTGTTGGTCGTGGACTCCTTCTTTTCATTCATAATTTTATTAATTTCGGTCCTTTCTCTATTCTTTGGATAAGTCTTGCCAGCGGTTTGTCAATTTTATTGATTCTTCAAGGAACCAGCTTCTAGTTTGTGTTGATCTTCTCACTGTACTTCTGGTTTCTAATTCATTGATTTCGTTCTTCTGGTCAACTGCTTCCTCGTGCGTGATTAGCTCGTCCCTCTGTTGCTGTTCCAGTTCTTGAGGTAGAATTATAAAACTGCATTTTTAGATTTTTCTATTCTTTGAATGAGGCTTGATGGCTATATATTTCCCTTAGGACTGCCTTTGCAGTATCCCATAGGTTTTGGACC
The DNA here is from genome assembly GCF_017311325.1 of Ursus maritimus. NCBI lineage: Eukaryota > Metazoa > Chordata > Mammalia > Carnivora > Ursidae > Ursus > Ursus maritimus. The sequence continues at coordinate 27,013,204 of NW_024425230.1, read as the reverse complement.
ATTGTGTTTTCATTCTCGTGGTCTCCATAAATTGTTTAAATTGATTTTCATTTCCTGCTTTATCGACTCATTCTTGAGCAGAATGGTTTATAGTCTCCAAGTGTTTGAGTTTCTTCCAAATTTTCTTGTGGTTGAGTTCCAATTTCAGAGAGCTGCTAGGTTCTGAGAATATGCAGGGATAATTTCAGTCTTTGGTATTGGTTGAGACCTGTTTTGTATCCCAGAATATGGACTATACTCGAGAATGTTCCATAATATAGAATAGAATGAGTATTCTTTGGTTCTGGGGTGTAGTGTTCTAGTATATATCTATGAGGTCCAACTCATCAAGTATGGTCATTCAAAGCTCTTGTTTTTTTGTCGATTTTTGCATGGGTGTTCTGTCTATTTCATAGTGGAGTGTTGAGTCCCCTACTATTAACTATTTTTATCTATATGTCTCTTTAGTTTCTGGTTAAGAGTTGTCTTGTGTATCTTGCTGCTCCCGTTGGGGGCATAGATATATATAATTGTCATATCCACATTGTTGGACACATCCTTTTAAGAATAATATAGTGCCCTTCTGTGTCTCTAACTATAGTTTTTAGTTTAAAATCCAATCTTGTCTGATATGAGAATTGTTACCCCAGCTTTCTTTGAGGTCCATTGGCATGAACGATGGTATTCCATCCCTTGCTACGTTTCAGTCTGAATGTAATCTTAGGTTCAAATGCTCGTAGACAGCAAATGGATGGGTCATGTCTTTTTATCCAATCTGCAACCCTGTGGTGTTTTATGGGAGCATTTAGGCCATTTACATTGAGACTGATTATTGAGAGATATGATTTTAATGATGCCATGTTGCCAGTAAAGTCTTTGTTTCTATCGATTGTAACTTTCTGTTCTGTATCAGTCTTGGAGCTTTTTTAGTTTTATAGAACCCCCCTTAATATCTCCTGTAGGGCTGGTTTTGTGGTTACGAAATTGGTCAATGACTGGTGATTCTAGAAGGTCTTTATCTCTCCATCAATTCTGAATGACAACCTTGCTGGATAAAGGATCCTTGGCTGCATGTTTTTCTCTGAAAGAGCTTTAAAAATGCCCCCCAACCCTTTCTCTCATTCCAGGTCTGTGTAGACAGGTCTGACGTAATTCTGATAACTTTGCCTTGGTACGTGAGAAATTTCTTTGCCCTGGACGCTTTCAATACTGTATCCTTGGATCTAATATTTGCAAATATGCACTATGACGTGACGTGGCATAGGTTTGCCATGGTTGAGCTTGGGAGGGGTCCTCTCTGCATCTTGGATATGAATGTTTGTTTCCTTTGCTAGATTAGGGACGTTTTCAGCTACAATTTGTTCAAATATCTCTTCTAGACCTCTGTTTTTCTCCACCCCCTTGGGGACGCCGATGATTCTACATTGGAACGCTTCATTGAGTCATTAATCTCCCATAACCTACATTCCTAAGCATGGATTTTTTTAAGTCCAGATTCTATTTTAGCTTTTTTTTCTACTAACCCATCCTCCAATTCGCTGATACGTCTTCTGCCTCATTCACCCCGGCCGTCAGAGCCTCTAGTTTTGACTGCATTTGGCTCATAGAATTTTTAATTTCTGCCAAATTCACTCTCATTTCCGCCCTTAGAGATTCTATATTCTCATTAACATTTTCGTTAATAGTTTTTTCAAGTCTACACATCATCTTGACCATTGTTACTCTGAATTCCATTTCTGATAATTTGGTTATATCCATATCCATTAGTTCTGTGGCAGACGTCACAGACTCATTGTCTTGTCTTTGCTGGGGGGTATTTTTCCTTCTCGTCATTCTGACGAGGAGAAGTTGTGGGGTTGTCCAGAGCCCAAATTGTTGACCTGGTACCAGGCCGTGTGCCCTTGTTTTATAGGGATCTTAGGAATGTGGGCTTCTTGATTTTTCAGCCTGCCTTCTGGGGGAGGGGCCTGCCACACTGATACTCAGGCAAACCTGTTTGGGTAGAGACTCCGTGTCCCCTGCGAGGGGGGATGGTGATGGGCACAATGTGAGCCGGTATTTCCAGGCTTTTGTTCTCTGGCGGCTTTCCCTGGTGGTTTGCTGTGCGTCTTCCAATAGAGCAGTAGTGGCTGAATCTCATCCTCTGTCTCAGAACAGAGGGATCATGGATCATTCTCCATTGATATTCTGGCCACTTTAACTCTGTTACTGTTGGTGCTGCTCAACCCTGCAGCGTCCCGGGATGTGCGCCCGAACTCAGCATCCCACCCCTCACTTCCAGGGTGGCTCATCTGTGTGCTTTGTGTTTCTAACATGGCTGGCCGCTAGCTGCCAGCCACCTCTGTGCGCTCCGAAGCTCCGGCCCTCAGTCTGGTGGCGAGTGTTCCCCGGCTCACGGTCTCAGTCTGCTCTCCTGTGGGTGCCAGTCCGTGAGTCCACCTGCTACCCATGCAGGTAGCTACCGCTTCCCAACGCCCGAACATGGCGGTTCCCTCTGCCTTCCATTTATCTTCCGATATCTGTGTGCAGTTTCATGGCTCCCCGCTTCGTACCTCAATACTCATCGCTGGAGATGTTCATTTGTAGAGGTCCAGATGTATCTTCCTGCGTCTCAGGCTGATTCTGTGGATGTTCAGGCTGGTCTGGTACCTATCCTACTCCACTCAGGGGACCGGCTGAAAAAGGGGTCCTCTACTCCTCCGCCATCTTAACTCCTCCTAAAAATCTGGGCATGGCCGTTTTTGCTCTGATCCTCTGAAGAGGTTTGGAAAACCTCCAGAAAACAAAAGCCACACTGAGGACCAGTTTGCACTGATCCCATCCCCAACAGGGGACAGGATAACACCGCCCAGGCAGGGATACCTGAGAAAGAGCATGGCAGGACCCTCTCCCAGAAGACAGACTGGAAGAACAAGTGGACGACAAGCCTATGGAGCCTACAAGACTGTAAAATTCCAATGACAGGGGAAAATGGTATCTTCAGCTCTAGGTGTTGCCTCATGACTCATTTATTTTTCAGATAAAATTCTCCTTTTTTCCCTTTTCTTATGCTTTTTCTCTTTTTTCTTTTTACCTTCTTCCCATTTCAACTACATACGTATTATATCAGCTTCTTTTTCGTAGTCATTTTTTAACTTATTTTTTTTCACATCTACATGTTATAGATATCTGCTTCATTTTCTTCTCATCGGTTGGGATGTAGAGTCTTCTAACACACAGACCAAAATTCACCCAGGATTACCCTGCTTTGTCCACACTGCAATAGTATAGTCTCTCTTCCCCTCCCCCCCTTTTAAAAATGTTTTTATTTCATTCTTGTGCTTCAGTTTGGCTTTGTTTGTTTTTCTGCGGTGACTGCCAAGCACTCCAAATTTTTGTGGAATGCATCTTGCTTGGGTCATGGTTGATATTTTGGACTCTTTTCATTCACCCAACCAACGTTCTCTGGCCAGAATGACAAAAGGGAGGAACTCACCAAAAAAAAAAAAAAGAAAAAAAAAGAAAAGAAAAGAAAGAGCCAGAGGCAGTGTTCTGTGCCACAGAGCTAATCAATATGGACATAAGTAATTTGTCAGAGATAGAATTCAGGATAGCAATCATAAAGTTAATAGCTAGGCTTGAAAAAGCATGAGTGACATCATAGAATCTCTAAGGGTGGAAATGACATCTGATCAGGCTGAACTTAAAAATGCTATTAATGAGATACACTCTAAACTAGATACTCTAACAGCTTTGGTCAATGAGGTGGAATAGAGAATACGTGAACTAGAAGACAGGCTGATGGAAAGGAAGGAAATCGAAGAAAAGAGAGAAAAGCAACTCGTGACACATGCAGAGAGACACGTGAAGAGAATTTAATGATACATTGAAAATGGGGGAGAGAGAGAGAGAGAGAGCTAGAAAGTATATTTGAGCAAATCATGGGTGAGAGCTTCCCTAATCTGGGAAAGGAAACAAGCATTCACGTCCAAGAGGCACAGAGGACCCCTCCCCAAATCAGTAAAAATAGATCCACACCCCAACATATAATAGCGAAGCTTGCAAATCTTAGAGCCAAACAAGCTGTCCTGAGAGCAGATGGGGGAAGAGATTTCTTACATACGGAAGGAGGAACTTCAGAATAACATCAGACATATCCAAAGAAACCTGGCAGGCTAGAAAAGGCTGGGAAGATACATTCAAGGTACTAAATGAGAACATGCAACCAAGAATACTTCATTCAGCAAGACTGTTGTTCAGAATGGAAATAGAGATAAAAAGTTTCCAGGACAGACAGAAACTCAAAAAAATATGTGACCACCAAGCCAGCTCTATAAGAAATACTAAGAGGGATACTGTAAGTGAAGAGAAACCCCAAGAGTGATATAGGCCAGAAAGTAACAGAGACAAGCTACAGAAACAGCAACTGTAAAGGTAATACAATGGCACTAAATTCATATCTTTCAATAGTTACTCTTAATGTAAATGGGGTGAATACTCCCATCAAAAGATACAGGGTATCGGATTGGATAAAATAGCAGGGACCACCCATATGCTGTCTACGAGACTCATTTTGAACCTAAAGATTCATTCAGACTGAAAATGAGGAGGTGGAGAGCCATTTTTCATGCCAACAGACCTCAAAAGAAAGCTGGGGTAGCAATTCTCATATCAGACAAATTAGATTTTAAGCTGAAGACTGAAAGAAGAGATATAGAGGGACACTATATCATTCTTAAAAGGTCTATCCACCAAGAAGATCTAATAGTGTAAAATGTCTATGCCCCCAACATGGGAGCAGCCAACTACATAAGCCAACTGTTAAACAAAATGAAGAGACATATTGATAATAACACGTTAGTAGTAGGAAACCTCAACACTCCACTCTCAGCAATAGACAGATCATCTAAGAAGATCAACAAAGAAACAACAGTTTTGAATGACACACTGGATCAGATGGACCTCACAGATATATACAGAATATTCCACCCTAAAACAACAGATCACGCATTCTTCTCGAATGCATGTAGAACTTTCTCCAAATAGACCACATACTGGGTCACAAATGAGATCTCAACCAATACCAAAAGATTGAGATTATTTCCTCATATTCTCAGAACACAATGCTTTGAAACTGGGACCCAATCAGAAGAAAAAATTTTGAAGAAATTCAAACACTTGGAAGCTAAATACCATCCTGCTTAAGAATGTTTGGGTCAACCATGAAATCGAAGAAGAACTTAAACAATTTATGGAAACCAATGAGAATGAAAACACAGTGGTCCAAAACCTATGGCATACTGCAAAGGCAGTCCTAAGGAAGAAATACATAGCCATCCAAGCCTCACTCAAAAAAATAGAAAAATCTAGAATACAGACTCTATATTTACACCTTAAAGAATTAGAGAGGACACAACAAAGAAGGCCGAAGCCATGCATGAGAAAGGAAATAATTAAGATTAGAGCAGAAATCAATGAATTAGAAACCAGAAATACAGTTGAGCAGATTAGTGAAACTAGAAGCTGGTTCTTTGAAAGAATTAATAACACCGATAAACCTCTGGCCAGGCTTATCCAAAAGAAAAGAAAAAGGACCCAAATTTATAAAATTATGAATGAAAGGGGAGAGATCACGACTAACACCAAGGAAATTGAAACAATTATTAGAACTTATTATCAACAACTATATGTCAGTAAATTAAGCAACCTGAAAGAAATGGATGCCTTCCTAGAAACCTATAAACTACCAAGACTGAAAAAGGAAGAAATTGACAACCTGAATAGACTAATAACCAGTAACGAGATTGAGGTAGTGATCAAAAAACTCCCAAAAACCAAGAGTCCAGGGCCTGATGGATTCCCTGGGGAATTCTACCAAATATTCAAAGAAGAAATGATACCTATTCTCCTGAAACTGTTTCAAAAAATAGGGACAGAAGGAAAACTTCCAAACTCATTCTATGAGGCCAGCACTACCTTGATCCCAAAACCAGGCAAAGACCCCATCAAAAAGGAGAATTACAGACTGATATCCCTGACGAATATGGATGCCAAAATTCTCAACAAGATCCTAGCTAATAAGATCCAAAAGTACATCGTTAAAAGGATTCTCCATCACGACCAGGTGGGATTCATCCCTGGAATGCAAGGGTGGTTCAGCATTCACAAATCAATCAGTGTGATAGAACACATTAATAAGGGAAGAGACGAGAATTTCATGATCCTCTCGACGCATTTGACAAAATACAGCATGCTTTCTTGATTAAAGCTCTACAAAGTGTAGGGATAGAGGGTACATTCCTCAATTTCATAAAAACCATCTATGAAGAACCCACAGCGAAAATCATTCTCAATGGGGAAAAGCTGAGAACCTTTCCCTTAAAATCAGGAAAACGACAAGGATGCCCACTCTCGCCACTATTATTCAACATAGTACTAGAAGTCCTAGCAACAGCAGACAACAGAAAGAAATAAAAGGTATTCAAATCGGCAAAGAAGAAATCAAACTCTCTCTCTTCACAGATGACATGATTCTTTATGTGGAAAACCCAAAAGACTCCACCCCCAAACTACTAGAACTCATACAGCAATTCAGCAACGTGGCAGGATACAAAATCAATGCACAGAAATCAGTTGCATTTCTTTTTTTTTTTAGATTTTATTTATTTATTTGACAGAGACAGCCAGCAAGAGAGGGAACACAAGCAGGGGGAGTGGAATAGGAAGAAGCAGGCTCCTAGCAGAGGAGCCTGATGTGGGGCTCGATCCCAGAACGCTGCGATCACTCCCTGAGCCGAAGGCAGACGCTTAACGACTGCACCACCCAGATGCCCCCAGTTGCATTTCTATATACTGACAATGTAAATGAAGAAAGAAAAATTAAGGAATTGACTCCATTTATAATAGCTCCAAAAACCGTAAGATACCTTGGAATAAACCAAACCAAAGCAGCAAAGGATCTATACTCTAGAAACTACAGAACACTTATGAAAGACATTGAAGATGACACAAAAAGATGGAAAAAACATTCCATGCTCATGGATTGGAAGAATAAACATTGTTAAAATGACTATGCTACCCAGAGCAATCTATACTTTCCACACCTCCCCAATCAAAATACTGATGGCATTTTTCAAAGTGCTGGAACAAACAATCCTAAAATTCGTGTGGAACCAGAAAAGACCCTGAATCACCAAGGAAATCTTGAAAAAGAAAAACAAAGCTGAGGGCATCACGTTGCCTGATTTCAAGCTATATTACAAAGCTGTGATCACCAAGACAGTACGGTACTGGCACAAAAACAGACACATAGATCAATGGAATAGACTAGAGACTCCAGAAATGGACCCTCAACTCTATGATCAACTAATCTTTGACAAAGCAGGAAGAAACATCCAATGGAAAAAAGACAGCCTCTTCAATAAATGGTGCTGGGAAAATTGAACAGCTATATACAGAAGAATGAAACTCGACCATTCTCTTATACCATACATAAAGATTAACTCTAAATGGCTGAAAGACCTCGATGTGAGACAGGAATCCATCAAAATCCTAGAGGAGAACATAGGCAGTAACCTCTTCGACATCGGCCACAGCAACTTCTTTCACGACACGTCTCCAAAGGCAAGGGAAACAAAAGAAAAAATGAACTTGTGGGACTCCATCAAGATAAAAAGCTTCTGCAAAGCAAACAGTCAACAGTCAACAAAACAAAGAGGCAACCCACGGAATGGGAGAAGATATTTGCAAATGATACTAAAGATAAAGGGCTGGTATCCAAAACCTATATAGAATTTCTCAAGCTCAATACCCAAAAAACAAATAAGTCAAAAAATGGGCAGAAGATATGAACAGACACTTTTCCAATGAAGACGTACAAATGGCTAACAGACACGTGAAAATATGTTCAACATCATTAGCCATCAGGGAAATTCAAATCAAAACCACACTGAGATATCACCTTATGCCAGTTAGAATGGCACAAATGGACAAGGCAAGAAACAACAACTGTTGGAGAGGATGTGGAGAAAGGGGATCCCTCTTACATTGTTGGTGGGAATGCAAGTTGGTACAGCCACTTTGTAAAACAGTGTGGAGGTCCCTTAAAAGGCTAAATATTGAGCTACCCTATGATCAGCCATGGCACTACTGGGTATCTACCCCAATGATACAGATGTAGTGACAAGAAGGGGCACGTGCACCCTAATGTTTATAGCAACAATGTCCACAATAGCCAAACTGTGGAAGGAGCTGAGATGCCCTTCAACACATTAATGGATAAAGAAGATGTTGTTCATATATACAATGGAATATTACTCAGCCATCAGAATGTATAATTACCCACCATTTGCATCGACATGAATGGAACCGGAGGAGATTATGCTATGTGAAATAAGTCAAGTAGGAAAAGACAATTATATGGTTTCACTTATTTGTGTTACATAAGGAAGAGCCGGGAGGACATTAAGAGAAAGAAGGGGAAAATTAAGGGGGGGAATCAGAGGGGGAGACACACCATGAGAGACTATGGACTCTGGGGAACAAACTGAGAGTTTTAGAGGGGAGAGGAATGGGGAGATGGGTTCACCCCGTGACGGGTATGAAGGAGGGCACATATTGCATGGTGCACTGTGTGTTAAATAGAAGTAATGAATCATGGAACTTTACATCAAAAACTTGGGATGTACTGTATGGTGACTAACATAACATAATAAAAAATTATTATAAAAAAATAAGGAGGGCACATATTGCATGGAGCACTGGGTGTTACACGCAAACAGTGAATCATGAAACACTACGTCAAAAACCAATGATGTACTGTGTGGTGACGAACATAACAATACAAACAAACAAACTAATAGCAAATTTTTCATTAAGGAAGAAACAAAACGACAAGTCAGAACAATGCTATTTTCAATATGCTGAGAAGAAATAACCAATTTTAAAATCTATATCAGTGAAAACATCTTTCAGGAATGGAAATGAAATGAAGATACTTTAAATAAGCCATGCCTGGGAGAATTTGCCCTCGGATATATTTCAAGGAGAAGGAAAATGATCCTATATATCATATGTGACACGCAAGAAAGAATAGAGAAAGCCATTGTGTAAATTAATCAAAACAAAGTTAAGTAAACATTAATAATACAATCTTATGTCTTTGAAAACAGAAATTTAAATACATGACAAAAATAGAATATAAGTTGAAATTGTTGTAATTAACATACACTAATGTCTTTGAGTGGTAGGAGGCTAACTGTATAAGTTAATGTGGTATCTTGATATGTTCAGAATGGATATGAAAATGTCAAGGGAAGAACTGAAGAAAAATAATCAAGTTTCATAATTTCCAAATTAGATGAAGTCCCTAAATGTAATAAAAATCCATTGATTAAAAATAAAGGAAAAAAGGGGGGAAAAGGGATAAATAGAAAGTGTAAAATGACAGATTTAAAATAAAATCAACAGTTATATAAAGTTGTTCTAAAGATTCCAGCTAAAAGAGAAAGTTTGGCATATATTTTTATTTATTTATTTATTTATTTTTAATACTAATTTTTTTATTATATTGTTAGTCACCATACAGCACATCCATGGTTTTTGATATAAAGTTCCATGATTCATTAGTTCTGTATAACACCCAGTGCACCATGCAATATGTGCCCTCCTTACTACCCATTACCAGCCTATCCCATTCCCCCACCCCCCTCCCCTCTAAAGCCCTCAGTTTGTTTCTCAGAGTCCATAGTCTCTCATGCATCATTTCCCCTTCTGATTAACCCGTCTTTATCCCTTTCTTCCCCTACCGATCTTCCTACTTCTTATGTTCCATAGATGAGAGAAACCATATGATAATTGTCTTTCTCTGCTTGACTTATTTCGCTTAGCATTATCTCCTCCAGTGCCGTCCATGTTGCAGCAAATGTTGAGAAATCGTTCTTTTTGATAGCTGATTATATTTCATTGTATATATGGAACACATCTTCTTAATCCAGTCATCTGTTGAAGGGAATCTCGGTTCCTTCCACGATTTAGCTATTGTGGATAATGCTGCTATGAACATTGGGGGTGCATATGGCCCTTCTCTTCACTACGTCTGTATCTTTGGGGTAAATACCCAGTAGTGCAATGGCTGGATCATAGGGTAGCTCAGTTTTTAACCTTTCAAGGGACCTCCACACTGTTTCCCAGAGTGGCTGTACCAACTTGCATTCCCAACAACAATGTAGGAGGGATCCCTTTTCCCCACATCCTCTCCAGCAATTGTTGTTTCTTGCCTTGTCAACTTTTGCCATTCTAACTGGCATAAGGTGGTATCTCAGTGTGGTTTTGATTTGAATTTCCCTGATGGCTAATGATTTTGAACATTTTTCATGTGTCCGTTAGCCATTTGTATGTCTTCATTGGAAAAGTGTCTGTTCATATCTTCTGCCCATTTTATGATTTGTTTATTTGTTTCTCACATATTGAGTTTGAGAAGTTCTTTGTAGATCTTGGATACCAGTCTTTTATCTGTAGCATCATTTGCAAATATATTCTCCCATTCCATGGGCTGCCTTTTAGTTTTTTGACTGTTTCCTTGGCTGTGCAGAAGCTTTTTATCTTGATGAAGTCCCACAAGTTCATTTTATCTTTTGTTTCTCTTGCCTTAGGAGATGTGTCATGAAAAAGGTTGCTGTGGCCAATGTCGTAGAGGTTGCTGCCTGTGCTCTCCTCTAGGATTTTGATGGATTCCTGTCTCACATTGAGGTCTTTCATCCATTTGGAGTTTATTTTTGTGTATGGTGTGAGAGAGTGGTCATGTTTCATTCTTTTGCATATAGCGGTCCAATTTTCCCAGCACCATTTATTGAAGAGACTGTCTTTTTTCCACCGGATGTTTTTTTCCTGCTTTATAAAAGATTAGTTGCCCAAAGAGCCAAGGGTCAATTTCTGGGTTCACTATTCTGTTCCTTTCACCTATGTGTCTGTTTTTGTGCCAGTACCACGTTGTCTTTGTGATTGGAGCTTTGTAGTACACCTCGAAATCTGGCATTGTGATGCCCCCAGATTTGTTTTTCGTTTTCACAGTTCCTTGGCGATTCAGGGCCTTTTCTGGTTCCATACAAACTTAAGTTCTTTGAAAAATGTCCTTGGTATTTTGATCAGGAGAGCATTGAAAGTGTAGATTGCTCTGGGTATCATGGACATTTTAACTATGTTAATTCTTCCGATCCATGAGCATGGAATCTTTTTCCATCTTTTTGTGTCTTCTTCAACGTCTTTCAAGAGTGACTTGTAATTTCTAGAATATACATCCTTTACATCTCAGGTTAAGTTAATTCCAAGATAACGTATGATTTTTGGTGCTATTGTAAATGGAATGGATTCCCTAATTTCTCTTTACTCAGTCTCATTGTTCGTGTATAGAAATGAAACTGATTTCTGAGCTGTGATTTTGTATCCCGCCACATTACTGAATTGCTCTATAACATCTAGTAGTTTGGGGGTGGATTCTTTTGGGTTTTCCATGTAGAGTATCATGTCATTTGCAAAGAGAGGCAGTATAACTTCTTCTTTGCCGATTTGGACACCTTTTATCCCTTTCTGTTGTCTGATTACTGTTGCAAGGACTTCTAGTACTATGTTGAATAATAGTGGGGAGAGTGGGCATCCTTGTCGTGTTCCTGATCTTAAGGGAAAGGCTTCCAGCTTTTCCCCATTGAGAATGATAGTTGCTGTAGGCTTTTCATAGATGGCTTTTATGAGATTGAGAAATGTACCCTCTATTCCTACACTCTGAAGGGTTTTAATCAGGAAAGGATGCTGTATTTTGTCAAATGCTTTTTCTGCACCTATTGGGAGGATCATATGATTCTTGACTTTTTTCTTGTTGATATAATCTATCACACTGATATATTTGCAAATGTTGAACCACGCTTGCATCCCAGGGATGAGTCCCACTTGGTCATGATGGAAAATCCTTTTAATGTACTCTTGGATTCTGTTAGCCAGGATCTTGTTGAGGATTTTGGCATCCATATTCATTAGGGAAATCAGTCTGTAATTCTCCTTTTTGATGGGGTCTTTGCCTGGTTTGGGGATCAAGGTAATATTGGCCTCATAGAATGAGTTTGGTACCTTTCCTTCTGTTCCTAGTTTTTGAAATAGCGTTAGGAGAATAGGTATTATTTCTTCTTTGAATGTTTCGTAGAATTCCCCAGAAAAACCGTCTGGGCCTGGAGTTTTGTTTTTTGGAAGGTTGTTTATCACTGACTCAATCTCTTCATAATTAATTGGCCTGTTTAAAAAATCAATTTCTTCCTGTTTCAGTCTTGGTAGTTTATGGGTTTCCAGGAAGGCCTCCATCTCTTCCAGGTTGCTTAATTTATTGGCATAAAGCTGTTGATAAAAGTTTCTAATGAAATTCCTGTTTCATTGGTGTTGCTTGTGACTGCTCCCTTTTCATTCATAATTTTATTAATTGGCTCCTTCCTCTATTCTTTTGGATGTCTTGCTAGTGGCTTATCTATTTTATTTATTCTTTCAAAGAACCAGCTCTAGTTCTGTTGATCTGCTCTACTGTGCTCCTGGTTTCTAATTCATTGATTTCTGCTCCAATCTAATCTTGATCAACTGCTTCCTCGTGCATGGATTAGGCCTGTCCCCCTGTTGCTGTTCCAGCTTCTTGAGGTGAGAATATAAAAACTGCATTTTAGATTTTTCTATTCTTTTGAGTGAGGCTTGGATGGCTGTATTTCTCCCTTAGGACTGCCTTTGCAGTGTCCCATAGGTTTTGGACCATTGTGTTTTCATTCTCGTTGGTCTCCATCAATTTTTTAAATTGATTTTTAATTTCTTGGTTTACCCAATCATTTTTGAGCAGGATGGTTCTTAGTTCCCAAGTGTTTGAGTTTCTTTCAAATTTTTCCTTGTGGTTGAGTTCATATTTCAAAGCATTGTGGTCTCAGAATATGCAGGGAATAATTTCAGTCTTTTGGTATCGGTTGAGATGTGTTTTGTGACCCAAAACATGATCTATTCTTGAGAATGTTCCATGGGCATTAGAATAGAATGAGTATTCTTTGTTTCTGGCGTGTAGTGCTCTCTATATATCTATGAGGTACATCTGGTCTAGTATGGCATTCAAAGCTCTTGGTTCTTTGTTGATTTTCTGCTTAGGTGATCTATCTATTGCTGATAGTGGAGTGTTGAGGTCCCCTACTATTAATGTATTTTTATCTATACATCTCTTTATTCTGGTAAGAGTTGGCTTGTGTATCTTGGTGCTCCCCTTTTGGGGGCATAGATATTTATAATTGTCATATCCACTTGTTGGATACATCCTTTAAGAATAATATAGTGCCCTTCTGTTTCTGTAACTACAGTCCTTAGTTTAATATCCAATCCGTGTGATATGAGAATTGCTACCCCAGCTTTCTTTTGAGGTCCATTGGCATGAAAGATGTTATTCCATCCCTTTACTTTCAGTCTGGATGTATCTTTAGGTTCAAAATGAGTCTCTTTTAGACAGCCAATGGATGGGTCATGTCTTTTTATCAAATCTGCAACCCTGTGGCATAATATGGGAGCATTTAGGCCATTCACATTTAGAGTGATTATTGGGAGATATGATTTTAATGATGTCATGTTGCCAGTAAAGTCTTTGTTTCTATAGATTGTAATTTTCTGTTCTGTATCACCTTTGGGGCCTTTTTACTTTTACAGAACCCTCCTTAATATCTTCTGTAGGGCTTTTTTCATGGTTACGAAATTGGTCAGTGACTGGCGATTCTGGAACGTCCTTATCTCTCCATCAATTCTGAATGACAGCCTTGCTGGATAAGGGATCCTTGGCTGCATGTTTTTCTCTGAAAGAGCTTTAAAAATGCCCCCCCAACCTTTACTCTCATTCCAGTTCTGTGCAGACTGGTCTGACGTCATCCTGATACTTTTGCCTTGGTATGTGAGAAATTTTTTTGTCCTGGCCACTTTCAATACTGTATCCTTGAATCTAATATTTGCAAATTGTACTGTGATGTGACATGGCATAGGTTTGTGGTGGTTGAGCTTGGGAGGGGTCCTCTCTGCCTCTTGAACATGAATGCTTGTTTCCTTTGCTAGATTAGGGAAGTTTTCAGCTACAATTTGTTCAAATATCTCTTCTAGACCTCTGTTTTTCTCCACCCCCTCAGGGATGCTGATGATTCTGACATTGGAACGTTTCATTGAGTCAGAAATCTCCGGTAACCTACATTCTTGAGATTGGATTTTTTTTGAGCCAAGTTTCTGTTTTAGCTTTCTCTTCTACCATCCCATCCTCCAATTCGCTGATATGTTCTTCTGCCTCATTCACCCTGGCCATCAGAGCCTCTAGTTTTGACTGCGTTTGGCTCATAGAATTTTTATTTCCGCCAGATTCGCTCTCATTTTCACCCTTAGAGGTTCTATATTCTCGCTAATATTTTCTTCAAGTCTACACATCATCTTGACCATTGTTACTCTTAATTCCATTTCTGATAATTTGGATATATCCATATCCATCAGTTCTGTGGCAGAGGCCACAGACTCATTGTCTTTTCTTTGCTGGGGGGGATTTCTCCTTCTCATCATTCTGATGAGGAGAGGTTGTGGGGTTTTCCAGAGCCCAAATTATTGACCAGGACTCAGGCAGTGTGCACTTGTTTTATAGGGACCTTAGGGATGTGGACTTCTTGATTTTTCAGCCTGCTTTCTGGGGGAAGGGCCTGCCACTCCAATACTCAGGTAACCCTGTTTGGGTAGTCTCCCTGTCCCCTGTGAGAGGGGATGGGGATGGGCACAATGTGAGCTGGTATTTCCAGGCTTTTGTTCTCTGGCGGCTTTCCCTGGAGGTTGCTGTGCCTCTTCTGAGAGTCAGAGAAGCAGTGGCCGAATCCCAGCCTCTGTCTCAGAACAGAGAGATCGCAGTCCGCTCTCCACTGAGCTCTTCTGGCCACTTTAACTCTGTTTCTGTTAGTGCTGCTAAACCCTGCAGCATCCCGGGTTGTGCACCCCACAGCCGGCATCCCAGCCCTCACTTCCAGGGCCAGCGCGTCTCTGTCCTTTGTGTTTCTAACACCTCCAGCCGCCAGCCACCCCCGCACACTCCGGAGCTCTGTTTCAGTGTGGTTCGTGCACTCCAGAGGTTTGGTTTTCAGATCGGTCATGCACGTTCCCAGGCTCATGGTCTCAGTCTGCTCTCTCGCGGGTGCCTGTCCGCGAGTCCGCCCGCTCTCCAGTGCAGGTGACTACCGCTTCCCAGTGCCTGAATGCAGAGTACCTTCCCCCTTCCATTTATCTTCCAATATCTGTGCGCGGATTCACGGCTCCCTGCTTCATACCTGAATACTCAGTGCTGGAGATGTTCATTTGTAGAGATCCAGATGTATCTTCCTGTGTCTCAGGCTGATTCCATGAGTGTTCAGGATGGTCTGGTACCTATCCAGCTCGACTCAGGGGACCAGCTGAAAAAGAGGACGCCTACTCCTCTGCCATCTTAACTCCTCCTATATTTTTAAATATCTAAATTCTAAAACAAACACACAAATGGATTAGAAGTGAAAAAATAAATTTTATGGTAAAAGATTTACTGTACCGGGAAAATTTAACCATTTAAAATGTAAATGCACTTACTAACAAAATCACAAAAAATGTAAATAAAATAATTTTTAAAAAAATGCACTTACTAACAAAATCGCAAAAAATGTAAAAAAAAAAATTAAATGTAAAGGAGAACTAGTGAAACCCACCATCACAGTTAAGTTTTAATATATGACCACAGAAATTTATATGGGAGGAGGTAAAAATCAGTAAAAGTATAAGATTTTAACAATGTAATGAACACTTTGATCCAGACTTATTCTCAAAGATAAAACCCAGCAGTTATAAAATATCTTACAAGTTCATATGGAATATTTAAAAAAATTATCTGTGCTGGGCAATAAAGCAATTTTCAACAAATTTCAAAGGTTCAATATTATTTCGACCACATTCAGTGTGATTAAGAGAAAAATCAGTGACAGTAATTAACTTTGAAAGACCTCCATATTTGGAAATTAAGAGACACACTATGTAACTCATGGATCAAAAAAGAACTCAAAATGGAGATTAGGAAATATTTTGAGTGCAACTGTAATGAAAATACTATATAACAAATTTGAAATTTGCAGATAAACTAGCAGAGGGAAATTTATAGCCTTAAATGCTTTTATAGAAAAGAAAAAGGCCAGGAAATGAATAAGTTAAACATTCATCTCACTAAGTGAAAAGGAATAGCAAAGTAAGTCCCACAAAAATAGAAGAAAATAAAGCTAAAGGGCAGTAATTAATGAAAATAAACGTACAATAGGTGTAATAGGAGCAACAAAACCAAAGTTTGGTTTCTTGAAAATATTAATAAAATTGACAAATTTCTATCAAGGATTTTAAAAGAAAGAAAAAAGGCACAAATGAACAATATAGGAATGAAAAAAGATTATTTAACTCAGGTGCTACAGACATTAAAAAGGTCGAAGAATATTTTGTTTAACTTTATTCAGGTAAGTTTGAAATCTTAGACTAAATGCAAAAATCCCTAAAAAACTGGGTCTCTAAACTGGCTCAAAAAGAAATATTTATTCCTGAAATATCCTGTCATCATTAAGTAAATAAAGCCAATAGGTTAAAATCTCACAAAGAAAATCCCAGACCCAGGCAGTTTTACTGGTGAACTCTCTAAAACAAACAAACATATACTATTACAAATGATAGAAGAATAGGGAACACTTATTCATTCTTTTTTTAGACTAGCATTACTTGATAGTTAATACCTATGAAGATAAGCACACTAGTTTTCTAGGGCTGCCATATCAGAATACCATAGACTGGTTAGCCTAAACAGGATTTTACCTTCTCATAGTTTTGGAGGCTGGTTGTCCAAGATCAGGTGTTGGTAGGGTCTGTTTCTGGTGAGGACTTTCTTCCTAGTTTGTAGATGGCTGCCTACTTGCTGTGTCCTCACATAACTTCTTCTCTGTGCATGCATGGAAAGAGATCTCTGTGTCTCTTTCTCTTTTTTTTTTTTTAAAGTAGGCTCCACTCTCAACTTGGGGATTTGAACATATTACCCCAAAGATCAAGAGCTGCATGCTCTACCAAATGAGCCAGTTAGTCAGGTGACCCTCTTTCTCTTTTTATAAGGATACTACTCCTTTCAGCTTAGGACCCATCCTTCTAACCCTATTTAATCTTGACTACCTCCCTAAAAGCTTTGTCCCCAAATATAGTTACATCAGGAGGTAGGTCTTCAATTTATGAATTTTGGAGGACACAGCATAACCTATACTATTATGTGTATTAGCTTCTCCATACAAACAGAACCAACAGGGTGTGCAGAGAGACATTTAGTCTAAGGAACTGGCTCATTCAATTGTGGAGGTGGGCATGACCATACTCTTCAGAATGGGCTGGCAGTCTGGAGACTCAGGGAAGAGTGAGTGTTGTAGTTCAAACCTGAAGGCTATCTGCTGACACAATTTCTTCTTGCTCAAGGGAGGTCAGCCTTTGTTTTTTTAAGGCTGTAGACTGGATGAAGCCCACTCCCATCATGGAAGCAATCTGCTTTAGTCAAAGTCCACCAATTTAAAAGTTAATTCAAAAAAACACTCTTACAAAAATATCCAGAATAATATTTGACCAAGTATCTGGGCACCGTGGCCCAGCCAAGTGGATACCTAACATAAACAAGAAAATTATGAGCCAATCTTATTCATTTAACCTAGATATAAAAGATTAAAAATTAGCAAACCAAATTCAGTAATGTATTAAAAATTATAATCTTGGAATTATTCTATTTTTACAGGAATGCAAAGTTGGTGTAAAATTATTAACTAATGTATTTTATCTAGTTTATATATTGAAAGAGAAAAATCCTTGGAACTTCTCAATTTTTACCAAACTAGGAAGAAAGAAAGGGTATCTACCAAAAGCCTACAGCAAGCAGCATATGTGGATACTTGATACATAATAGAGGTGGTATTGCAGAGCAGTGGAGAAATACTGGACTTCTCAAAAAATAGGATTGGCATTATTGTTTATCATATGGAAGAAAGTCAAACTGGATCTTTACCTTGAAGCATACCTCAAAATCAGTACAGGTAACAGACCTAAATGTGAAATGCAAAATGAAAACTCTCAAAAGACTATTTAAATATCTTTGTGCCCTTGAGTATAGGGATAGATTTCTGAAAGAAGATTTAGGAAGTACAAATCATAAAACAAATGGCTGGTAAATTTGACTATATTAATATTGAAAACTTATAGTTAAAAAAAAAGAAGGTACAAAGTGGGAGATGTTAGCAAAGTGAAAATAGATGTGTGTGTATATTTTTAATATATCAACAACTACAAATCATTAAGAAAAAAATTAATTGGTAGATAATGAGAAAAATTATTAAATTTATAGAAGATGAAGAAGAAAATTTCATTAAATAAACATAAGATACTGAACCTTATTAGTTAGGAAAATGTGAATTCAACCCACAATGAGAAACACAATCTCACCCATGAGATTGGCAAAAAGTAAAAGAACCAAAAGACAAAAAGAACCCAGATAATACAAAATGTGAGATTTTAGAGGTTGAAACTGTTTTTGAGCTCTTTTGAATCAGTTTTCAAATACTTTATAAAGTTAAACAAATGCATACACTACAAGCCATGAGTTTTGCTTCTGGGTATATATCTCACAGAAACTCTCACACATGAGTACCAAGCGTTTATAGAACTGCTCATAATAGCGAAAAATGAAAATTACCCATGTACTCATCAACAGTAACATGGACAAATAAGTTATGTTCCTTTTCAAGAATATGATATAAGGGCAGAAATGAACTACAATGACATATCAAGTTGGATGAATCTTAGAAACATAATTTTAAGTGAAAGTTACATTAACAGTATAATTCAATTCATATAAAGTTTAAAACTAGACAAAACTAATGTGTTGTTGAGGGTCAGAAAAGTATAAAAAAAGGGAGAGACTGATGAACACAATATACAGAATAGTGGTTACCTCTGGTGGGGAGAGAAAGGGAAGCAATTAGAGAAGGCAGAGAATGGGGCTTTTGGGATATGTTAATGATCTATTTCTGTTCTTACGATGTGTGCATAAGTGTCTCTGAAGTTTAAGCTGTACATAAATGTTTTTATCTACTCTTTTTCTATGTATGCTTTATTTAAAAATAAGTATTTGCTAATCATGAAAGTTAAACATTTTCATTTTAAAGCATTTGGTAAGTGAATATAGATTTAGTCAACAAGAAAAAATAACATCCTTCACATTCGTTAAAAAGAGTTACATCCTTGAATAATTTTCAGATAGGGCTGCAATATGTTTGAAATTGTGTATTTTCCATTTTTGAAAGAGAACATAAGCAGAGTCATTTTTACATGATGATATGGGCAGACACATGGGTCTGAACAATGCCAAGAGCAGAATTAATTTGAAAATGAGTAGCTATTGCTTATAGAGTCTATACTTAAGATTTGGGCTCATATGTACTGACCAAGTGAACTGTCTTTGTCAGAAACGTGGTGCTTTCAAGAATGAAACCAAGTCCATTTACCATAATAGCTTTTGGGTCCATTAGTGATTGTGATTGCATTAACTATGGGCCTTTTGAAATTTAGTAACTAATTAGTGCCATCTTTAAGTGATGTCCAAAATGATACCTCACTAATGCTGAAATCTAGGCTAGAATCAATAGTGTTTTGTGAGGAGGAACCAGGATATTTTTAGAAGACACATTTCATTTTGCTGTGGCAAAATTGTTTTGAATTCATTTTCATTAATATAAGGTAATACTCTAGGCACTGAGATATTGAAAAAAATTAAAACAGGTTTACATCCCCAAAGCTTGTTTTACATTAAAGGTAGTTTTTAAAAAACTGTAATGATCATCTGAATACAACTATAACTATATTAATTGGCCAGATGACCAAAAAGATTGATGAACTGCAACCTTTAAAAGGTGCAAAATGAGTTTTTTTAAATGCCATTAATAGAATAGTGAGTAAAGCCACACCACCTCACAAGGGTCCCAACTAATAATGAAAACCTCTTTAAAAACGGCAGGGGCACCTGTGTGGCTCAGTCAGTTGAATGTCTGCCTCCCACTCAGGTCATGGTCCTGGGGTACTGGGATTGAGGCCCGCATTGGGCTCCTTGCTCAATAGGGAGCCTGCTTCTCCCTCTCCCTCTGCCTGCCTTTCCCCCTGCTTGTGTTCTCTCTCTCTGTCAAATGAATGAATAAAATCTTAAAAAAAGGAAAAGAACATTAAAAAAATAAGAATAAAAAGGGCAAATACATTACACTAAACATTTAAACATTACAAAAACATTATATTAGTAACGACAGCTCTCTTATTTTAGAGTAAAGGAACTATACATCATCAACATCTGAAGTCTCTGTAAATACTTACCTGCCTTGGTGGATTTGTTAAAATAATGGGGCACAGTTTTAAGGCAGCCTTGTAAATTTCAGGTAGTTCTGGAGAAGAATATGAACCTCCAAAATTTCAAGTTTAAACTTCTTTCTACTTTTCCATTTACCTACTTTTTATTTGTGTGTTTCTTTCCTTTTTACTGTCAGGAAGGGCCACCTTCAGAGGGCCAATTCAGTCCAGTATCATGTAAACCTGGTAGAGACAAGCAGTACTGGTGCCCACCACAGTAAGTAAATTCAAAATAAAATGCTCATTTTAAAGCCCTGGATGAGATTGTTGTTGTTACATGTAGGAATTTGAATCTAACCAAAAGGTTGACCCAAGAAAATTTTTGTATGGGTTTTGACATCAAAATGGATTTCTTATTAGCAACATGACACAAGTCATCTTTTTTTTTTTCTGGAGAAAACCATGTTATCTCAATACGTGAAATTATGTTGTAGCTATAATGTGTTACACATATGTAAGGGGTTAGTTTCTCCAGAAGTAATTTGATGTGGACTGGTACATATAGAGGAGGAGCATTTTTTTCCTGTAAGGATAGGCAAATCTTTGGGAAACTTGGAGACCAATTAATGTTTGAAAAGTATATTGAGACTTCTATTTCTGGCCAAGATGGAGTAGCGGGGATTGAATTTACCTCCCAGCTTAAACAGTAAAAAAAAAAAAAAAAAAAAAAAGCTATAATGCATGAATGGCTATAATACACAGGTTTTCAAGACACTGGACATCAGGAAACAAAGGATCATGATCCCTGAGAGATGGGAAACAGAAGAGGTGAGCCAGTGATTGCCTCAAGTGATTGCTTTGAAAGAATGTATAGGCTGTGGCACAGGGTGGGGAACCCAGATTGAGCTTGGTAGACTCCCTGAGTTGAAAAGATAAAGCTGAGTCTAGCTGGTCAGTGAGCAGAATACTAGAGACTAGAGAAGACAGCTGCACAGAGAGAATTCCAGAGATCTTCAGTTCAAATATTTAGCTGAGTGTTAATCAGCACACATATTGTAGGAAAATACTTGAGGTTAGGGACAGAATTACTTGAAAGGATTAGAGGTCCAGTACTCACACAGGGCTGGGAAAAATGTCTGTTCCCAGTAATACAACTTAACAATTCAGTTATTCATGGAGCATTAGAGTAGAGAGAAGAATATTTCCCCAGTAGAGTAAATAATTAGCCCTGCACTAAGCACTGTTCCAGTCCTGCCTAACAAACCTTAAGAGTGAGAACTGAGTCAATTTGCTTCTAAATAAGATAAAAGTTCAATAAGGCAAAAGCCTGAGTACCCAACAGGTACAATTCATTGCCTTGCATCCAGTCAAAAATTACCAACCTGTTGGTCTAACATAACAATCAATATGATACACCACACTAACAGAATGAAAGATAAAAATGACACGATCATCATGGTAGATGCAGAAAAAAGTAGTTGACAAAGTTCGACATCCATTAATGATAAAAACTCTGAACCAAATAGAGAAAATTTCCTCAAAACAATAAAGTCCATTTATGAAAATTCCACAGCTAGATCATTATCAACGGGAAAAAACTGAAATTTTTGTCTCTTGTCCTTTTCCTGTTCAAGGCAAAGATGCTCACTCTCAAACTGGAAGTACTAGAAGGGCAACCAGACCTGATATTTCTTAAAAAATGACCTCCAATCAAAAAGGAATAAGTTAAATTGTCTATTTGCAGATGACATGGTTCTATATGTAGAAAACCCTAAATAACCATTAAAAAGCTGTTAGAACTAATGTATGGCCTCAGTAAAATTGCAGGATACAAAACTCAACATATAAAAATCAGTTGCAATTCCTTACACCAACCGCGATCTAACTGAAAAAGAAGGAAATCACAATAATCCTATCTATAACATCATCAAAATGATTACTTAGAAATAATTTTTTAATTTAAAAAAATTGTTATCTTAGTCACCATACAGTACAACATTAGTTTTTGATGTAGTGTTCCATGATTCATTATTTCTGTAAAACATCCAGTGCTCCATGCAATACGTGCCCTCCTTAATACCCATCACCAGGCTAGCCCATTCCCCCATTCCCCTCCCCTCTAAAACTCTCACTTTGTTTCCCAGAGTCCATAGTCTCTCATGGTTTGTCTCCCCCTTTTATCCCCCCCTTCAGTTTTCCATTCCTTCCCCTAATGTCCTCCATTCTATTCCTTATGTACCAGAAAAAAGGGAAACCATATGATAACTCTTTCTCTGCTTGACTTATTTCACATAGCATAATCTCCTCCAGTTCCAACCATGTTGATGCAAATGGTGAGTATTCATTCTTCTGATGGCTGAGTAATATTCCATTGTATATATGAATGACATCTTCTTTTTTAAAAATATTTTTATTATATTATGTTAGTCACGATACAGTACATCCCTGGTTTTTGATGTAAAGT
Source organism: Ursus maritimus (assembly GCF_017311325.1). Taxonomy (NCBI): domain Eukaryota; kingdom Metazoa; phylum Chordata; class Mammalia; order Carnivora; family Ursidae; genus Ursus; species Ursus maritimus. The sequence goes on along the minus strand of NW_024425230.1, from coordinate 26,990,352 downwards.
TCGATGATTCATTAGTTGCGTATAACAACCAGTGCACCATGCAATACGTACCCTCCCCACCACCCATCACCAGCCAACCCCATTCTCCTACCCCCTTCCCCTCTGAAGCCCTCAGTTTGTTTCTCAGAGTCCATAGTCTCTCATGCTTCATTCCCCCTTCTGATTACCCCAGCTTTCTTTATCCCTTTCTTCTCCTACCGACCTTCCTAGTTTTTATGTTCCATAGATGAGAAAAACCATACAATTGTCTTTCTCTGCCTTACTTATTTCACTTAGCATTATCTCCTCCAGTGACGTCCACGTTGCAGCAAAATTTGAGAAATAATTTTTTTTAATGTTTTTTATTATATTATGTTAGTCACCATACAGTACATCGCTGGTTTCTAATGTAAAGTTCGATGATTCATTCGTTCCATATAACACCCAGTGCACCATGCAACACATGCCCTCCTTACTACCCATCACCAGTCTATCCCATTCCCCCACCGCCCGCCCCTCTGAAGCCCAGTGCCATCCATGTTGCAACAAATGTTGAGAACTCGTTCTTTCTGATAGCTGAGTAATATTCCATTGTATATATGGACCACAACTTCTTAATCCAGTCATCTGTTGAAGGGCATCTTGGCTCCTTCCAAAATTTAGCTGTTGTGGACAATGCTGCTATGAACATTGGGGTGCATAATGGCCCTTCTCTTCACTACGTCTGTATCTTTGGGGTAAATACCCAGTAGTGCAATGGCTGGATCATAGGGTAGCTCAATTTTTAACTTTTTAAGGGACCTCCACAATGTTTTCCAGAGTGCTTGTACCAACTTGCAATCCTACCAACAATGTAGAAGGGATCCCCTTTCTCCACATCCTCTCCAACAATTGTTGTTTCTTGCCTTGTCAATTTTTGCCATTCTAACTGGCATAAGGTGGTATCTTAGTGTGGTTTTGATTTGAATTTCCCTGATGGCTAATGATTTTGAACACTTTTTCATGTGTCTGTTAGCCATTTGTATGTCTTCATTGGAAAAGTGTCTGTTCATATCTTCTGCCCATTTCATGATTTATTTTTTTCTCGCATATTGAGTTTGAGAAGTTCTTTGTAGATCTTGGATACCAGTCTTTTATCTGTAGCATCATTTGCAAATATATTCTCCCATTCCGTGGGCTGCCTTTTAGTTTTTTGACTGTTTCCTTGGCTGTGCAGAAGCTTTTTATCTTGATGAAGTCTGAGAAGTTCATTTTATCTTTTGTTTCTCTTGCTTTTGGAGAAGTGTCATGAAAAAGGTTGCTGTGGCCGATGTCATAGAGGTTGCTGCCTATGTTCTCCTCTAGGATTTTGATGGATTCCTGTCTCACATCGAGGTCTTTCATCCATTTGGAGTTTATCTTTGTGTATGGTGTGAGAGAGTGGTCAAGTTTCATTCTTTTGCATGTAGCTGTCCAATTTTCCCAACACCATTTATTGAAGAGACTGTCTTTTTTCCACCGGATGTATTTTCCTGCTTTGTCAAAGATTAGTTGCCCAAAGAGCCGAGGGTCCATTTCTGGGTTCTCTTTTCTGTTCCACTGCTCTATGTGTCTGTTTTTGTGCCAGGACCATGCTGTCTCTGTGAAACAGCTTTGTAGTACAGCTCGAAATCCGGCATTGTGACGCCCCCAGCTTTGTTTTTCCTTTTCAACAATTCCTTGGTGATTCGGGGCCTTTTCTGGTTCCATACAAATTTAAGGGCTATTTGTTCCAGTTCTTTGAAAAATGTCATTGGTATTTTGATCAGGATAGCATTGAAAGTGTAGATTGCTCTGGGTAGCATGGACATTTTAACTATGTTAATTCTTCCGATCCATGAGCATGGAATATTTTTCCATCTTTTTTTGTCTTCCTCAATGTCTTTCAAGAGTGATTTATAGTTTCTAGAATATAGATCCTTTATGGCTCGGGATAAGCTAATTCCAAGGTAATGTATGGTTTTTGGTGCTATTGTAAATGGGATGGATTCCCTAATTTCTCTTTCTTCAGTCTCATCATTCATGTATAGAAATGCAACTGATTTCTGAGCATTGATTTTGTATCCTGCCATATTACTGAATTGCTCTATAGCTTCTAATAGTTTGGAAGTGGACTGTTTTGGGTTTTCCATATAGAGTATCATGTCATCTACGAAGAGAGACAGTTTGACTTCTTTGCTGATTTGGATACCTTTTATCCCTTTTTGTTGTCTGATTATTGTTGCAAGGACTTCTAGTACTATTTTGAATAATAGTGGCGAGAGTGGGCATCCTTGTCGTGTTCCTGATCTTAAGGGAAAGGCTTCCAGCTTTTCCCCATTGAGAATGATATTTGCTGTAGGCTTTTCATAGATGGTTTTTATGAAATTGAGGAATTATCTTTCGGTTTAATAACGCTGTTTGGCCAGTGCTCAAACCTGAAGTAAATGAATTCACTTCACAGTGAATTACCATAACCTTAATGCCTCAGAGCCTCCATTAAGATCTGCATACCTAATTTTACTGAAATTAATAGGAATCAGCAACTGGAAAATATTTTGCTGTTATAGATTTGGCTGATATGTTCTACTCTATGAATAGTTCTTTAACTCTGGGATTAAATGAATGATCAGGAAAGGAAGTTTGTAGTCCTTGTAGGTGTTAGCAGCACTGTCATGCATGATAGAGTGTACTGAAGAGCTGATGCATTCCATTTCCAAAGTGGAACATCCCTAATTATGGATGAGACCCGTGGGTCAGCAGTTATCTTAGCACTAGAAGGTGTCCTGGCCAACATTTGGTTCCTTCTGCACATTTTTATAGACTCTAGGCCATTGTCAATGGTATGGTCATCTGGTCTGACTAACGGCAGCAACAACAATCCCTTATCTAAGGTGTTCCTCCCTCTTTCTTGGGGTAAAGAACTTTGGGCTATCTTCCCTCCTAGATCCCCAAAATACAAATAAGGCCACACATATTCTCTACACATGACAATTCAGTTTTCAGGGGCTCATTGTAATGCACAGGCAGATAAATTGGCTTTGATTTCTGAGACACATATTGGCACAACCTCAGATCTGATCTAACTTTGACTAGTGGGCCCGTGAAATATCAGGCCACAGAGAAGCCACTGCCCTGAGGTC
>NW_024425230.1:26952105-26987159 GCF_017311325.1 Ursus maritimus | reverse complement strand
TTAATTTGGGTCCTTTCTCTATTCTTTTGGATAAGTCTTGCCAGTGATTTGTCAATTTTATTTACTCTTTCAAAGAACCAGCTTCTAGTTCTGTTGATCTGCTTTACTGTGCTCCTGGTTGCTAATTCATTGATCTCTGCTCTAATTTTGATCAACTGCTTTCTTGTGCATGGATTAGACCTGTTCTTCTGTTGCTGTTCCAGCTTTGTGAGGTGAGAATATAAAAACTGCATTTTAGATTTTTCTATTCTTTTCAGTGAGGCTTGGATGGCTATGTATTTTCCCCTTAGGACTGCCTTTGCAGTGCTGCATAGGTTTTGGACCATTGTGTTTTCATTCTCGTTGGTCTCCATAAATTGCTTAAATTGATTTTTTATTTCCTGGTTTATCGAATCATTCTTGAGCAGGATGGTTCTTAGTTTCCAAGTGTTTGAGATTCTTCCAAATTTTTCCTTGTGGTTGAGTTCCAATTTCAAAGCGTGGTCTGAGAATATGCAGGGAATAATTTCAGTCTTTTGGTATCAGTTGAGACCTGTTTTGTGACCCAGAACATGGTCTATTCTTGAGAATGTTCCATGGGCATTAGAATAGAATGTGTATTCTTTGGTTCTGGGGTGTAGTGTTCTATATATATATCTATGAGGTCCAACTCATCAAGTATGGCATTCAAAGCTCTTGTTTCTTTGTTGATTTTCTGCTCCAGTGCTCTGTCTATTGCTGATAGTGGAGTGTTGAGGTCCCCTACCATTAACGTATTTTTATCTATATGTCTCTTTATTCTGGTAAGAGTTGGCTTGTGTATCTTGCTGCTCCCCTGTTGGGGGCATATATATTTATAATTGTCATATCCACTTGTTGGATACATCCTTTAAAAATATAGTGCCCTTCTGTATCTCTAACTATAGTTTAAAACCCAATCTGTCTGATATGAGAATTGCTGCCCCAGCTTTCTTTTGAGGTCCGTTGGCATGAAAGATGTTATTCCATCCCTTTACTTTCAGTCTGAATGTATCTTTAGTTTGAAAATGAGTCTCTTGTAGACAGCAAATGGATGGGTCATGTCTTTTTATCCAATGTGCAACCCTGTGGCGTTATGGGAGCATTTAGGCCATTTACCTTGAGACTGATTATTGAGAGATATGATTTTAATGATGCCATGTTGCCTGTAAAGTCTTTGTTTCTATAGATTGTGACTTTCTGTTCTGTATCACTCTTGGGGCCTTTTTTTAAATAGAACCCCCCCTTAATATCTCCTGTGGGGCTGGTTTCGTGGTTACAAAATTGGTCAATGACTGGTGATTCTGGAAGGTCTTTATCTCTCCATCAATTCTGAATGACAGCCTTGCTGGATAAAGGATCCTTGGCTGCATGTTTTTCTCTGAAAGAGCTTTAAAAATGGCCCCCCAACCCTTTCTCTCATTCTAGGTCTGTGTAGAGAGGACTGACATAATTCTGAAACCTTTGCCTTTGTACGTGAGAAATTTTGCCCTGGCCGCTTTCAATACTGTATCTTTGGATCTAATATTTCCCCATTGCACTATGACATAACATGGCGTAGGTTTGTCCTGGTTGAGTTTGGGAAGGGTCCTCTCTGCCTCTTGGACAAGAATGCTTGTTTCCTTTGCTAGATTAGGGACGTTTTCAGCTACAATTTGTTCAAATATCTCTTCTAGAACTCTGTTTTTCTCCACCCGCTCGGGGATGCCGATGATTCTGACATTGGAACGTTTCATTGAGTCAGTAATCTCCCGTAACCTAGATTCTTGAGAATGGATTTTTTTGAGCCCAGATTCTATTTTAGCTTTCTCTTCTACTAACCCATCCTCCAATTCGCCGATACGATGAACGACATCTGCTTTATCCATTAATGTGTTGAAGGGCATCTCAGCTCCTTCCACAGTTTGGCTATTGTGGACATTGTTGCTATGAATGTTAGGGTGCACGTGCCCCTTCCTGTCACTACATCTGTATCTTTGGGGTAAATACCCAGTAGTGCAATTGCTGCGTCATAGGGTAGTTCTATTTTTAACATCTTGAGGAACCTCCATACTGTGTTCCAAGGTGGCTGTACCAACTTGCATTCCCACCAACAGTGTAAGACGGTTCCCCTTTCCCCACATCCTCTCCAACATTTGTTTCTTGCCTTGTCAATTTTTGCCATTCTAACTGGCATATGGTGGTATCTCAGTGTGGTTTTGATTTGAATTTCCCTGATGGCTAATGATGTTGAACATTTTTCCACGTGTCTGTTAGCCATTTGTATGTCTTCATTGGAAGAGTTCATATCTTCTGCCCATTTTTTGACTTATTTGTTTTTTGGGTATTGAGCTTGAGACGTTCTTTATAGATTTTGGATACCAGCCCTTTATCTTTAGTATCATTTGCAAATATCTTCTCCCATTCCGTGGGTTGCCTCTTTGTTTTGTTGACTGTTGACTGTTTGCTTTGCAGAAGCTTTTTATCTTGATGGAGTCCCACAAGTTCATTTTTTCTTTTGTTTCCCTTGCCTTTGGAGACGTGTCGTGAAAGAAGTTGCTGTGGCCGATGTCGAAGAGGTTACTGCCTATGTTCTCCTCTAGGATTTTGATGGATTCCTGTCTCACATCGAGGTCTTTCAGCCATTTAGAGTTAATCTTTATGTATGGTGTGAGAGAGTGGTCAAGTTTCATTCTTTTGCATGTAGCTGTCCAATTTTCCCAGCACCATTTATTGAAGAGACTGTCTTTTTTCCACAGCTTTGTTTTTCTTTTTCAAGATTTCCTTGGTGATTCAAGGTCTTTTCTGGTTCCACACGAATTTTAGGATTGTTTGTTCCAGCACTTTGAAAAATGCCATCAGTATTTTGATTGGGGAGGTGTGGAAAGTATAGATTGCTCTGGGTAGCATAGTCATTTTAACAATGTTTATTCTTCCAATCCATGAGCATGGAATGTTTTTTCCATCTTTTTGTGTCATCTTCAATGTCTTTCATAAGTGTTCTGTAGTTTCTAGAGTATAGATCCTTTGCTGCTTTGGTTTGGTTTATTCCAAGGTATCTTACGGTTTTTGGAGCTATTATAAATGGGAGTCAATTCCTTAATTTTTCTTTCTTCATTTACATTGTCAGTATATAGAAATGCAACTGGGGGCGCCTGGGTGGCGCAGTCGTTACGTGTCTGCCTTCGGCTCAGGGAGTGATCGCAGCGTTCTGGGATCGAGCCCCACATCAGGCTCCTCTGCTAGGAGCCTGCTTCTTCCTATTCCACTCCCCCTGCTTGTGTTCCCTCTCTCGCTGGCTGTCTCTGTCAAATAAATAAAATCTTAAAAAAAAAAAAGAAAGAAATGCAACTGATTTCTGTGCATTGATTTTGTATCCTGCCACGTCGCTGAATTGCTGTATGAGTTCTAGTAGTTTGGGGGTGGAGTCTTTTGGATTTTCCACATAAAGAATCATATCATCTGTGAAGAGAGAGAGTTTGACTTCTTTGTCAATTGGGATGCCTTTTATTTCTTTTTGTTGTCTGATTGCTGAGGCTAGGACTTCTGGTACTATGTTGAAGAGCAGTGGTGATAGTGGACATCTCTGCCATGGTCCTGACCTTACGGGAAAAGCTCTTAGTTTTTTCCCCATTGAGAATGTTATTTGCTGTGGGCTTTTCACAGATGGTTTTTATGAAATTATTATGTGCCTCCTATCCCTCTACTTTGAAGAGTTTTAATCAAGAAAGGATGACGTATTTTGTCAAATGCTTTTTCTGCATCAATTGAGACGATCATATGATTTTTATCTCTTCCTTTGTTGTGATCTATCATGTTGATTGATTTGCGAATGGTAAACCACCCTTGCATCCCAGGAATAAATCCCACACTGTCATGGTAAATAATCCTTTCAATGTACTGTTGGATCCTATTGGCTAGGATCTTGTTGAGAATTTTGGCATCCATGTTCATCAGGAATATTGGTCTGTTATTCTCCCTTTTGACGGGGGTCTTTTTCTGGTTTTGGGATCAAGGTAATGCTGGCCTCATAGAAGAAGTTTGGAAGTTTTCCTTCCATTTCTATTTTTGGAATATTTTCAGAAGAATAGGCATTAGTTCTTCCTAAAATATTTGTTAGAATTCCCTTGGGAAGCCACCTGGCCCTGGGCTCTTGTTTGTTGGGAGGTTTTTGATTACTGCTTCAATTTCCTTGGTGGTTATTTGTCTGTTCAGATTTTCAATTTCTTTGTTTTAATCTTTACAAGTTTCCAGGAAGGCATCCATTTTTTCCAGAGTGCTTAATTAGTTGGCATATAGTTGCAGGTAATAATTTCTAATAATTGTTCCTATTTCCTTGGTATTAGTAGTGATGTTTCCATTTCATTCATGATTTTATTAATTTGGATCCTTCCTCTTTTCTTTAAAATAAGTCTAGCTAGACATTTATTGATCATATTAATTCAAAGAGCCAGCTTCTAATATTGTTGATCCGTTCTACTGTTTTATGGATTCACTTTTATTGATTCCTGCTCTAATATTTATTATTTCTCTTCTCCTACTGCATTTAGGTTTTATTTGATGTCTTTCGTCCAGGTTCCACCTTTAGGTGCCAGGTTAGCCCGTGCATTTGGGAGTTTTCTTTTTTTGAAAGGCTTGGTTGGCTGTGTACTGCCCTCTTAGGACCACCTTTGCAGTATTCCATAGGTTTTGAAGCGATGCATTTTTATTGTCATTGGTTTCGATGAATTAAGATCTTTTAATTTCCTGGTTGACCCACTCATTTTTTAGCAGGATGGTCTTTAACCTCCAAGTGCTCCTTCCAAATTTTTTCTGGTGATTGAGTTCCAGTTTCAAAGCATTGTGGTCTGAAAATATGCAGGGAATAATCTCAATCTTTTGATATCATTTGAGACTTGATTTGTGTCCCATATGTGATCTATTCTGGAGAAAGTTCCATGTGCACTCTAGAAGAATTAAGTTATGTTTTTTTAGGATGGAATGTTCTGTATATATCTATGAAGCCCATGTGGTCCAATGTGTTATTCAAAGCTCTTGTTTCTTTGTTGGTTTTCTGGTTAGAGGATCTGTCCATTGCTGTGAGTGGAGCGTTGAAGTCTTCTACTATTAATGGATTATTATCCATATGTTTCTCTATTTTGGTTATTAACTGGTTTATATAATTGACTGTTCCCATGTTGGGGGCATAGATATTTATAATTGTTAGATCTTCTTGTTGCATAGTCCCTTTCAGTATGATATAGTGTCCCTCTACATCTCTTACTACAGTCGTTGGTTTAAAATCTAATTTGTCTGGTATGAGAATTGCTCCTCCACCTTTCGAGGTCCATCGGTGTGGTCAGTGGTTCTCCATCTCACTTTCAATCTGATGTGTCTTTAGGTTCAAAATGAGTCTTTTGTAGATGGCATATGGATGGGTCCTGCTTTTTTATCCAATCTGAAACCACATATCTTTTGATGGGAGTATTCAGCCCATTTACATTCAGAGTAAGTACAGAAAAATATGAATTTAATGCCAATGTATTGGTGCATAGTCCCTGTTGCTGTAGTATTTGTGTTTATTCTGATCTGTGTGACTCTTGGGATTTCTCTTTGCTTACAGAATCCTCAGTATTTCTTGCATGGCCGATTTAGTGGTCACATATTCTTTCAGTTTCTGCCTGTCTTAGAAGCTCTTTGTCTCTCCACCCATTCTGAATGACAGCCTTCCTGGATAAAGTATTCTGGGCTGCATATTCTTCTCATTTAGTACCCTGAATATGTCTTGCCAGCCCTTTCTGGCTTGCCAGGTCTCTGTGTATAGGTCTGAATTTATTCTGAATTTCCTCCTTCCGTATATAATAAATCTCTTCCTCTTAGCTGTTCTCAGGATAACTTCTTTGGCTCTAAGATTTGCAAGGTTCACTATTATATGTCAGGGTGTTGATCTATTTTTATTATTTTGGGAGAGGTCTTCTGTGCCTCTCAGACACGGATGCTTGTTTCCTTCCCCAGATTATAGAAGTTCTCAATTATCATTTGCTCAAATATACTTTCTAGTCCTCTCTCTCTCTCCATCCCCTCGGGGATCCCAATAATTCTGACATTGGAATGTTTCATGGTATCATTAATTGAAGCCTTTTTTCATGGACTACTAGCTGCCTATACTTATTTTCCTCAATTGCTATCAGCCTGTCTTCTATACCATTCTCTCTTCTGCCTCACTTACCCTAGCTATTAGAGCATCCAGTTTAGACTACATCTCATTCATTGCATTTTTTACATTTGGCCTGATTCATTCAATCTCATTTCTTCCCTTAGAGATTCTATGTTTTCACTAACGCTTTTTTTAAGCCTAGCTATTGACATTATGATTGCTATCCTAAATTCTATCTCTGATATCTTGCTTATATCCATACCCATTAGTTCTGTGGCAGAGGACATTGTCTCTGGTTCTTTTCTTTATTGACAGTTTCTCCTCCTAGTAGTTCTGTCGAGGCATGGTTGAGCAAATGAACAGAGTCCAAAATACCAATCATGACCCAAGCAAAATACACCCTAGAAAAATTCTGAAGTGGTAGGAAGCTACCAGATACACAAACAAAGCCAAGATGATCCAAAACAATAAAATAAAAGGTGAGGGACAGAGACTATAATCACTCCAGGTGGACAAGGCAGGGTGATCTGCCCGTTACGGATTCATTTTTGGTGTGTTTTGGAAGACACTTTATCTCAGAATTGCGGAGAAATCAGAACTTATATACATATCAAGGTAAAATTGAATAGAATGAAAGATTAGTATGGGACACAAATCTATAAAACGGGGCATAAATCTATAAAACCTATAAAAAGTAATTTAAAAAATGTAAGTTGGGAAATAATCTGTTTGAAATGGGAATAGGGTAAGAAAAGAAAAATTAGAAAAAAAGACCCCAAAATAAACGTAAAATTTTAGCCTGAAGTATAAACGAGTCGTGAGGTAGCACTTGGAGCTTACTATATTATTCTCCTCTGGCGCTGGAATTTTACAGTCCTGTGGGATATAAGCTGTCATTGATCTGTTCTTCCAGTCTGTCTTCTGGAGGAGGGGTCTGCTACTTGGCTTCTCAGGCGTCTTTGCCAGAGTTGTTCCACCCCTTGCCAGGGGGATGGGCTTAATGTGAGCTGGGCATCTGGGTGCTTTTGTTCCTTTCAGCTTTCCACTTCTCTTTAGATAGTTGGAGCAAATATGGCCATGCAGGAATCTCTGGCCCAGAGGCACAAGTTTGTGGTCGCTTTTCTTCAATAAACCCTCCAGGTGAAACCATCTCCACTTTTGTGTGCACCAAACTCCACAGACTTGTGCTATTCGCACCCACTGCAACTCTCCCAGGGGAGTTCCAGGGACCTGCAGGCATCTCTGGGCTTTGTGCCTTTTCAATTGTGAGCGGCCCTTGGCTCATGTGTGCACCCTCTTCTGGCTCCCCCAGGTTGTGGCTGGGTGCTGCCCCAGTGTCCTTTCAGGGGCCACAACGCCCTGAAAACTGTTTCCCCTGGCATGGGCACAAGTCATTTGTTTCTCTCATTGAATGTTATCTCTCATTGAATGTTAAACAGCCTGCACCTTCTAGTCCTTTCCAGGGTGCTCAAAGAGCAGTCTCCCTACCCGCACAGCTCTTGGTTTATGGTGACCAGAGCTGAGAGTCCCTTCTGGGCTCACTGACCATAACCAGTCTCCCTGCTCCACTGCTTGGGCACTCTTGTCAGTTCAGGCTCCCCCGTTTTTTCTGAGTCTCCTGGAATCCTGAGACCACAATGATGCACTTAGAATTCTGCTCTATTCATCCCCTGTGCCCTTTTCAGAAAGGGATGTGTCTCACTGGAGCAGATTTCTAAGGGTCCTGATTTTATGCTCCAGTGTTATATCACCCCCCCTCCATTTATCTCCAGCTATTTCCCCTTAAGATTCAAGGTTCACACCTCCTCGCTTGCAAAAAGCAGTAATTTTTGTGCTTGTAGAAGATAAATCTCACATCTCAGGTTGAATTCATGTGTTCAGAATGGTTTGGTAGATATCCAGCTAAATTTGAGGGAGCAGATGAAACAAGGTCCCCTACTCTGCTGCCATCCTGAGGATCCCCCCAGCCACATAGGACCATATTAAAATAACTTTCTGGTAACACATTCCTCACATAATGTAGACATTTGTTTTTCTCTTAACAAGGATGTTATTATTAATGTTTACTACATTTTGTTATTTTAGGATTTTTATTAAGCAGCCTCCAACCCAGTTTCTACAAATGAAAATCAGTCCTCTAAAAATTTCACAATTTCCAAACAAGAGGATTTAGAGTCTTCTGTTTCCATTAAAACTGAATTTATGGTGGTCATAATCTGGGCTGGATTGTGTGGGCACAAAATGACAAAGGCAGTTTTATTTTTTTCTCAAATTTCTGTAGAATGCATAGAAAAATTTCAGATTTGTTAAAGTTTTATTCTTTGCATGTTCAGCGTGTTAAACTTGCAATATAAATCATTGACAAAGCTTTTGCTATCTGGCCTCTTTTACAAATTTGAGAAATTGCTATGTTTGCTAATGATCCATTTTTAGGCAAAGTTGAGAGAACTATAAGTGGAGAAGTGGCCTACTGAATGCCCTTCATTAGACAGGTCACAGTAGATTATTATGTCATTATGTAGTGTGTCTATTTCTAGGTTTTAATCCCAAGGTCTTCCTTCCCTCCTTTTCCTTAAAGGCTTATAAGGAGTTTAGTTCTACTTGCATAAAGGGAATGGAAATATAATTCCTTGACGCAGACTTTTACAGAGCAAATTACAGCAGGATTGTACTGTGAAAGCATAAAAAGGAAGTATTTTAAATGTCTTGATTAAATAAACCATCCTGTCTGATCATCACCTGAGAGAAGGTGGCTCAGTGTATGAAGACACTAAGAGTATAATCTTTCCTTTTCTTGTGCTCATGTATTTTCTCACATTATGATCTGTTCTCTAGTTTCAAAAATGACTATATGGAAATTGCCATTTCTTGGAATTTAGTATGTTTTTAGCTGAGAAAATTATCCTTTTAATGCTTGCTTTTGTTTAACACAGGTCTTCAAAATTGTAATCAGTTCATTTTATCTTTGGTTAAATTCCTGTTCCCTTCCATGCAACATCAAGACCTCTAGAGGCAGGGTAGTTGGTTTTGTTTTCATCAATACTACATTTGTTTCTATTGAGTCCATTTTTCCCCTTTCTATTCTGTACCAAGATTATAACTTTGTAATCAAATGAATTTACTGTTCATAACAAGCCCCCAAAGCTCAGATACACAAAGGGGGCCCTATAACCTCAAATATCATACTGAAATCATCCTGCAGCAGACTCTCCTTTGGGAAGTAACAAAACATTTATGTATGAGTATTAATTTGAAAAATAAAATAATCTGTTCAATCATGGTCATTTTGTTCCTATTTTTAGTTTTTCAAATCTTTTTTCCTCTACTATTCAAACAACTCTTGTTAATATCAGAGACAAGGAAAATTTACAAAGTATTGTCTTTATGTGCTATGTAAGCATATCCAAAGACTTGAAATTTTGAGTATTGTCTATTTGATAATGGGTAACCAATGTCAAATAACAGAAAAGCTTAACAACTAAATAAAGGCTAGATATTAATAGTCACAGATAAAAAGCTCTAAAACTTTTCTTTGGACTTTCTTCAGGAACTAAGGTTTAGGATAACCACACAATAAACGTTTAAGTATTTTTATCATATACATATACAGCAAGAGAAAACCTTTTAATGTAAAAACTGAGGGAAATGATTAAAAAATAGAAAAGCAGGAAGTTTAATACCTTTGATTTCACTTACCTTGCAGGTTTTCTACTGTTCTCTTAGAACCAATGACCATTACAAAAGTGCCACACATTTGACATATCATACTGTATTAGATGGAATGAACTAATATAAACATGTTATAATGAAGAACAATGGCTGAGGCAAGACTGATGTTAATTTCGATCTCGTAAGACAGTCTGGAGATAGGCAACCCGAGCCACATATGGTAGCACTTTGACAAAATTGTACAGCAACCCAGGACCCTTCTTTCTGTGTGATTCTCTTCCCCTATAGTGTTGCCTCTTCTGGAGAGTTCAAGATGTCTCACTACCAGATCTACTTCTAAGCAACAAGCTTGAGAAAGGCCAAAAAAATGGTCACACTTCATACATTTCACTGGCCGCAACAGTCAATGGCAAGGGACCCTGGGAAATGTAGTCTTTGTTATGGCAGGCATGTGCCTAGCTGAAAATCAAAGGTTCTCTCACTCTGTGAAGAAAGGGCACTGGGGAAAATTGGAGTTCTCTGAACATATCTCATATAGATATGAGCATAGTTAGAAATATAAGCTTAAAAATCATTCTACTGGGAACATGGCAGGATTTACTAGCTGACAACTACTATTCCGGGTTTTTATTTCTGAAGTATTGTTTACTTCTGTCATTCACTCACCAAAAGCAATGATATATAAAACACTGTCTGAGTGTGTTTCCATGGTATATTTTATTGGTATAAAACCAAAATAAGGTGACATAATGCTCTGGTCTGCCAGTTAGCTATATAGAACTAGGTGAAGAAAAGTATTTTCCCTTACAATTTCTTCATCGAGGGAAAAGGAAAGTTTTTCCTTATAAAGTAATAAAATACTGATTAGTCTTGGCAACTTATTTGACTAAGCAACTTTAGGGTATTAGAACAAAAATAGTTATTTAATTTTTACCAAATAAGTAAAAAGTCAGTAATACTTTTGTTACAGCTTCTGAAGAAAATCGGTAAAATTGTAAAGCAGAGAAAGATTTCTCAAGCTATCCATGTATTTTTTCTCCTTCATTAAGGGAGAAAAAAATGTCTTCATAATTTTGCTAAAAGATCTAATAATGCAGAGGTAGTTATGGAATGTCTTAAATCTCCATCCTACTGATGAATCCTCTTCCAATCTTCCTATGCAGAAGACTATTTATAATGTCACATTACACAGCAGCTACACAATCTGGTACAATACAGCCGTAATCAGGGTTGTGCCTCATGATGCAAAAGTTCTCAATTCTGTTTGTGTTAGGTTACGTACAAAGTTGTCCTTCATCCAACTTATTAAAAACTACCCCTAATATAATCTTTAGAGAGTCAAAGCTACAAAACTGATATATAAAGTTATTATTATTTTTTAAATACACATATCCCAGTTTCCCTTTGCTAGGAAAGGCAGAGCCCGAAAATTATATATTGTGAAAGCCACTTTACAGGAGGCTTTATTTGGACGACCCAAGATGAATCAGTGCCATTATTGTTGTATAGCTGTGAAACAGATCACCATCCTTTACCTCATTACATTTCTTCAATATAAAGTTCCCAGTGACTATGCGATCACATCCAATTTCTCCATTTCCAAAGAAGCCAAATAAAGGAACACTAGGAAAAAACTTTCTGAATGCATCAGCCTCAACATTCCCCTTGGCTCTATAATACTGAAAGCCCCTGCCAACACATGCAAACATGAAGCCAATGGTATTCCGTTCTGGAATGTTGGCCGCTTTAAGGCGCTGCATTGCAGCCTCAACGGTCTTCTCGTCATTGACATCCTCGTTGAGTAGCACAGTGGCACTCTGGATTCGATGTCCACTAAATGACAGTCCAACCACACCAGTGGCGTCAATATCCAGAGGGTGTCTGGAATTAAATTAGAATACTGTGATGATACATCATAAAACAAAATATGAAGTGTAATAGAAAACTGCTGATTCACTGGTTAGGAGGTGCTGCCTTTAAGAGCCTACACCTAGTCTTAGGCTCACGTTCCCAGATAAAAGCCATGTAACAGGGATTAAAAATTAAACTATGAATACACTTAAAAAACACAGGGAAGCAGATCTATGAAATAAGCAACTATTTCTTTAGTCACAAATTCGAGGGACAAATGCCTCTCTCCACAAAGATTTCTGAAAACTATACTGGGTTTTTAGAAAGATATAATAAAGTATCCTTAAACCTTTCTCACTTTCTTAAAAGGAATCTTAGAAATTTTATTCATAAGCACGATGATAACTATTAAAGAAAGCTTTCTGGTATTATTTACATGTTTGGTATCTTTCTCCCCCTTACCTCGGTTGTCACATTCTAAAAAAGATATATTAGCTATTTAATCATGGATGATAATTTTATTAAGAACCTGTAACTCCAGAAGTTTTAGCTTTATGTTGTTTGGTCCATAAAGAAACAAGATTCCATTGCTGTGTCTTATTTATTACTTCAGTAATAGAATTCAGCTTAACCTAAAGGTAAAAACATGTTTTGCTTATATTTGCCTGTTTTTTTTTTTTTTTGAGGAAATATCTTATCCTTAGTAAAGAAAATATTAAGTGTCAAGGTTATAAAGCATAATACAGTGAACACCTACAGGGGAAAAACAAATACCCTATATTTCTATCATGTTTACAAACATGTGAGTTGATGAAATGGGCAACATTCGCTGGGCTAACAAGAAACTTAACTCAAAAAACTTAAGTGACTAAGATAATAAGGCTCACTTAGTACCACCTGTTTCTGAGGAGAATCCACCTTCTGAAGTCCTCCACTGCTCCTTTAACTTAATTACACTTCCTCTTTGGCATACCATTGCAACGTGCATTATCAGTATCTTGCCTCAAAGAATGACTTACCTATCTTTTTTTTTTTGGGAAGGTCGTATCTGGACCCTAGTAAAATGGAGTTTTGATTTACTCAATGGCTTCTTTACCCACTGACACAGTGGGAACACCACATTAAAATTAATGTGTCGTGTAAAGGGTAACAATTCTTCAGGGATATTTCCCACAGTAGGTATAAAAAGATGATACAGACACTTGACCATGCTAATAGGCTCGCATCTCAGATGCTATACATCTGGTCTGAGTGAGATTGGCATTTCAAAGGTGAATAAGGTATTAAATCATCATTGCCCTATTGTATACAATTTAGAGGTAAAAGCAAAGACACAGAGAAAATCAGGCAAGAGGAGAAATAATCCACAGGTAATTACTGAGAATTAGGTGTATTTATGTAAGAAATCCTATGTCTGATATCCTACTGCTTAGAATTCAGTGTACTTACTTTCCTGACTTTTTCCTCACCAGTAGTTCAGGGACCTCAACTTAGCTACAGGTGACCCTTGAACAACATGCGTCCATTTACATGTGGATTTTTCTTGACAAGCACAGTACTGTAAATGTTTTTTCCTTATGATTTTTTTTTTTAAGATTTTATTTATTTATTTGACAGAAACAGTGAGAGAGGGAACATAAGCAGGGGGGAATTGGAGAGGGAGAAGCAGGCTCCTCGCTGAGCAGGAAGCCCAACGTGGGGCTCAATCCCAGGACGCTGGGATCATAACCTGAGCCAAAGGCAGACGCTTAATGACTGAGCCACCCAGGCGCCCCCTTCCTTATTATTTTCTTAATAACATTGTCTTTTCTTACCTTTCCTTCTTGTAAGAACACAGATATGTTTACTGTTCATGTTATCAGTAAGGCTTCTGGTCAACACTAGGCTATTAGTAAAGTTTCTGGGGAGTCACAAGTTATACATGGACTTTCAACTGTGCAGGGGTTGGCACCCCTATCCCCTGCATTGCTCAAGGATCATCTGTATTGCCTTTCCTGATTCCTGATCAGCTGAAGCTGATCCATCAGTGGAGACTTCCAGAAGGGAAATTGTAACTGGGATGATTTACACTGCTTTTAAAGACACTGATCTCTAACATCTGTTGCCATTTCGCCACTCTAGTATCCAAGTACTAAACACAAATATAGTGAGAAATGAAAAGTGTTATATAGTATATAGTTATATATAGTGTTATAGTAGAGTTATAATAGTGTTATATAGTTATTATAGTGTTACAGTTTATAGTGTTATTATAGTGTTTGCAGGAAGCATCTGGGGAGAAGAGGATTTCATTTTCCTACTTTTGGATATTAATGTCCACTTAACTCAATCTCAAAAAATACTACAAACTCTCATTCAAAATGGAAAGGGAGTAATGTCTCCCAAGATAGCTGAAGCAAGTATTTTTTTTTTTAAGATTTTATTTACTTATTTGACGGAGAGAGAGACACAGCCAGGGAGAGAGGGAACACAAGCAGGGGGAGTGGGAGAGGAAGAAGCACGCTCCCAGCGGAGCAGGGAGCCTGATGTAGGGCTCGATCCCAGGACCCTGGGATCACGCCCTGAGCCGAAGGCAGATGCTTAACCACTGAGCCACCCAGGTGCCCCATGAAGCAAGTATTTTTCATCTTTGAAAGCAAAAGCCTTAGTAACAATCAAAAAGCATTTCAAAAAGATCTCTAGTATAGCATTTCCCAAAATGTGTGCAAAGTCATACCAATAGGCGTCCAGAACAGATCTGAGAACTGTCATTCCCTTTCTAGAAGATTTCCATAGCACTGGGCATATCAGAGGCTCTAAGAAGTTTTACCATGAAGATTCACTGTTTAAGCATCTGTTTCTTTTAGAGGAGGAAACAGAACTACAGAGGAAGTGATCACTGCGGTTGTATAGAGTTCAGAGCTGTCAGGGGAGATACCAATAGACAATGCTGAAAATCAATTTTGAGGAGAGTATGAATCCAATTAAGAGTAAGTTATTAGAAGAAAACATAAAAATTTTGTTCTTTAACTGTACGCAGAATTATGTGGAGTATTATAAAATGGAATGAACTGTTAGCCTAACAATTCTCTAAACATGTATTTTAAAACCCAAGGTAAGAAAAACCTGAGAACATTTCTGGTCATGCACAGGAGAAATCAGAAGCACATGAGACATACTTGTCAGAGGTCAGCGATGCCAGGTTGTCTACCTGGCCTCCAGCCAAGATGATGTTCATATCACTGAAACTGCTGACGACTCGCTGCAGGTAATTACTGGCTCCCACCTTACAGCAATTATAGCCAAATACTAGGACCACACGAAGCTCAGGGTTATCTAAAAGACCTGTAGAGAAAAGAAGAGCAACATTTAAAGATAGCCTTCGAACAGGTATATCAAATTTATTACAATCTTATTTTCTACATTTTTGCAAAATGAAATGTTTCTGCTAATGACTTGCACTTCTAGTTATGGGCAACTTAGTGCTGAAGGTATCCTGTTTCCTTTTTTATTTTTAACAAACTTTAACACTGTTCAAAATGTTTGTTGCAATTAACTTTCCCCATTAAAAAAAATGGCTATTTGAAAATAATACAACCCACCCTCAACACAAATAAGCAAGCAGCTATGGGACGGAGCAGCACTGCAGGTGCAGCCTGATGTAAGCCATCTCTATCCAGGCCAACACCTGGCATGAAGGGAACACTGGTTTACATAGAACAGAGTGAGCAGCAGTGATAACGTAAAGATCTGGAGAAACAGAAAAGGTGCCAACCACCTGTAGTGTGTTTAATGGTGGTCCCCCCTCTGGATGTATCCACAACAGATCTCTGGAACCAAAGAATGTGAACCCATTTGGGAAAAGGGTCTTTGCAAATGTGATTAAGGATCTTGAGATGAGATCACCTCTTATTATTCAGGCAGGCTCTGTAAATACTATGCTAAATGTCCTTAGAAGAGATATACAGGAGACACAGACATAAGAGGCAATGTGACCACAGAAGCAGAAACTGGAGTGATGCAACCATAAGGAGTATCAACAGCCACCAGAAGGTGGAAGAGGTAAAGAAGAGATTCACTCTAGAGCCTCCAGAGGGAGTGCAGCCCTTTCAACACCTTGACTTCAGACTCTCGGACTGTGACAGCATACGTTTCTGTTGTGTTAAGTACCCAAGTTTGTGGTCAGTTGTGACAGCAGCCTCAGGAAACTGATAGATCATGAAAATACATATAGGCCCAATGCACCTTTTCCAGGAAAGGGGGTGGGAGTGAAGATGGATTTCAAACTCTTTCCAAAGCAGGAAAATGTTCAATTTTGTAGCATATGGACAAAAAGCAGCTTCCACTAGGGGGGGGATGTAGCCCAAAGGAGACCCACTGTATTCCTGCACTCCCCCAGAAACAGCTTTCACCCAAGCCTCTGAGCACTTTAAGACTATCAATTTGAAATTTTCTGGCATTATCAAACTTGTAACTGGACAGGAAAAAAGGTCCAACACCTAACACATACTTCTGTTTCCACTGAGTCAGCCACAGGACTTCCATTTTGACAGACCTAAGGTGAAGGTCATCAGAAATAAGACCCACTTAAGGAAATTGAGGTGCGGGGCGGGGAAATGACTAATTACTAACACCAAATAATGACTTATCAAGCGTAACTTCCTCTGGTCCACTTCCTTTTTTTTAAAGATTTTCTTTATTTATTTGACAGAGAGAGAGGCAGCGAGAGAGGAAACACAAGCAGGGAGGAGTGGGAGAGGGAGAAGCAGGCGTCCCAAAGATCAGGGAGCCCGATGCGGGGCTCGACCCCAGGACCCCGGGATCATGACCTGAGCCGAAGGCAGACGCTTAACAACTGAGCCACCCAGGCACCCTCTCTGGTCCGCTTCTAATTCTCTACACAATAAATCACTGATCTGGAGAATGAAAATACACAATATCTAGTACGTTCATGATATCGTATACCCTAAACCATTACTAAAAGGTCTTTTTTCCCCACAAAGACCAGAGCAACACATTTGGAGAGAATGTTTTTTCTTTTCTAAAATGAATTTTCAGAGTTGGAAGAGGGCCGTGGGATCAACTGTCTAGTCTTACAAGTTAAGGACTCTAATCCCAGAAAAGTGACCAGCCCAGGAGAGTTACATGATAGATTCTAGATTAAAACCCACACCTCCTTTCAGAGTTTTAGGTTTCAGAAACCTAAAGCTTCTAAATCTCTACCTTCCCTACTGTTTTCTAAACTCTAGACCCTCTTTTATAGTTGTCTACTAAACATTCTCATCTGAGTATTTTAAAGGAACCGCCCTCATTTATTTAACAAACACACAGCCAGTGCTTTCCACATCTTCCTCCAGTGGTATTGCTCTACAACTGAGCCACACACACCCAACCGAGAAACTACAATGACTTCCCCCTACCCCACTTAGAGAACAAATCCACCTTAGCTCTGGCTGGCTGCCTGACAGAGCAGATGGGTCTGTACTGGACCAACAGACCATCTGGAGCTTCAGATCTGCAACAGTAGGAACAACTCAAATCCCTTGCCACTCAGAACTGAAATGCGTAAGGGACACTTGCCTGAGAAGACCACCCAGCTCTTTTTGAGGTAAATCTTGGCACTGCCTTCAGCCTTGTCTCAGTTCACCGCTGTGGGGAAACAAGGACGGCCCTCCACCCAGGACAAGTCTCTCAGATCTTTCAACTTCAAGAAAGCACACCAGCCATTTCTCCAGCTCAGCCGTTTGTTGGGCAGATGACGGTACTTATTATCCAGCCCCATCTCCAGTTCCTTGTTATTTGAAATCCAGTTGTGAGATCAAAGTCACAGCAGAGTCAGTGCCTAAAGAACACGCGGGCCCTCCATTCCTTTAGTGGGTCTAAATATTCTGAGATGAAGCACAAAGCTCAATGACCAGACCTCACTGGCTTGGCCCCTACAACTGCTTTTATGAAGTCTCACTTGGGGTGCCACTGATATTCACAAAGCGACGTAAGAAACCGCTTGAATCCAGTAGAATTTATCACCATTCTCAAAAAACTGGGAGGAGTTGGGCTTCTTCTGCTCTGGCTCAGCAAAACCCACGGGCCACCTCTAGCAAGAGTTGAAGGTATGAATTTTGTGTATTGCCCTCCACACTGGTTTCACTGTGTTCTTCCTACACATTCCCTCAATTCAGAAATCCTCCACTGATGTTGTATGTATCTGTGTAAGCTGCCTTAAATTCATTTCAAATAAGGAAGAATATAAATTCATTATAGCTATGATCAACTAGAAGGCTAAAAGGAAAATAAAAAAAAACAAAATCCAGACACCAAGACCCATGTCAGATTCAGGAAAGCCAAAATAGGAAGAACTATTCCAAAGACTGGCCAGGACTCGCTGGAAATACTTCAAGTCTAAATGTTCAGATTTCTCTTTTTGGAGAAGCCACTCTTGAGACAACTATTTTATGATCTGTTTGAAAGTGATGGAATCTAAATGGATGTAGAAAAATTGAATTCAAAGAAAACATCTACTTAAAATGAGGCTAATAACATTAACAATTCATGGACCAAAGCTGGATTCTCCCTTCCCCATAACATTTTTTCCTGGGATCTTCACACTACCTTTTTCACAGTAGGGGAGTAAGTATGAAGTCAGCACAGTAAGGATGTGGGCTTTGGAGTAAGAGCAGGGTCAGAACTCAGGCTCAACCATTTGCAGCTGTATGACTTTGAGCAAATTAATGGACTTTATCAAGTTCAGATCCTTCCTCTAAAGCTGGGATAGGAGCAAGTCTCAAGGGTTGTAGTGAAGAGAAGACGTCATTAAGTAACACCTATTCTGGTGCCTGGTACCTACCATGGGCTCAACAGAGCACAGGTAGAAAAATACAATCTGCTTAAACAGAGGGCCTTGACCATAAGTTAGATGTTTCACCAAATAATGAAATGATGAAACTAAAGGCAACATTTCCCCTTGAATTAAATGAATATGAAGTAAACATCAAATTGAGAGGTGAGGGAAAGAAGCCTTGCATCCTATCCTCAAAACTGGTTGGGGGTCACCTGTGTTGTTCTGGCTTTTGAGTAGACACGCTTTTTGAGATGCACCTTATCTCTGATGTTATAAAGTAAGAAACTAGGTCACTGTGTATGTGGGAGGAAATTTAAAAAGATCCATACATCAGCTCCATGAAACAGGGAGCCTGTGGCACAGGGGCTGGAAGTGGGAGGTATGGTGGGCTGGGGACTATATTCTGCCACCACTGTGGCCTGGGAGGAAGCCCTCACCAGCGTCTTACAGTCTGAGTTTTCCAGCCCTCTGCTCCCATATCTAAAGGAAGTTTAGCACAAGGCCAGGAGCATAACAGAACATTGACCCTGCTGCCTTCCTGTCACTTATATTTTTTCATGGGTTGAGCACTTCTAAAATAAAGCAAGTACCATCAGTTAGGTCTTAGCACCATTTTTCTCTGCTTTGCATCTGATCCCAGCAGGAGCCTCCCTCAAGATTCTCTATGAAATCTCCATATAATTTAAAAACTTAGTCCTTTGATAAGAGTTCCAGGAATTTCGCCTGGTCCCAGGAATTCAGCTAGAGAGCTATCAAACCATTCTGAACACCTGCGAACTCAACAGGATATCAAAGAAAAGAAAAGCGATCACTTTCTGCAAGGTAGGAGGTGGGGAGAAGTGAATCTGAGGCGACATATGGGAAGACAAACTGCAGGGGGAGGGAGCCTCTTATCAACCGGCTACACCAGCAAGCGACAGAGCAGCGGAGCACAAAATCAGAACTTTTAGAAGTCTGCTCCCAGTGGCTACGTGAGGGATGGAACCCTCACTGTGACAGTGTGGTCTCGGGGTCACAGGAAGACCAGCGGTGCCTGAGTGCGCCAGAGCTCCCAGGTATCAGAGCGGGGAAGCCGGCTGCAAACACTGAGCCCAGGAGTGGGCTCTCACCTCGGGGTTGCCATAAACTGATCCGCGGCACAGCCGGGCCACTGCTCTTTGAGCAGCGGAAACTGGGGAGACTCTCCTTCCCTCTGTCCCCTCACCCCCGGGAGGAGCTGCACAGGAGCCCACTGCGGGAATCTATTGGGTCTGGAGACTCCAAACGGGCCTTGTGCCAGAGACAGAAATGCTCGGTCCCAGGCCAGGTGAGCGCGGAGTGCGGACAGAGACCAGGGAGACAGGAGTGATTGACTGCTTTTCTCTGAGGGCGCACTGAGGAGTGGGGCCCCGAGCTCTCACCTCCTCCAGGGCCAGAGATTAGGAGGCCATCATCTTCACTCTCATCCTCTAAAGCTGCGCAGAAGCGCCTTCAGGGAACAAAAGCTACAGAGAGCAAACCCCACCAGATTACTTAACCCGCCCCCCCCCCAAAGGCAGTACAATCCTGCCCAGGGCAAAGACATTTGAGAATCACTGCAACAGGCCCCTCCCCCAGAAGATGTGCAACAACCTCCAGCCAAGACCAAGGTTACCCATCAATGAGCACTGCAGAACTCGGCGCTAGGGGAATACAGCACAGAGAACTCACGGGTTTTTTCCCATGATTCCTTAGTCTTTCAACTTCAATTTTTTAAATTTTCTTTCTTTCTTTCATGAATTATTTTTCTTTCTTTTTCAACCAACTTATCAATTCATTTTCTAAAAATCTTTTTAAATTTTCATTGTTACAGTCACACTCCATCCATCATTGTATTTAACCTTATTTTTGTTAACTACATAGAAGTTTTTCTTTCTTTAAAATTTTGGAGACCAAAATAGACCCAAAAATCTAGTGTATGGCTGTGTTCTATTCACCGGCCTGATCATACTCTTTTTTTCTTTTCCCCCCAGTCGCAGGTCTCCTCTGATTTGTTTAGTGTATATTTCTCTGGTCGTTGTTACCCTTTAGTATTTTGTTCTCTCGTTCATCTATTCTTCTCTTGGCAAAATGACAGAAAGAAAAACTCACCTCAAAAAACAGAACAAGAGGCAGTACCAACTAATCAGTATGGACATTAGTAAGCTGTCGGATCTAGAGTTCAGAATAACGATTATAAAGATACTAGCTGGACTTGAAAAAAGCATAGAAGACACCAGAGAATCCCTTTCTGGAGAAATAAAGAACTAAAAGCTAACCAAGTCGATTTCAAAAAGGCTATTAATGAGATGCAATCAAAAATGGAGGCTCTAACTGCTAGGATAAATGAGTGAGGAGAGAATTAGTGGTATAGAAAACCAAATGATAGAGAATCAAGAAGCTGAGAAAAAGAGAGATAAACAACTACTGGATCACGAGGGGAGAATTCGAGAGGCAAGTGAAACCATATTAGAATAATTGGGATCCCAGAAGAAGAAGGAACAGAGAGAGGGGCAGAAGGTATATTGAAGCAAATTACAGCAGAGAACTTCCCTGATCTGGGGAAGGAAACGGGCATCAATATCCAGGAGGCACGGAGAACCCCCCTCAGAAATCAATAAAAATAGGTCAACACCCTGACATCTAATAGTAAAACCTACAAATCTCAGAGACAAAGAGAAAATCTGGAAACTAGCTCGGGACAAGAGGTCTGTAACCTACAATGGTAGAAACATTAGACTGGCAGAAGACCTATTCACAGAGACCTGGCAAGCCAGAAAGGTCTAGCATGATATATTCAGGGTACTAAATGAGAAAAACACATAGCCAAGAATACTTTATCCCGCTAGGTTGTCACTGAAAATAGAAGGAGAGATAAAAATGTCCCAGCACAAACAGAAACTAAAAGAATTTGCAATCACCAAACCAGCCCTACAAGAAATACTGAAAGGGGTTCTCTAAGCAAAGTGAGAGCCCGAAAGTAACACAGACCAGAAAGGAACAGAGACAGTAACAGTCACCTTACAGGCAATACAGAGGCACTAAATTCGTATCTTTCAACAGTTACCCTGAATGTAAATGGGCTAAATGCCCCAATCAAAAGACCCAGGGTATCAGATTGGATAAAAAAAAAAAGCAAGACCCTCAATATGCTGTCTGCAAGAGACTCATTTTAGACCCAAAGACACCTCCAGATTTAAAGTGAGAGGGTGGAAAACCATTTATCATGCTAATGGACATCAAAAGAAAGCTGGGGTGGCAATCCTTATATCAGACAAATTAGATTTTAGACCAAAGACTATAATAAGAGATGAGGAAGGACCCTATGTCATACTTAAAGAGTCTATCCAACCAGAAGATCTAACAATTGTAAATATTTATGCCCCAAACATGGGAGTAGCCAATTACATAAGCCAATTAATAACACAATCAAAGAAACACACTGACAATAGCATAATAGTAGGGGACTTTAACACCCCCTCACCTCAATGGACAGATCATCTAAGCAAAAGACCAACAAGGAAATAAGGGCTTTGAATGACACACTGGACCAGATGGACTTCACACATATATTCAGAACATTCCATCCCAGAGCAATAGAATACACATTCTTCTCTTGTGCACATGGAACATTCTCCAGAACAGATCACATCCTGGGTCACAAATCATGTCTCAACCGGTATCAAAAGACTGGGATCATTCCCTGCGTATTTTCAGATCATAATGCTTTGAAACTCAAACTCAATCACAAGAGGAAGTTGGAAAGAACTCAAGTACCTGGAAGCTAAAGAGCATCCTACTACAGAATGAATGGGTCAACCAGGAAATTAAAGAAGAATTTAAAAAATTCATGGAAACAAATGAAAAGGAAAACACAACTGTTCAAATCTTTGGGATGCAGCAAAGGTGGTCCTAAGAGGGAAGTATCTAGCACTATAAGCCTTTCTCAAGAAACAAGAAAGGTCTCAGATAGACAACCTAACCCTACACCTAAAGGAGCTAGAGAAAGTACAGCAAATAAAGCCTAAACCCAGTAGGAGAGGAGAAATAATAAAGATTAGAGCAGAAATCAACAAGCTAGAAACCAAAAGAACAGGAGAACAGATCAACAAAACCAGGAGCTTGTTCTTTGAAAAAATTAGTAAGAATGATAAACCCCTGGCCAGTCTTATCAAAAAGAAAAGAGAAAGGACCCAAATAAATAAAATCATGAATGAAAGAGGAGAGATCGCAAGCAACACCGAAGAAATACAAACAATTACAAGAACATATTATGAGCAACTATATGCCAACAAATTAGACAATCTGGAAGAAATGGATGCATTCCTGGACACTTACAAACTACCAAGACTGAAACAGGAAGAAACAGACAATCTGAACAGACCCATAACCAGCAAGGAAATTGAAGCAGGAATCAAAAATCTCCCAAGGAACAAGAGCCCAGGGCCACATGGCTTCCCAGGGGAATTCTAGAATTCTACCAAACATTCAAAGAAGAATTAATACCTATTCTTCTGAAACTGTTTCAAAAAATAGAAAGGGAAGGAAAGCTCCCAAACTCTTTTTATGAGGCCAGCATTACCTTGATCCCAAAACCAGACAAAGACCCCATCAAAAACGAGAATTACAGACCAATATCCCTGATGACCATGGATCCCAAAATTCTCCACAAGATCCTAGCCAATAGGATCCAACAGTACATTAAAAGGATTATTTGCCACGACCAAGTGGGATTTATTCCTGGGCTGCAAGGGTGGTTCAACATCTACAGATCAATCAATGTGATACACCATATTAAGAGAAGAAAAGACAAGAACCATATGATCCTCTCAATAGATGCAGAAAAAGCATTTGACAAAGTACAGCATCCTTTCCTGATTAAAACTCCTTACAGTGTAGGGATAGAGGGTATATACCTCAATATCATAAAAGCCACCTATGAAAAACCCACAGCAAATACCATTCGCAATGGAGAAAAACTGACAGCTTTTCCCCAAAGGTCAGGAACATGGCAGAGATGTCCACTATCACCACTGCTCTTCAACACAGTACTAGAAGTCCTAGCCTCAGCAATCAGGCAACAAAAAGGAATAAAAGGCATCTGAACTGACAAAGAAGAAGTCAAACTCTCACTCTTTGCAGATATGATACTTTATGTGGAAAACCCAAGAGATTCCACCCCCAAAACTGCTAGAACTCATACAGGAATTCGGCAAAGTGGCAGGATATAAAATCAATGCACAGAAATCAGTTGCATTTCTATACCCTAACAAGACAGAAGAAAGAGAAATTAAGGAGTCGATCCCATTTACAATGGCACCCAAAACCACAGGATACCTAGGAATAAATCTAACCAAAGAGGCAAAGGGTCTATACTCAGAAAACTATAGAATACTCATGAAAGAAACTGAGGAAGACACAAAGAAATGGAAAAACGTTCCATGCTCATGCAATGGAAGAACAAATATTGTGAAAATGTCTGTGCTACCTAGAGCAATGTACACATTCAATGCAATCCCTATCAAAATACCATCAACTTTTTTCAGAGAACTGGAACAAACAGTCCTAAAATTTGTATGGAACCAGGAAAGACCCCAAACAGCCAGAGGAATGTTGAAAAAGAAATCCAAAACTGGTGGCATCACAATTTCGGACTTCAAGCTGTATTACAAAGCTGTAATCATCTAACAGTATGTTACTGGCACAAAAACAGACATACAGATCAATGGAACAGAATAGAGAACTCAGAAATGGACCCTCAACTCTATGGTCAACGAATCTTCGACAAAGCAGGAAAGAAGAGCCAATGGAAAAAAGAAAGTCTCTTCAACAAAATGGTGTTGGGAAAACTGAACAGCCACATGCAGAAGGATGAAACTGTACCATTTCCTTTCACCATACACAAAAATAGACTCAAAATGGAGGAAAGACCTAAACGTGAGCCAGGAATCCGTGAAAATCCTTGAGGCGAACACAGGCAGCAACCTCTTCGACCTCGGTCGCAGCAACTTCTTCCTAGACACATCTCCAAAGGCAATTGGGAAGCAAGGGCAAAAATCAACTTTTGGGACTTCATCCAGATAAAAAGCTTTTGCACAAGGAAACAGTCAATAAAACCAAAAGACACCCGACAGAACGGGAGAAGGTATTTCCAGATGAATATTAGCTAACAATACCGTGATCAAATCTTACATGGGGTACCTAACGTGTACAAATGAGTGGAAGATCTTTTTCAATGTCAGTGTCTACAAATAAAACTGAAACCCAGAAAACCACTGGGCCCCAGGGGCACTATTATAGGTTGAACTTTGCCCAGGAGAATGTCAGAAGGACGTGTTTGTAAAAGAGAAAGAGAATCACAGATGTGAGGCAGTGTCTGATGTACTAGCTACCCACCTCAAGCATTCTTCAGGGAGGAAAAAAAGCCCTGACTCTTACACTCAAGCTCACTGAAAAGCAATGAGCAGTCCCGAGGCTGCCTTCTCCAGCTCTTCTGTCTGTCACAGGGTCATAGGCCGCCAGGCACGGCTTTCAGGCTTAGACACACTTTACTGAACAACTTGAAGCCTTTAGGAAAGAAATGCAGACCATCTTAAGTTGGAGGCTCCTCCCTTCATTACAATACGCTATGCTGAATAAGGAGTTCAGAGGTGCCCAGGGGGAGACAGAAGAGAAGTGAAGCAGCCACAGTTGTAGACATTCCACCCTCCCTTCAATCCAAGCAGCTCTGCTCTATTTGTTTTTATGTTGATACCCCATGTAAGATTTTATTTAGAAATGAACTGTTTCAAAGAAAAGTTAGGAAATTGTTTAACAACTTCCTCATTAAAGAGTTTCAATACAGTCTTCAACATAAGCACAAGAGAGGACATCATGGTATTGTTACATGGGATTCAACAGGGAGTTACTTAGAGGAAAGCTATCAGCAGGAGGGAGGAGGGAAGGCACAAAAGCAAGGAAGACTATGTGTTCTGTTCTGCAAACCCGCAGTTCTCACCAAGGAGACACCGGGCCAGGTGTTCATCTTCGGTAAGCCAGTCTGAGCTGGACTGAGGCCGAGGACCTGTGCAGAAGCCCCAAGTTGTCCTGAAGTTAACTTTAGCTCATTGTAATACTAAATCTCCTCTTACTGGCAGTTTTCTGCCATTTTTTGAAAGATGTATGCACAGCATGGTGACATGCTAGGCATGGGCAACTGAACCAAAATGCCTGAAAGTAACAGAATATGTGGAAGTTCCTCAATGTATATGCAAGCTCCCTGCCCACACCCACTAATACACTGAATAAAAGCTTCCTATACCAACCCCAAAGGGAGCCAGTGCTTTGGAAGCTACTTATAACAAGTAATTTAAAGCTCTTTGCTGTCAACACTTCCTTGGGTTGTGTTCAATAGAATGCACCCCAACCAGTGAACCTCCCAAGTTCAGTTACAGTGTTACATCACTCAGTCAACCCTGACTGCTGAGCTTCCTTCCTCTCTCCTCTTTCTCCTCCCAGCTCAGTAATGGGAGTAATCAATTACCATTAATTACTTGGTGATTCCCAAATTTCTATCTTTAGTCCTGAACTCCAGAACTATACATTCAGTTGTCTAATCAGTGTCCCCATCTCAAATACAACATGTCCAATCCATTCTGTCTCCCTTCCTTTAGGACATGCTACTGTGCATCTGTGCTGGCCAGAAACCTGGGTGACATGGTGGCCACTTCCCTCATTCTCAAAACCCAACATTTTAATCAGTCACCACATCCTGTTGATTCCACCTCAAAACTCTGTCTTGAATCCATCTATGTCTCTTCACCTCCATCTGCCATCACCTCTTGCCTTAGCCACTAAAACAGCCTCCTGTTTTTCCTACATCTGCTCTCATATTCCTCCAAATTGATTGCCACACTGCAGCCATATGGGTATTATAAAAAGACCTATCTGATTCTGTCACTCTTATGTTTAGAATCCTGGCTTCCCGCTGCCCTTAAATATGTAAAATCCTTACTACGTTTTATGGGCATGATGTGGCCCCAGCTTGCCTCTACAGCTTCACCTCACATCACACTCCCCCACTCCTTGCTGTCCCCACTTCTCCAGACACACTAGATTTCTTGGCATTTCAGTCCTAAAGGTGTATTACCACGCCCTTTCTATTTCCTGTCTTTGATCTTAGGCTACCTTGCTCTATTTTTGTCAGTAACCTAGAAAGAAGGTAAAGACCACCTCTAATACTCCTCCCTAGTGCACATCTGAGGGACCCTTCCCGACTCTAGCTCATTTCTTCTTAGGGCCCTGTCCAAACGTCACTTTCCTAACACCCACACTAGGTTTTAAGTTCTATGGTTACGTTTCCTAGCATCTGTCCCCCTACTCGGTACACATTTCACATCTGTGGTACTTTATTCAAAACCAGTCTGTTCTGCTAGACTGGAAGCTCCGGAAGGCAGAACTTAACAAGTATTTCTAGAGTCCCACACGTGCAATGACTGGCATGCAGCATGCATGCAAACAGTTCCTGAATGAACAAACTGAAGCTGTGGTGAGGTGTTTCTGCCCTTCTCAAGAATTAAGTGCTGGCCCATCCATATTTTTTTTCATCCCAGAGACTTTTTTTTTTGAAGATTTTATTTATTTGAGAGAGAGAGAGAGGGAGTGAACATGAGTGGGGGGAGAGGGGCAGAGGAAGAGGGAGAAGCAGACTCCCCACTGAGCAGGGAGCCCGACACAGCGTTCGATTCCAGGACCTCGGGATCATGACCTGAGTTGACAACAGATGCTTAACCGACTAGGCCACCCAGGTACGCCCCCGCATGAGGCTATTTCTACTACAGACCTTAGAACACACAGATCTTACAATAACCTATGCCTCATTTTAAAAATGTGCCATTTTTGGTAAGTTCAAGAAGAATGAAAGAATCTGTGTGTATGAAATTATATATACTATGATGCTGGGTCAGTCTATCACATCACCTATGCACAAGGTCTAGAATTCTCAAATGCAAGGTTCCTGTCTTCAGAAGTACTGCCAATTTCATGGGTGAACTAAGCCACTTCATTGCTTACTGTGGGCCTTCACAGATCTTCTAATCACTGTGGCCCAGCACTGTAAGGCAGGAAAGACAAACTACAGCGCGTGCACCAAATCTGCCCCTATCCCCCCCCGGGCATTTTTGTAAATAAAGTTATACTGGAACCCAGCCATGTGTTTATGTATTGTCTATAGCTGCCTTTGCACTCTAGTGGTAGAGCTGAGCAAGTGTAACTGAGACTGTTAAGGCTGGTGAAACTTAATTTACCATCTGGCCTTTTACAGAAAAAGTCTGTTGATCCCTGTGAGATACTACCATGAATAGGGTGCTTTCTGATGTTACAGAACACAGAAGTGTTGCCCCAACTATTTGGTGCAGGAATGCAGGCCAGGACTCTGTAGAGAAGGCACACCCCACACCACGGCCTCCAACCACTCACTCCCCTGCCCACCTCAGATTCCTCCTTCCTGAGCACATAAACTCAGAATACAGGAAATCCGGATGTCCAACAGCATGTGAAAGAACAGAGATTATCATCTCAATCTAAGCAAAGCTTCAATTTCCAGAATACCATCAACAGGATGAAAATGATGCCTTGGAATAAGCCAAAATTATTGACAGCAAACAGTTCCGGAAAGGATGCCAATAAGAACACTTCACAGAGCAGAATAAACATGGGGCTGCTTTTCCCTTCGGTTTTGTGATTCCTATACCTAGCGCTATAATGCAAACAAGGTTTCACAAATCCAGTAACTATTTTATCATAAAATGGATGGTTTATTCCACTCAAGATTTTGGCTCTTTCCTGTCAAAGGACAAAACGAGGCTTCTAGCTTCAAGCAGTGCTACGATCAGGACCTTCATCACAATTCCCAAGGTGCCATGGGACAGAGGGGAGAGTATGTGCCCAGGAGGTACCATCCTCACTTCTGAACAAGAGACACAGCACAGAGAAGGTCTGG
Source organism: Ursus maritimus (assembly GCF_017311325.1). Classification (NCBI taxonomy): domain Eukaryota; kingdom Metazoa; phylum Chordata; class Mammalia; order Carnivora; family Ursidae; genus Ursus; species Ursus maritimus. The sequence goes on along the minus strand of NW_024425230.1, from coordinate 26,958,734 downwards.
CAATATGACTTTCAGCAAGAGCACTGAATTAAAGGCCAAACAAGCCTGTCTAATGGAGTCTGATTCTTCCCAATCCTGTTCTTCCTGCCCCAGTGTTGTCGATTTCTGTTCTCTGTTCCATCAGCACCCCACTCTCTTAAGTACAAAACTCAAAGTTATCACTGAGTTACCCAGTCTCCCTTCCCTTTCATATCTAATCATCTGCTAATTTTCTCCAATCAATTTCCTGCTCTTCATGCCCTGGTATTATTTCTTGCCCAGACTCTTGCAGGGGGCTCCTAACTAGTCTCCCTGCCTGCAATCTCCCCACTACGGAGGGTCACATTTGCTACTAGGAGAACATTTCTGGTTAACAGTTGCCATTTACTGACCACACTCCCTGAGTGTATGAGCCTCACTGTGCCCCATGCTTTGTTTGCAAAGTGGTATGTTTACTATTTCCCCCAGATGCTCTCATTACCTGGCTCTGTGGCTAGGTTTCTGGTTTCTGCTAATCATTTAGTCTATCCTGTTATCACTCTTATCTTTCATGTTTCTCATCCTTCAAAGCCTTAAATGCTACTTGCCCCACGAAGCCTCCTCACTCTCTCCCCCACTGGCAATCCTTACAGCAATCTATCCAGACCTCTCTTACAGAGAGGCACACCTCACTTTCTCACTTGGGTTATAATTATGTATGTATCTATCACACCCTTCCTGGAATAGCACTGAGACAGAATCTGCAACCAATTAATTCTTCTAACCCTACGGGACCTTTCAATAAGCTGAATGAAATCAATGTATATTTCTATATCATGAACCCAATGAACATACCTATCCTCTTGCCAGCATCAAACTGTATCTCTTCTCCCTTCCTTGTTCTAAATTTGCTGCTGGAATATTTTCCAAAATCTGTACTAAGCCATCCTGGATACTCTTTGCAGACAGACTGCCAGGCTATATGCAAATGGCCCTCTCAAACCAACAACTCTGATCTCAACTCCCTCTTGAGTTTCAGACCCACAAATTTCCAACCACCAATCTAAGAGAGATCTGGTTTGCTGAGCGCTGTTAACTTGAGCCAGCCTTCCGAAAAGTCTCATTATAACATGACAAAATCTCTCTGGTTTGGATATAGTCACCTATGCTCCAAAAACTCTCTCTGCCTTTGTAGTTAAAATTAGGTCAGTTTAAAAGGCACAATCTGAAGTTCTCCTTAGAGAATATTAGGCATCCTTGATTTCGGGTTGCTTTATCAATACAGGTAACTCTGGTTTTCTGTTTATGTACCACGTAGTCTAAGAGCCTTTGCTCTCTACTCTTGCAAGAGTTTAGTTTCCTCATCGACAACACCCTGTGACAATTTCTATTCAGCAAAGCTGTCATGAGGATTAGAAATAGCGTGTAACTCAGGACCCAGCTTACAAGGCCTCAGTATTAATTATCATTGTCACCATCAGCCAAGACACGTGCGTTCCTCTGGCATGATACTTCTGAATGGGATGGTAAGAATACCTGAGACCTTTGCTCCCCTTTCACTGAATGTCCTTTTCCTGAGCTTCCCCTAGTCTATTCCTCCACATACCACAAGGCCATGCAGATGGATCACTGTGACCTACTGCAAGGACTCCCTAAGGTACAGAGGCCAAGGCTAGCCTACCATCTACAGAGCAAGGTATTTTGCTAAGTGCTTTACAGAAGTCATTTCATCTAATCCTTACAACTCTGTAAGCTAGTTATTTCCACTTTATAGATGGGAAAGAGAGGCTTAGGAAAGTTAAGAAACTTGTCCTAAACTAGAAAATTATAAAGTAGCAGAACTAGGGCAGCTACAAGCCTGCGTTACTAGCTAGAGTATCCTCCCTTACCCCACAGACTAGTGGTCGAAACTTCCCTTGCTTTACCTATACCTGTACCTGACAACTCTCTTCCACTTTATTGAGGCCTGCTGCTGCCAGCTGCTGACCTCTGCAGCCAATGTCTCCTCCTTCTATGCTTCTCCTCCCATTCCCACCAACCACTTTAAGTCTCGTTTTGCATTGTAAAGGACAGTTGTATAAGTCAGTCTCAATGTGTAGACTCCTTTTTTTATTTTCCTCATCAGTAAACCAATCACAAATTTTCCCTCTGCTGCAACATAATTTTTTATTCCTGCTGGATTCAGTGCCATTTCAAATAACGGAGGCTTAACTCTACAGGCTGGCTGACTGATGCATAAACAGGTCACCACTGAGTATTTTTTATGCCAACAGGGATTTTTTTTTTTTAATGAGTTAATGCCAATCAGTTCATTTGTAGATGTAGACAAAAAGCCTTAACACTGTTCTGCTTCAGTAACTTGTTGCTTACGATATTAAATTAATTTCTCATCAGATCCTGGAAATGAAGCTAACCCTTCACCTCTTCGAAATCGCCTTTCCTGACCTGTCTCCTGTGGCCAAGCTTCCTCTGACATGTCCTAGTAAATCCTTGTTTGACAGACTGCCTTAACTTACAGCTTTTCAAAAAAATATTAAGTTCACTATACTTATTCCCATCGTTCTAATTAGTTGACATAGAACTGACCTCTATCTTCTAAAAATTTTTTCACAATAAATGCCTTTTATTACTGAAAAAAAATGCTTTAAAAAACTTTCCGGAAAACAAAAATAGGGCAAATGATTAAATATTCAAAAAGAAAGAAGTGCTTCAAAATTCAGAATTAAATACAAATATATTTATTATCAAGAGTATTTTTGAAAAATTTTTCATCTCCGGTTCTCTCAGGCTTTAACAAAAGTAAAATAATTTAAAAAGTAAATTAAAAATAAAAAAGTAAAAAAATTACAGCCCATCAAAAATCAGTAAGTAAATAAATAAATAAAAATAAGTAAATCAGTTTTACCAAGAGTGTACTGCAGCAGCTTCTGTTAGTCACTAGTTTGAATTATCCACATCTCTAGTAACCCGAATACTTAATTTAGACTCTCTCAAAGGCACAAACAAAATCAATCAACAAATTGGGCAACTGATGATAAATAACAGTGACTTACCTACTTCGGTGAGTTGATGTCTTTCTAGTGTGAAATTCTTTGGGTCCTTAATAAAATGAAAGGGTTGTATTTTTATTCCTTCAATTTGAGGGAATAAGAGAGCAAAACCAGACTCTCCAATTTCTATTTCCTGAGGTCGATTGTTACCTGATCCCATTGGAGTCACTAGGAAAAAAGTTAAACAGTTTCATGAACAGATTTAATAAAAACTAAAGTTTCATTTGGTAACACTTCATTTGATATGTATCTAGCCTCACCTAGATAACTACAGTTTGGGTAACCAAGATAATCAACAAGTTAAAAGTTGAGTAAAAGTTTCTCAGCTTTGCAAGTTCAGGCGTAGTGTCATGATGTCTGCAATCTACTTTCAAATGGTTCAGAAAGAAATGTTTTTACAAACGAACAGAAAAAAAGCTCTCGCAAATTTTTTTTAAACTGGTGAATCTAGAAAAGGAATATGGATGTTTACTGTACTACTCTTATCATTCTTCAACTTTGAAGATCTGAAGTTTTTCTAAACAAGAAGTTGGGGAGTAAAAAAATATATCACGGCAATTCTACTTTTAAAAAGTTATCCTAAAAATACTGACAATTGTGTAAAGTGTGTGTGAGTGTGTATATATAAATATATATACCTGTACATATACACAGAGATATATATATACACACATACACACAAAGTACTTTTTTTTTTAAACGATTTTTTTAATTTATTTGGCGGAAAGAGAGACAGCCAGCGAGAGAAGGAACACAAGCAGAGGGAGTTGGAGAGGAAGAAGCAGGCTCCCAACGGAGAAGCCCGATGTAGGGCTCGATCCCAGAACGCCAGGATCACGCCCTGAGCCGAAGGCAGACGCTTAACAACTGAGCCACCCAGGCGCCCCTACACAAAGTACTTTTATAACAGAATTTTTAAAAAAAAGGAAATGGACAGGCTGATTCAAAAAATATATGTGGAAATGCAAAGAACCTAGATAGCCAAAACAATTTTTAAGAAAAACATCAAAACCTACACTAATCGATCTTTCAAAAGAATACCAGGACCTACAGTAATATGGCATTGGCTTAAGGACAGACAAACGTATCAATGGAACAGAATTAAATCTAGAAACAGACCTACAAACATGCAGTCAGTTATTTTTAAATAAACGAAGTTGCCAAGGCAATTAGAGGAAAGAAAAATCTTCAACAAAGGGTGATGAACTAACTGTATAAACATATGACCAAAAAAACAAAACAAAACAAAACCCCGCCACCCTTGAACCCCTACCTTATGCCATACACAAAACTTAATTCAAGTTAGGTCACAGAACTAACTATAAGAGCTAAAACCACAGAGCTTATACAAAAAGACATAAGAGAATATCTTTGTGACTTTGAGATATGCAAAGATTTCTTGGAGAGCACATACAAAACATTCACCAGAAAAGAAAAAAACATAAATAAACTGGATTTCACCAAAATAAAAGTTCAGTGGTCATCAAAGACACTGCTGAGAGAAAGAAAGCAAGCAACAGACTGGGAGAAATTATTTACAATACCTATACTTGTAAAGATCTTGAATTAGAATATATAAACAATTTCAACTCAAAAATAAAAACAATCCAATAAAAAAAATCACCAAAAGACCTAGATATTTCACAAAAACAGATATACAAATAGCCAAAAACATCTGAAAAGATGCACAACATAATTAAAACCATTGGAGTAATTCAAATTAAAGCCACCACAAGAAGCTTACCCACTACAATGGCTAAAATGAAAAGACTCATTTGAAGACACTAAGCATTAGTGAGTATATGTAGCAGTGAGCAACTGGAAACCCTCATTCATCACTAGGGAGTATAAAATGGAACAACTCTGGAAAACAGTTTGGCAGTTTCTTATAAAGTTAAACATAAACCAACCCCAAGACCTAGCAATTCCACCTCCTCTAAGAAAAAACCCAGGTCTACAAGAGACTTACATAAAAATGTTCACAACACGGGGAGCCTGAGTGGCTCAGTCTATTAAGCAGACAACTCTTGATTTTTCAGCTCAGGGTCCTGGGATCCAGCCCAGCAGGCTCCCTGCTCACTGGGGAGTCTGCTTGTTGCTCTGTCCCTCCTCCTCCCCCTGGCTCGCGCTTGCACTCTCTCTCTCTCAAATAAATAAATAAAATCTAAAAAAAAAATGTCCACAACAGCATCAATCGTAATAGCCAGGAATGTGAAACAATCCAAATCTCCATCAAAAAGAGAGTGTACAAATAGTCTATTTATATAACAGAATAATACTCAATAATTTAGAAATCAGAACTGGGGTGTCCACCCTGAGCCGGGGAACGCGCGCCACCAGACGGAAAACAGGAGCTCCGGTGCGGTCACTGGAACCAGACTGAGACCGGGAAGTCTGGGAGCGTGTGGGGGCGGCTGGCGGCTGGCGGTGTTAGAAACACAAAGGACAGAGACGCACCTGCCCTGGAAGTGAGGGCAGGGACGCCGGGTGTGGGGCGCACATCCCCGGACGCTGCAGGGTTGAGCAACACCAACAGAAACAGAGTTAAAGTGGCCAGAACATCAGTGGAGAACAGTCCGCGATCCCTCTGTTCTGAGACAGAGACTGAGATTCGGCCACTGCTGCTCTGACTCTCAGAAGAGGCACAGCAAACCGCCAGGGAAAGCCGCCAGAGAACAAAAGCCTGGAAATACCAGCCCATCACCATCCCCCCTCACAGGGGACACGGAGACTCTACCCAAACAGGGTTGCCTGAGTATCGGCAGGGAATGCCCCTCCCCCAGGAGGCAGGCTGAAAAATCAAGAAGCCCACATCCCTAAGATCCCTATAAAACAAGGGCGCCCGGCCTGGGTCCCGGTCAATAATTCGGGCTCTGGACAACCCCGCAACCTCTCCTCATCAGAATGACGAGAAGGAGAAATCCCCCCCAGCAAAGAAAAGACAATGAGTCTGTGGCCTCTGCCACAGACATAATGGATATGGATATATCCAAAATTTTGAGAAATGGAACTCAGAGTAACAATGGTCAAGATGATGTGTAGACTTGAAAAAAGTATTAACGAAAATGTTAATGAGAATATACAATCTCTAAGGACGGAAATGAGAGCGAATCTGGCAGAAATTAAATATTCTATGAGCCAAATGCAGTCAAAACTAGAGGCTCTGACGGCCAGGGTGAATGAAGCAGAAGAACAAATCAGTGAACTGGAGGATGGGTTAGTAGAAGAAAAAGCTAAAACAGAATATGGACTCAAAAAAATCCATTCTCGGGAATGTAGGTTACGGGAGATTACTGACTCAATGAAACGTTCCAATGTCAGAATCATCGGCATGCCTGAGGGTGTGGAGAAAAACAGAGATCCAGAAGAGATATTTGAACAAATTGTAGCTGAAAACTTCCCTAATCTAGCAAGGGAAACAAACATTCGTGTCCAAGAGGCAGAGAGGACCCCTCCCAAGCTCAACCACGACAAACCTACGCCACGTCACGTCATAGTACAATTCGCAAATATTAGATCCAAGGATACAGTATTGAAAGCCGCCAGGGCAAAGAAATTCTTAACGTACCACGGCAAAGGTATCAGAATTACTTCAGACCTGTCTACACAGACCTGGAATGA
>NW_024425230.1:26917641-26949534 GCF_017311325.1 Ursus maritimus | reverse complement strand
AAAATATTCCATGCTTATGGATCGGAAGAATTAACATAGTTAAAATGTCCATGCTACCCAGAGCAATCTACACTTTCAATGCTATCCCGATCAAAATACCGAGGACATTTTTCAAAGAACTGGAACAAATAGTCCTTAAATTTGTATGGAACCAGAAAAGGCCCCGAATCACCAAGGAACTGTTGAAAAGGAAAAACAAAGCTGGGGGCATCACAATGCCAGATTTCGAGCTGTACTACAAAGCCGTGATCACAAAGACAGCATGGTACTGGCACAAAAACAGACACATAGACCAATGGAACAGAATAGAGAACCCAGAAATGGACCCTTGGCTCTTTGGGCAACTAATCTTTGATAAAGCAGGAAAAAACATCCGGTGGAAAAAAGACAGTCTCTTCAATAAACGGTGTTGGGAAAAGTGGACAGCTACATGCAAAAGAATGAAACTTGACCACTCTCTCACACCATACACAAAGATAAACTCCAAATGGATGAAAGACCTCTATGTGAGACACGAATCCATCAAAATCCTAGAGAAGAACATAGGCAGCAACCTCTACGACATCGGCCACAACAACCTTTTTCATGACACATCTCCAAAGGCAAGAGAAGCATAAGAAAAAATGAACTTGTGGGACTTCATCAAGATAAAAAGCTTCTGCACAGCCAAGGAAACAGTCAAAAAAACTAAGAGGCAGCCCACGGAATGGGAGAATATATTTGCAAATGATACTACAGATAAAAGACTGCTATCCAAGATCTACAAAGAACTTCTCAAACTCAATATGCGAGAAACAAATAAACAAATCATAAAATGGGCAGAAGATATGAACAGACACTTTTCTAAAGAGGACATACAAATGGCTAACAGACACATGAAAAAATGTTCAAAATCATTAGCCATCAGGGAAATTCAAATCAAAACCACACTAAGATACCACCTTACGCCAGTTAGAACGGCAAAAATTGACAAAGCAAGAAACAACAATTGCTGGAGAGGATGTGGAGAAAGGAGATCCCTCCTACATTGTTGGTGGGAATGCAAGTTGGTACAGCCACTCTGGAAAACAGTGTGGAGGTCCCTTAAAAAGTTCAAAATTGAGCTACCCTATGACCCAGCCATTGCACTACTGGGTATTTACCCCAGAGATACAGACATAGTGAAGAGAAGGGCCATATGCACCCCAATGTTCATAGCAGCATTGTCCACAATAGCTAAATCGTGGAATGAACCGTGATGCCCTTCAAAGATGACTGGATTAAGAAGTTGTGGTCCATATATACAATGGAATATTACTCAGCTATCAGAAAGAACGAGTTCTCAACATTTGCTGCAACATGGATGGCACTGGAGGAGATAATGCTAAGTGAAATAAGTCAAGCAGAGAAAGACAATTATATGATTTCTCTCATCTATGGAACATAAGAACTAGGAAGATCGGTAGGGGAAGAAAGGGATAAAGAAAGGGGGGTAATCAGAAGGGGGAATGGAGCATGAGAGACTATGGACTCTGAGAAACAAACTGAGGGCCTCAGAGGGGAGGAGGGTGGGGGAATGGGATAGACCGGTGATGGGTAGTAAGGAGGGCACGTATTGCATGGTGCACTGGGTGTTATACTCAAGTAATGATTCATCGAACTTTACATCAGAAACCAGGGATGTACTGTACGGTGACTAACATAATATAATAAAAAAACATTAAAAAAGAAAAAAAAAAAGAACATGGGTCTCCTTTGCACACAGAGATCAAGAGGAAAAGGACATGAAGGAACTTCCTGAGGTGATGGAAATATTCTCTATCTTGACTGGCGTGTAGGGTACATAAGGATATACATTTGTCAAAACTCATTAAATTGTATGCTTAAAATTGTGCAAGTCACTGGAAGTAAAGTTCACCTTAAAAGAAAGATAATGACCTCTGTACATATAAGAGTGAACAAATTTTCTCAAACCTTAAGTTTTTTGAACCTAAAGAAGGAAGATTAGCCAGTAGCCAATGGCTGTTTTACAAACAATCACTGAACAGTGGCCTAAGAAAAAGGAATCCAACTAGTGTCTTGGTGGAAGTTTTGTTGGGACATGCGTGCAACTGGCTCAAAGAAAGCACCTAGCTGTAGGGCAACCGAGACCAGTAAGTGTGTCCAAGAAAACACGAGAGGCAACAGGAATGGCACTCACTCCTGACACCAAGATTGTAAGGGAACTCGGAACAGACAAAGTTGAAACTCCTTCAGAGTAAGGCAAGCACAAAAGGAACGCTTAACGTAGACCTCCCATCCTCACAAGGGGGTCCTCCCCAAGTCCACTCTCCCTCTCCTGCCTCCAACCCCCAGCTGAAATTTTAGAAAGGAGAAATGTGATTGTGCTTTGAAAAAAACCAAAGTGGGTGAGGTGGGGAAACCTAAGAAAATGATGAAGCTACTATCCCATATAAGCATTTACTAACAACTAGTAATGGCAAAACCTAGATCACTCATTTAAGGAAAATTCAAAAGTTAAAAGAAAACCATGGTTACTGTTACCATTTTTTTAATCCAACGAGAAAGGAAATGTGTAGTAATAGGCAGATGCAACAGTATGGGGGGGAGCTGATAATGGGAGAGATGAAATAGTCCCTATCAACCTTGTATTTACCCTTAGTCATTTGTAAACATTTGAAATCCCTTATACTTCACCATATAAGCCTCTTAAATTCAGATCAAAAGTCTCTCAGTGAAGATTAAAAATGCCAATTATGGAGTACTACTGAGTGGAACAAAGAAAATCCCAACAGCTAACATTTACTCATTGATTCCTGCACATCTCTACTCTGACTACTTTTCATATGTTAACTCATTTCACCTTCATAACCTTCCAAAGAGGGATGATCACAATCATCTCTACCTCATATATGGGGAAACTAAAGCCCTCTCAAGTTAGTTAACTTGCCCAAAGCCGTCCACAGAGGTACTAAGTACAGCTGGGGTTCTAATCCCGGCACCTGAACCACCACACCATGACTGCCTCAACAGAGTATCTCTCCCCCATGAGCTGTAGAAAAGAATCAACAATAATAAAAACCAGTAAAAATTCATCAGCAGCAAACTTGGGAAGGAGTATAATTTCATGCTATAAACTTCAAACCATGGTTTCCAAGCAGAGAAACAAAAGTTTCCTAGGAAGGTCTACTGTAGCTCCTTATCTCAGCCTCAACTGACCCCTGCCCGCAAGAAACGAGGATACTGGTTGAACTGACCAAAGTGAGAATCTCACTTAATGCTTTCTATCTAATTTGGAGAGAGGGAGAATGTGAGCTTTCCCCTCTTATGAATGGCTCCCCTGGAAAGACATGCATCACATTTGGTTTATACAGACAGCCCTGCGACTGGGAATACTAACCAGAATAACCTAAAGAACACTAATAGAAGTCAAATCTAATACCATGGTAAATACAACTAACTTTACGGCATTTTAGATGGCTAAAAATATAAATGTGCTTTTAAGCTACAGGTAATTCACCAATCTACGGGACCCCACATTAATGCAAAGCAGGAAATCATCAAATTGGTATTTTCTCTCACCTACAATTCCTGGAGTCACAATCCCAAGGATTTGGCATTGTTTTGGGAATAGCTTCTCAAGGGCAAATGCTGCTTCCATAGTCGTTCTTTTCCTTGCTGTAAGAATACAGTAGCAAAATTATTACATGTTATTCATTTTAGGTCAAGCTGATTGTATGGGGAAAAAAGCAAACACTGAATAAAGTTTAAGTCATTTACACCAGAATGCTTTATAAGAAAGTCAATGGGGCACCTGGGTGGCTCAGTTGTTAAGCATTGGACTCCTGATATCAGTTCAGGTCTGGATCTCAGGGTCATGAGTTCAAGCCCCGTGGGAGCTTACTTTAAAAAAAAAAAAAAAAAGCCTAAAAACTTTGATGAAAACAAACATTTTCTCATTTGGGGCCTGTTTTATATTTTAAATTCTAAATCTGACCCTTAGCATCACCAATTTGCCTTTCTGGCTTGGTTCATATACTATTTTTGCTCCGATGATATTAAATTGAGCAGCAACAGCAAAATTTTAACTTGCTGTATTATCTCTCTGTTTAGCTGATATTAGAGCGTGACTTTTTCATTGCATAAACAACAGTCACCTGGATTCAAATTAGACAGTGACAACCCAGGTCTGGCTCTAGGCCTCAGTGTGCCCAGCTTGGGACACTTGGTCTACTTCTCTTAGCAGAGTCAAAAAGAAGGCACAGTATAACTTCAGTGTCCCTAAATGGGTCCCCATCACACAATAAAACGCTCTAATAGCCAAAGATATACAACCTGTTTTAATAATAAAAAGTGCCTGGAGGATTAAAGTATTTCAAAATGAGAAAGACATCTTTCTAAAGAATTTGTTTTAGTTGTACTACAAGGTTTAGAAATCAATCTTTGAAGCAGAAAGGGCCCCTCAAGTTTCAAAGACAATATATTCAAGCATGCTATAGGGAGAAGGCCCAGAACCTCAAAAAGTCAGTAACTCTCAACACTAGGACAGTATTTAACTCCAGGGGCACATAAGGAACAAAAAACCCCCAACCCTTTTTCTTTTGATATTTACCTCTCTTGTGGCCACGACACTCTTCCAGACTAATGAAAGTTTCTGAATCAGCCATGTAAAGAACTGTCTGTGGTAAGATGTGAACATTCTGCTAAGAAAAACAAAAACAAAAACAGAATTAGATCACATGAATCCACGAGTGCTCTCATGGTCCCTTAAGGTTTTGCCCTGGTCCAAACTGTTGTCGACGTAGGTCAGTTGGGCCAATGTTAGCATTCTGAGCCCAACCACTTCCCACTCATTTTTCGCTCATGCTCTTATCTTTTCAGGCCATTCATTTGGAGCATCTATTATTTCTTCTTCAAGTCAAACTCATTCCAGCCTGACTCAAGAAGTTCATTTTCATAATTTAAACTCTTAAACAAAAACACTAAATGCCAGCAAAAGGTGCTACTTGCTTTATTTGAGTAGGCATCACAATCACAGAAAAAACTCAGCAACAAAGGGAAGGCACACAGACTGTATCGCTCCTCTTTTCATTGCCTACCAAATGAGATAGTCCAGGCCTTCGTTTCCACCTTACCAACCAATTCCCTCCAGGGACCTTTTGCTTCCTATAATCCAGACACACACTGCCATACAGACGCTCCTACAGCTCTTCTCGCTTCATACTTAAGATTGTTTCCCCCAAGAGACCGCTTAAAGTGCCACCTCCCCTACAAAACCTTTCCTTAGACTCCTTCAGTACCCTGGGCCTCATATGTGACGTACCTTACCTCCCAGTCATTCGTGCTTGTGCCTCACCTACGCTTACGAGCGGGCTTCTTCAGACTCCTGTTTTCCACTAAATGTCACAGTACAGACAAGTGGCAAAGTGGCTAAATTAAACAAAAGCATGGACATATTCTTTTGTAAGCTGGTTATTTTCAAAGATTTTTACTGTCAGAATAGAATGGAGTACATATAGCAAAGCCTCAATGTGGATTAAATGAAAAAAAAAAGTTAATCCACTGTAATTTGGGGGAATGTCAAGATATTTCAGAGCAGAATCCATACAGACAAACTCAAAAAAAATTCTGAGACAGAATGATGACCCTGTGGTGGCTCCACGGCTGATAACCTATGGATATAGTTTCCATGGACCACACAGCATTTTCAAAGAATATAATTTGGTTACCGATTATTTAAAATTCAACAAAGTATTTACAGAAAATGTGGCCTTCCAGATTCTCTTGAAAAACTAGACAATCTAACACCACTTCCACTGCATTTCTCTTGATGGGGGCTAACTGCAGGCAAGCACTCCCGGGTATGCCATCCCTCTGATGTTATCCTAAACTAACTTAGTCTTCTGCCTACCTTTGGAGTCATTTGTGTTTAAGATATCTGGTATAGGGAGTAACAAGACAGGAAGTCTAGTCCTGAGGTTTTATGATTCTCTCTATCCTGATACCCAATGAAAAGCAATTGCTGAGTCTTCCTTCCTAATTCTCATTAGAAGCAGTGACAATGACAGTCCTCAATAGGAAATGTTCTTAAAGCACAATGTGAGACAACTACAATTTCATTCCATCATTCAAAGAAGTCCCAAATAGGAAGACATTTTATAAAATTTTTAGTGGACTTTAAAATCTTTCTAATAAAAAAGTTAAACCAAATTTCTTTATGGCTATAGTATCATGTTCACTAGGTAATTTGGCAAATATACAAAAACAGCCCAGCATGATTTGGACAAAGTTTCCATGTTTTTGTTTAACCACACTAGCGTTTGCTACAATGAATAAACTTCCTTAAGGGCATTACTATATGAATTTTAATAATGACACTGATAATAAAGAATAATTTCATTTATTGAAAACATCATTATCCCTGATACTGCAGGTAACATATTATATGCATTACCTTTCCATTCTTTAATCCTTAGAACAGCTCTTTAGGGGCATGAGAAAAATTTTTATTGTGTTTTCATTTTATGGAGATAGAACCTGAATCTCAGGGAGATTAGGTAACTTTTTCAGAGCCTGGCAGCTAATATGCACCACAGATGAATTCATATCTAAATCTGTCCAGCTATAACAGCCATTATATTGTATAAACTTTTAAAGCTATATAAAAATAATACCTGCTGTGGTAAAAATCTGAAGGAAAAAAAATTGTGAAGGAAAAACACACAGAAAAAAATTTAAAACATTAAAAAAAAAATCATACAGTTCTACCCTGAAAGGAAACTTTTGCTAACATTTTAGCTTATTTCTTCTCTATTCTTCCTTTTTTGTTTTCAATAACTCAGATTATACTAATATAATTTCATAATCTGCCTTCTTCACTTACAACATGAACATTTTTTTTCTTGCCACTAATGTATCTTTGCAGTTCATCACCAAGTGACTTTATTTCTAAACATTAGGTTATTTTCATTTTCCCTTAAAATAAATGATGCTGCAAAGAACATCTTTATGGAAGTCTGTCTGCATTTTGAATTTCTCCAAATGATAACTTCTAGAACTAGACTGGGTGGGATTTGAGCCAAAATGCAAAAAATAAGGTTTTCCGCAAGCCTGCCTTTGGATACTGGCCACTTTGGGTCTGAGTCCTAGAGCCCAACCAGAGCAAGGAGAAAATCCACATGAGGGGGAAACAGAAGATTGGTCACTTATGGGGCATTTGTCTAATATCTAAACATATTAAGAATGATGAGAGCCAGGTTTCTCACTGTACCTCAAAGGGAGGTACAAATATGAGCTAAGAGAAAAAAACTGGAAAGAATCCTGTATTGGACTGGAAATGGATGTACTTGTGAAAACTCATGAATTTCCATATATATAAAAATACAGTTGTAAAGGTGCCTGTATGTATGCATACATATATATTCCTTGGTTCTATTCCACTGGGCTCTGGAGCAGCAAACCCTTCAACAGCAATGAGCTGTCCAGATCTTGGCTTTTAAATACCATGAAATACCATTCTCCACTAAAAGGAACCAGAGCTTTTTGAAGAAATGGCTAATTCCAGGATTAAAGCAGACAAAAGATAAGATGAGCTTAGAACATCTTGTGCCAGAAAGCAAGGAGGTGCTCAAAGGTGATGGACTCATCTCTAAAAGACCCTGAAATCAGCTGAAGGGGCTCCTTCAGTTAGAGATTATATTCCATTGAATAAAAAAGAGACTTAAGAGTCTATACAGATATAAATGGAAAAAATTGAAACAGGATATTTACAAAGTTTCAAAGTATCTCCTCAAAAAATATTTACTAATATTTCCCACTAATACAGTGGGAAAGAGTAATTTTACAGGAGTGACATGTGGCACACACCACCTTAATCAACTTATCAAAGGTACTAACACCAGATGGGAAAGAAATGGAAATCATATGCTACCTGATACGATGAAACTAGAAGAGCACAGCATCACTTCTGTGATATTCCTGCCAAAGGTACATAATCTGAATCTAAGAAACATGTTCTACAAACTAACTGGCCTGTAATTTACATACTTGTCAAAGTTGTGAAAGCCAAGAAAAGCTTGAGAAACTGTTCCACATCAAAAATTAAGGAAATGACAGGGGCACCTGACTGGCTCAGTCAGTTAAGGCTTGAACTCTCTGATTTCGGCTCAGGTCACGATCTCAAGGGTGGTGAGATCGTGCTCAGTGTCCGGCTCTGCACTCAGCTCGGAATCTGCTTGTCCCTCTTCCCTGGCTCTCTCTCTCTCTCTCTCTCAAATAAATAAATAAAATCTTTAAAAAATTTTTAAAGAAATTACAAAAACCACGTAAGATTCTAATCTGAATTATTTTGTTACGAGGAACATTACTGGGACAACTGGCAACGTCTGAAAGGATTCTGAGGAATGGATGGTAGAAATGTATCAATAAGAATTTCCTGACTGATGACTGCATTGTGATGATGTAGAATATTTCTGTTTGTATGTAAAGCCAGATTAATGATTTACTCTCAAATAGCTCTGTCCCATTGGCAAATGAGATACCACAGCCTCACAGTCTCTATGCTCAAGAAGGCTGCCCCTCGGATTCCTCAGTTCAAGTCATTACCTCCCCAGGTTTTGCCCATTTTTTGAAATTGGGGGGCCAGAGATACAATACAAAAGAGTACAGGACCAGCGGCTGAAATATTCGGGTTTAAATATTGGTTCTTGGCTTTTTAACGTGCCACTAAGCAAAAAGAAACCCAGCTGCCTTCCCTGCCAAACAGTGACAACAGTATCTGCTTCAAAGGAAGCAGGTAAAGAGAAGGTCCTCCACTGCGTTATTATAATAATAAAAATCTGTACACAAAATGCCCAACATTTGAAGAACGGTCCAATAAATCATGGCACATCCTTACGTGTGTTTATAAAATCTTTTCATGTCACGAGAAAATGCTCCGTAATTCGGAAAGAACAGGGTCACACACAAAATAGAGATTAAAAAGAAAAAGACTGAGTTCGCAAAGGCCGACCCAACAACCCTGCAATCAACTGTGCAGGACACGCCTTCTTACTTGCCTCAAGCTCCTCTGCTACCACGCGGACCAAGCAATGCTCCTCCAAGTGGCCAGCATCCGCCAATCCCGCGGAGATCCAAGTCACACTCCGATGCGTCCGCAACACTCGACGAACACACTCCCTCCATAAGCGGCACACGCTGGGGGCGCAAACGCACAAAGGGTTGTGAAAGGACGTTCATTCCCCTCCCCAGCGGCTCACGGCACCCCCATTAGGGCAGCAGGAGATTCCTGCGGGATCAAAAGCCCCAGAGCGGAGGTGTCGGGGCGCAGATTCGGAGGGAGAATCAGGGGCGGAGAAAACCTTAAGGCGCACCTCGCCCCTCCGGGAAGAGTCCCCCAGACAGGCACAGGGGTACGGCAGGCGTACCTCGCGGATGGGGGCATCCCCTCGGGGAAGGAGAAGGGAGCCGGGGGCAGTCGTGGGTCCCGATGGTGTCTGCCCGCCCCGCCAGCCAGGGCAAGCCCGAGGCATGTCCCGAAGTAAGCTTCCCGCCTCCTCTCTCCTCACCCGGCCACCCGCAGCAACGCCTTGGCGGGCAGGAAGGTGAGGACACGCTCCACCACCTCCGCTAGGTTACCCAACACAAACGTGCTTTGTGGGTCCGCGGAGGAGCCTCGGTGATCACCGCCACCATGATCACCACAGCCACCCACCACCTCCATTCCTCACCAACCCGCCGAGCAAGCACTACGGCGGCTCGGAAGGCACTGCTCAGGCCGGCACAAGACCTCCCAGGCAGCGTGCACTGAGCACGCGCGCGCGCGCCACTTCCGGTCGCTTGGAGGTGACGGGGCGGCTGAGACCCGCCCACGTGACTCCAGGCCGAGTGGTTTCCTGCGTGCCTTTGGGGGAGGTTTGGCTGGTGCTCGGAGGTGGTGGGTTTGCGTCCCTTGATCCTCCCGGTACTTTATCTAGGCCTTCCGCGGGCATGGATCCTCCTTCTGTGCTTCTCACTGTACTTGCAGCGCTGTATTCCTTGTCGGTACAAATCTTTCTCTGATTGTAGAGTTCAAGGAGACTCGGTAGTATTTGTCCGTCTTTACAAGTGTCAGTTAATAACGTGAGCCCAATTTTTGAACGGGCAGTATCTGCTTTAAAAATAACTGGCTAAGTGTGTGAAGATGACCACCTATATTCAACATCTAGTGAATTTGGTTAACTCGGCAGCCTTGACGCCGTGTGTGAACGGACATATAAATAGCAGTTACCACTGCTGTGAATGCACCAAACCGCACTAGTTCCTAATAGCATCAGACTCACCGGGAATTATGAAGTTTTGGCTTTAAAAATTTTTTTTTAGAGAATTTGAGAGAGTGCGCATGCACAAGCAGGGGGAGGGAGGGGCAGAGGGAGACAAAAAGACTCCCCGCTGAGCAGGGAGCTGGTCTGGACTCCAGCGGGATCCCAGAACCCTGAGATCATGACCAAAACTGATGGCAGCCACTTAAATGACTGAGCCACCCAGCCGCTCTTGGCTTAAAAAAGTTATTTTTTATTGAAGTGTAATTAACTGTTACATTAGTTTCAGGTTTATGATATGATTCAACAATTTTGTGCATTAGTCAGTGGTCACCAAGATAAGTGTACTCTTTAATCCTCATCACCTATTTCACCTACCTACCCCACATCCCCTCTGGCAACCACTAGTTCTCTGTATTTAAGAGTCTTTTTAAAATTTGTTCCTTTTGCTTAAATTCCAATATGAGTAAAATCACATGGTCTTGGTCTTTCTGACTTATTTCACTTAGCATTATGCCCTCTAGGTCCATCCATATTGTGCAAATGGCAAGATCTTTTTTCTTCTGGCTGAATAATATTATGCTGTATATAAATACCACTTCTTTATCCATTCCTCCATCAATGGACATGGGTTGCTTCCCTATCCTGGCTACTGTGAATAAAGACTGCAATAAACAGGGGTGCATATCTTTTCAAATTAGTGTTTTCATTTTCTTTGTGTAAATACCCAGTAGCAGAATTACTAGATCATATGGTAATTCTATTTTTTAATTTTTTGAGGAACTTTCATAGGGTTTTCTGCAGTGGTTGTACCAATTTACATTCCAACAGGCACAATTGTTCCTTTTTCTCCATATCCTCACCAATGTACTTGTCATTTCTTGTATTTTTAATTAGAGCCATGCTGACAGGAATAAGGTGATATCTCACTGTGGTTTTACTTTGCATTTCCCTGATGATTAATGATGTTGAGCATCTTTTCATGTGTCTGTTGGGTTTTGGCACATCTTGGTCCTCAACTCCAGGCCTACTGAATCAGATTCTGGGGGTGGGAACCAACAGTCTGAGTTTTAACTTTTCCATGATTTATGCTTTCCTGTGATTCTGATGCAAGCTCAGTTTGAGAACCACGTATAGAAGGAACGTAAGCACAGCAGACACTGCTGTATCCCTACTTAACATCCATTTCTCCTGCTGCTTCCTACTAACAAAGCCCAGATTTGATCCCCATCTTTTTTTTTTTTAAGACTTTATTTGACAGAGAAAAAGAGAGAGCACAAGCATGGGGTGTAGCACGCAGAGGGAGGGAGAAGCAGGCTCCCCATTGAGCAAGGAGCCCCATATAAGGCTCGATCCCAGGACATCCCAGGACTTCGGGATCATGACCTGAGCTGAAAGCAGTCGCTTAACCAACCCAGCCACCCAGGCGCCCACATCCTCGTCTCTTGAAGGTAAACTTGATTGATCTAAACTAGAGGTTCTCAAACATTGTGGCCTTAGGACTTTTTCACATTAAATAATGACAACCCTAAAGAGCTTGTTTATGCGGGTTATGTCTATTAATATTTGCAATATTAAAAATTAAAACTTTTTAATATTCACATAAAACAGTACATCCAGATTAACAAAGACTGACAAAATTTTCGTGAAAAAATAACTATGCCCCCCTCATCCAATAGTGAACAGTTGTGGCATTGCTTTACATTTTGCAAACCTCTCATTTCTGGCTTAAAGACAGCTGGATCTGCTTCTGAATTCCATCTGTTGCACCATCACATTGTGTAGCCTCTGCAAAAGTCCACTGTACACTTGTAAGCAAATGAGAGTGAAAATGGCAAATGATGTTTTAGGAAAATAATTTTGACCTTAAAAAAACCACTGGAAGGGTCCTAGGGGTCTCCAGAGTTCCCCAAACATACACTGAGAACCTCTGGTCCAAACTAATCATAATGATTTCTTTCTATCAGCCATTAGTTTAGTTTAGGGGTGGATACAAGCCCCAGTTCTAGCCAAGGAAAAGTGAAGAGCAATATGCTTGGATGGGCGGGGGAGGCTTCTAAAAGATAAGACCATTATCTACCTCTGGACAGAGTAACATGGCTACAATATCCAGACATAACATTAAATCCAAAGACGAAGCCAACATGGAAAAAAATCTCAAAGCAGCATAACAGAGCCCAGATGTACCAGGCCTGGAGTTTGCTGATTTCAGGACTTCTTGTATGTGAGATAACTTGATAATTGTGTGTAAGGAGGCCACAGGAATACTAAAGAAGGAGCAGACTGTTGTAACTGGGGGAACTAGGGACAGCTATGGAGAAACAAGCACTTGGATTTATATTAAGGAATGAGAGTGGGAGAGGGAAAAGGTTGAGGAAAACCTGAGTATACCAAGTCTGTGGACACCATTTCTGGGTTCTCTGGCTTTCTCTTGTTAAATCAATCTGCCTGTGTTTCTCTCAACCCTCTCCTCACCCAATCCCACCATATATAAATCGTATTTCAAAAAAAAAATTCACGCTTGGCTTCAGGTGTTTGTAAACTCTAGTATCTCTTATGAGGGAAAAGTAACAAAGTTATTTTTTAAATGGTTCTTTATTCATAAACTTGATGCAAGTTTACAAAATTTACTGTACATTGCCAAATAAATCTGCAATGAAAAATAAACCCAAAAAAACAAAGCATGCCATATGTGCAGCTGTCAATCTGCTAGCCATCAGGATATTAAAGAATTCAATAATGTATTCAAGATTTAGCCTTAGGTTTAAGGAACTTTAATGCTTTAAAGAATTCTGCCTGGTCACTTACTGTCTCAGCAACTGGCGATCAGAACTTTATACAAATGTAACCAAGTAAACAAAAATGCCAGAAAATCTTTTTCTACTGTCCTCTTAACCAAAATAGAACAAAAAGAAATTAAACACACACAATAATGCAGAAGTCCCAAGTTTCTCTGATGTGGTTTACAAAGTTAAAAACTGAAACTTAGAGCAAATGCGTAGGAAACACTTTTGAATTTTGTAACTTGTATGTGCAGAAAATGTGCTTCTGAATTTCATTTTAAAAGTGCTTAATAACTAGAATTTACTTTTAAATCAAACGCGGGTAGAAAAAAAATTTATCACCAACCAAACAGGACTGATTCAGGTAAGGCAATGAAATAGAGGTACACTGATTTGAGTCAGGTTTTATAAAAGAATGGACATATGTAGAGTTCCTATTAGTCTTTCAATGCAAAAGCCATTGTTATGACTATAGCAAAACTTTTACGAGTCTCCAAATTAGATATCTTTTTGTACTTCACTGTGCAGCTTTTGCTCAAGGATTCTGTCTTTGTGCCAATCACTTTACAAGTTTATTAGTTTAAAAATGATTGCAACATCCCGTTAATAAAATGGAAACGTAAAATAAAATGACTTAGTATTTTAAATAACTTCAAGCTCTTACTGCAGTTCTTCATAAGAAATACTGAACCAACAAGAAGCAGATTCAGCCCAGCAAGACTCTGATGCCCCAGTGGAAATTACTACTTAATTTACACAGCCTTTGCTTTGCTTTGCCTAAAAAGTACAATACAACTCAATTAAGAGCGTATCTTCGGGAAACAATTTGTATCTTCACCTAGCCATAAAAAGTTTAATGATTTAATGAGTAGGCTTCCTGTCATTATTTTGGCAATATCAAAAAATGGTTTTAATTTGAAAAAGCTACTGTGATTTAGAAGACCTTAAACTTTCTAAACCAATATTAAACATCAATTTAACTTTTATTGGCTCTAAATGGAACAGTATATTGCAAGTCCTCGTAACACATGAGCTCAGTATGGGGAAGTTACCATATAGTCACAACTTCTGTAACCTGATGCTGACTTGTCTGCTTAACAGATTTTTCAAGAAAAAGAGATCATGAGTGGCCAGTATGTGTATTTATCACAAAAAATACAGTAAAGGCCCCACTGCTCAGTCCAAGATGCCTAAAATGAGCAAAATGAAAAAGGCTGTAACTCATACTGGATGTCAATTGACAGATTATCCACTAAAATATCTATTAGCTAACGTCTTCGGTACTGCTGTTAAGGGGCACTCAAAGCTTGTGTCTGCATGTTGGAAAGATTTTCTTTAAAGCAACATTGGTCCAAACATACGGCAGTCAACATATTTAGCCATCTTCCTTTGGAGGGGTGTACCAGCCTGAAACACAATGGAAAAAAAAGTTAAAATACCTTAAGTTAGCTAGGAGAAATGGCATTTCATTTAAGGTTAACTACTTTCTCTACTCATATTTTTTTTGTTTAAACCTGTTGTAAAAATTAAACTTATACTTGGGTTGGTAATACAGCATTTTGAAATGTGCACCACATAAAGTTATTTTCTATGAATAAATTGTACTTGAGTTTTCAACATAACATCTCTATACTAATCAAATTTCTAGCTAAAGATGATAGCATGGGACAATAGCCTACAAGCTAGGTTTTATCTTCCATTTCAATTGCGTAAAAGTAAACCTCACTGAAAGTAACTATCCCCCAAACAAAATGCTGGCATTTTAAAAGAAGAAGAACCTGGATTGTCAGTAGTGCAATGATATCATTTCCCCAGTGAGGAAGTCATCTCAGCAAGTGCAGTGACTAAGCCGAGGATCGGAGTTAGCAGCAAAACCAACCTAGAACCCATTTCCTGATTCTGAATCTACTGCTCTTTCCCCAAAGCTAAGCTTATCCACACCCACACTTTCTAAAATACATTTCCATAAACATTTTTGAAGTGACTACAATGTTTGCTTCAACAAAAAATAAAAGAAAGAGAAGAAAAAATGTGATTGTTTCCCAGACAACAAAAATCTAAGAGAAAGGCTAATGAAACAAAGTACTGCTTAGCATGACATGGCCACTGGAACACAGCAGGAAATGTACCAAGGTAAGTGGAGCGCCCACATGGTTATGAAGTAGCATACAGGTACCAGTGGATCTACTAATTTAGTGTGCGGTGAATTATTATCATGAAAACCCAGCCTTGTCCTCAGGTTTTATCATTTCCTTCTTCAGAGGCTTGAACTGTTTCAAATATTATTCTTTTAGAAACAGTCAGTGAAAAAGTGAAGAGTTTGCTCTGGGATTAAAATAAAAGTGAGCACAAAGCACAAATATTAACTCACAAGCTACCATATTTCTAGTAAAGAACATTTTACTGTAAATACTCTCCAAGAAAACTACTTCCTATTTCTTTACTCTGCACAAAAAAGCATCAGTCTTACTACTGTAATGTGTATCTCGTTATCAGCACTTAGTTACAAAGTGCCATGCGTATACACTATTCTTTTTCCTCACAAGTTTGGTAAGACAGATATGCCTTTGTAGAGATAAGGAAACAGAGGCTGAGAGGTAATGGGACTTGCTCAGAGACACGGAGCTAGTGAGTAACTTAAATGGCACTTGAAAAATCAGTCTTCTAATTCCTTTTTTTTTTTTTTTTAAGATTTTATTTATTTATGTGACAGAGAGACAGCCAGCGAGAGAGGGAACACAGGAGGGGGAGTGGGAGAGGAAGAAGCAGGCTCCCAGCAGGGGAGCCCAATGTGGGACTCGATCCCAGAACGCTGGGATCACGCCCTGAGCCGAAGGCAGATGCTTAACGACTGCGCCACCCAGGTGCCCCCAGTCTTCTAATTCCAAATCCCCATCACTGTTAGAGACAACAACTCAAAACATGCATTGTGAATACAAGCAAAATTTAAAGTAGAATAAAGTTTATGAAAGATATTTTGAGTTTTTAAACTTACAACTCAAATACTCTTAAGTGTATATAAACTGAAATTAGAACTATTTTTACTTGAATAGATAAATGTGTGTAACTCTCAAAAAGCATTAAGTAGTCTGAAGATGTTTCAGAAACAGTGGTTCAGGATCCTGATTACATTTACTCAGTATCAACAAGAACTCCACCTGTACAATCGCCTTTAACTCAGCTCCTATCCTAACACCACACATTTCAAGTGAGTAAAGTGATTTATGCACTAATCCATTAAAAAATCTTGACTCTGACTCAGGTTCTCAGGCCAAGTATTAAGGATACAAAGATTTTTGAATGAAGCACAGTGTGTGCATCCTCAAGTTAAACTTTTTCACTGTGACAACAGTACTTTACGAAATTAAAGCAAAAACAAAAATTAACAGGGAAAGTTATCAACAGTACCTTATATAAAACTTCTATAAATGGTAATAAATACTTATTGAATTAAACGTACCATTTTTCTCATGTATCTGTACAATGGAATTATAGGATTGTTGGGCTCTTGCTAGATTATATTGATTCTGAAAGAGAATTATACATTTTAAATAAAAACTGTAAGTAGATGAAAATCATTACAAACAATTTATGGATGCATCACCACTATGCTAAAAGAACACAGGAAACAATTATATTTCCATTTCAAAAATAATTTTCACTTAAAACCCTCATTTCTCAATTCCATTATTCTCTACCACTTTAGAGTAACAAAACCAAAGTTGTACTACAATAAAAAATCTATTTTAGCTTCACATCTCATTTTTATAAATCCTTTTAGCACTGGACAAGTATAAAGCTAGTTCTAGTGCCCCTCTCCACTGATGAATCAAAATAAAGAAGGCTATCTGGACATGAATAAAACTCAAACTCTCTTCCTCATACTTTCCATCCCCCCAAAAAACAAAAACAAACACACACACAAACAATAAACCCCCACCAAAAAATACAAAATATGACCTTTAGATAAGGTAACATTGAGCTTTAAGGACTATGCATATCAATGACATCTTGAGTTAAAAATCTAAAAAATATCTTATCCTAAGTGGCACCGAGGCATTACTAAAGGAGTCCTCTTTTGGTAGCCTCTTTACATCCTCTTCTAAAGGGCCAAATTTAGGATTAATTTGGTCTCTATCAGTACAACGGAGCAACATCTTAACCTACAATTAATATATATCATGAGCATTCTTCATAGTGGTACACACCTATTATGTCATAGAATTTAATAATAAATTCACACAGCACAAGAATTAAAAACATATAAAACATTCTAAGTGAAAATTCTCCTTCCTACCTGTCCTCCAACCATCCAGTTCCTCCTCTCATCCAACCTCCTTTTCCTACTCAAGTTGACTACTATTCGTTTCTTGTATCTCCTTAAGATTATATTAGCAAGGTCATGCATAGCGCATTGTTGTTAGCCACCATCCCCTGCTTTTCCTCCCAACAAATGGTAGGCAGCATGCTACAGACACTGTTCTACCCCTTCTCTCACTTAACGCATCTTGGACCTTGTTTCCCATCAGTGTGCAAAAAGCTTAATCTTTGTTTTTTTAAATCATGAAATAATCCATTGCATGGAGAGTCAAATACTTTATTGATCCCCAACTGGTGGACATTTAGGTTATTTTCAATATTTTGTTGTTACAATGTTACAGTGAGCAACCCTGCACAAATATTTCCAAAGCACTGGTAAAAAGTCCTTGAGTGGAATTGCTGGGCCAAAAGACATATATGCCTTTGTAATCTTGAGGTGTTGCTAAGATAGCTCTCTACAAGACTGTATAAATGGGCTTGCCTACCTGTCATGTGTGAGAATGCCTCTACAGGGCTTCACCAGAGTGCTCTTACAAACCTTTGTTATTTGTGACAATATCAGAGGTGGAAGATGATCACAGTGGGGGTGTGATTTGCATTTCTATTACTGAGTGAGGCTGAGTGTGTCTCCAAATGTTCGTAAGCAATTTATTTCTATTTCTGCAAATGGATTTTTCTTTATTTCTAGAGTATAGCCTTTTTCAATTTCTAAGAGCTCTTTAAAAATAGTAAAACCCTCCCATAATGCATCTGAAAAACAAACATAAAACATGCCATAGTGTTATCTCCAAGTTAATGAAAAGTAGTGTTTTCCAGTCGGTCTCTATGTTCAAAGGACAAAAATACAAGAGAAATAGATTATAAATGACAAAATACACATCCATTGGAACTTGGAAATGATCAAGAAGCAGTCACTTCCTAACCCTACTGCCCACTTACAAGATAAGAAGAGAAAAATAAGAACATTAGCCTTCCCCATTCTCAGTTGTCAACAGCATGATCTTCAATTCTAGTTTAAAGAGAATGTCACTGCAGAGGCTTTCCTGTAACAGCCCTTTCTGTTTTCTACTTCTGCTGACCTTATTAACCCCTTCCTTCTACTTTTTTTCAGCTTACTTCATTGTCCTAACACTGAGTCAGAGGCTGGTTCATTTTTATTCTTTTTTTTTTTTTTTTAATGGATTTTAGGGCAAGGAGCTCTCATTTAATTTCTAGTATGCAGTGATTTCATTATCGCTGTTCTCTAGCTATTGTGCAGTTTTCATTTCAAAGCACCATTAAGGGCTATTTCAGTTTCATAATTCCACAAAAGGAACATTTGTTTTCTGATTGTTATTATAGTTTTTTTTTTTTAAGATTTTATTTATTTATTTGACAGAAAGAGAGACAGCCAGGGAGAGAAGGAACACAAGCAGGGGGAGTAGGATAGGAAGAAGCAGGCTCATAGCGGAGGAGCCTGATGCGGGGCTCGATCCCATAACGCTGGGATCACTCCCTGAGCCGAAGGCAGATGCTTAATGACTGAGCCACCCAGGCGTCCCATGATTGTTATTATAGTTTTTAATTTAATTAATATCAGAGAATGACGTCTGTCCTCCTTACACTTTCAAAATTTGAAGTTTTCTTCATTGACCAGGATTAGTTTCATGAATGTTCCAGACAAAGAGAGAAGATAGATGACAGGGAGAAAGAGGAGAGAAAGAAACAGGGACAGAAAGAAAATTTTAGAATTTCCATTATGGTTCTAAGTATTTTTAAATTTTCATATGATTTTTTAACTATGATTTAGAATTGTGTTTTATTTCCAAATTCATGTGGATTTTTATTAATCTTTTCATTACTGACTTCTAACCTTAATTGCATTGTATTCAAATTCTATGGCTTGTTTTTAA
Organism: Ursus maritimus; assembly: GCF_017311325.1. NCBI lineage: Eukaryota > Metazoa > Chordata > Mammalia > Carnivora > Ursidae > Ursus > Ursus maritimus. Next base: position 26,930,262 of record NW_024425230.1, on the reverse strand, counting down.
ATATTAATTTATGATTTTTTCCCCATATTCCATAAATGCTTGGGAAAGATGTAGTACCTAACTATTGGGCACAGAGTTCTACAATTGTCCATTTGACCAAGCTTAATTTGTTATTCAAGTCTTCTACATTGTTCACACATTTAACTTACTATGAACAAGGTACATTAAAATCTCTCACTATGATGGTGACTTGGTCAATTTCTCCTGTGGTTTCACCAGTTTTTAAGTATAGTCAACACACCATTATTACTATTAGTTTCATTTATCAGGTTTTTAATCTGTATTTTGATTTTGTTTTAATAAGTAAATAATTATTATATTCTCCTGGTAAATTGAGACTTTTATCATTAAGTAGTCACTAATGCTTCCTGCTCAAAAATTTTACTTTGATACTATATAGCCATATCTTTTTTTTTTTTTTTAGTGTATGCTTGGCATATATTTATCATCCTCTCCTTAAAAAAAATTCAATCTTTTTCTAGCCTCACAAGTTTTTAAAAAATGATTTATTTATTTGAGAGAGAGAAAGCATGTGTGTGTGTGAGAGAGAGAACACGAGCAGAGAGAGGGGCAGAGGGAAAGGGAGAAGCAGGCTCTTCGCTGAGCAGGGAGCCTGATACGGAGCTTGATCCCAGGATCATGACGACCCAACCGACTGAGCCACCCAAGTGCCCCTCTAGCCTCACAACTTAAACATACTTTTTTAAAAACTGCTAGATTGTGTCGTATTGATTCAATCTAACTGGTACCTTCAGTTCATTTATACTTGTGACTTGCCTTCACCACCTTACTTTCTGGTTTCTATTTCTTTTGTTTTTTAACATAATTTTATTATCTCCTCCTAGAGTTCCAATAAAACATTTTAGACCTCAATCTGATCATCACCTCTCGACTTGTACCATAATGTCTATTCCCATGTTCTTTTCTGTGCAACATTCTGATTTACTTCTTCTAATCAATTAATTCTCTCTTCTGATACCTAACCCATCTATTGTTTCTCATTTCAATTATATTTTTCATTTCTGTAAATTCTATTTCATTCTTTTTCAATTTGTCTCATTATTCCTCATGGTCTCATTGTTTGATCAACTTTAGGATTCTTTCTTTTTTTTTTACATTATGTTTTTCAAATAACTATTCATTTTCACATAACTCTAATATCTGAAGTCGATTCTGTGTATCTGATAATTCCAAAACATAAAGTCTTAGGGAATATATATCTTATTTATTGTTTCTGCCAATTCTCATGTATGCTGGCTTACTTGTGTGCCTGTGATTCTTCAGGAAATCCATATTTGCTTTAGCTTAACCTTTAAGAATCCTGTAGGTCTAAATCAGAAAAAAAGCTTTCCTCTGAAGAGTATCTGTCTGCTTCTGATGAGAACTGTGGATACAATTAACTTGAGAGCATTTTAGCCTCCTTGGAGAATCTCAGGATCATGCAAGGTTCTCACATTTGGCTTGCCAACCTTGCTCATTTATAAATAAAAGACTTAGTACAGGTAGCACCTCCCCCTCTCCCTGAAGGAAAAACCAAAACCATCTGAACAGGATCACTCACCAGAGAATTCTGTAGGTAAGTAACTGGAGGTCTATGGGCAACATGGAAGGATAGGTGCATTTCCTGATTGTAGAAATAGTTTGGGAGCTGCTCCAAGAGTTGTGTGCACCAGGATTTCACTATTTACCTCAACTATCATGCACTCTACGTGGTGAATGACATTTATAAAGGGCACTACCTTGCCTATCCAAACCCCCGAATTCTTGCTAGGTCATGATAGCAGAACTCTACTTTAGAAGGCTCTCTCACCACTACAGCCTAGAGTTAATGTTATAGCCGATAGCCCATGTTAACCAGAAAACCAGCCTGGCCAACATCCTCCTGCCGCATGGCTCGCTCTCAGCTCCTGCTGGCCGAGCCTAGGGGAGCAAGCTAATGGCAGCCTGTACAAATGACTCTTGCCTGCACAGAGCTGCAGATCCTCAGCAACATCAATTTGATCCTTTCTCCAAATTTCATGTGTGCTAAGAGGCCATTTTTTGTTTTCCAGGACTTATGTATATCATTTTAGTAATATTTTCAAGAGACAAACTCATTCATTTCTTTTGAACCAACAGCTGATACATCTTTAAAAATATTTAAGATATTTTTGAAGTAGTAGTTATAGGTCAAACAGAAGTTCAAAGAACACAAATGATTTAAAGTCTCCCTCCCATCTCTAACCCGCCCTGTCAATATTTCAATACCCCCTTATCAGAAATAGCTGTTAATACTCTCTTGAATATCTTTACAGATGCTTAAAAAAATCTATATATTAATAGATCCTTGTCTGTCTGTCTGTCTCTCTCTCACACACACGCACACACACACAAACACACACATATGGTAGCATATTTTTAATGAACACCAGTTAGCATGTTATTTGACAGTATTTTTAAAGTTAGCGTTCAGACTATTTCCTGTAGAATTTAAAATCCTTTAAGGTAAAACTCCTATTACATCATGTAAAGTTTCCATATTCTTAATGATACTTATTAATAAGAAGAAAAAAATGGAAGAGTGAAGTTTTATCATAACAATTCATTCAAAAAATTCACCTTCTAAGACATACTTTTATATGCAAATGTGCTCAGCTGCCTGACTTGACATTCTATATAAAATGGTTCTATTATTTACTTGCTAAGAAACCTATAAATCATGGAAATGTAAGGGTTGAAAGCAATTCTACTGACATTGAGTAATTCCAAGGGAACTGTGCACCGAACAGAGTATTGGTATTACAGAATTTTAAAGCTAGAAGAGACTTAAAATATCCAGACCAATTGTATTTTAGGTAGATAAAGATGCCTAGAAGAGGTAAGTTTATACAGTGAATTATTAGTAAAATGTTCAATTACTCAAAATGACCATTGTTCTAAGCCTTTTACATTCTCTTTACAAGAAAAGCATGCTAATTTTTTTTTAAAACATGATGAAATTTAACATCAAGTTCTACATATAAATAAACGCCAGGAAGAATTTTATTAAAAGACCAGAATTATACCAAATGTTAATAGTATTTCTAGATAGTCAAATTACAAATGACTTCAGTTTTTTGTATTTTTCTATGTTAGAAACCATACAGTAAGCATAAATTTTATCATTACAAAAAAATAAAATTTGATGTCTTACTCTATAATCACTCTGACACGTTTAACACACCTAAAATATACACAGTTAAGAAATGCTAGTTAAATGTAGTTAAGCAATTCACTAGACTTTATAAAAAATGTTATTTTGTTTCAGTGTACAGAAACAGCTGTTAAAAGAACTTAAGTAAAACAGTTATTATATAGTACTATCCCAAATAAATGAGTTTCATAATACCCTTTTCAATTTTTTGCTTCCTCTGTGAGTTAAGATCTAGTGGACTCATGCTCTGATGTGCAATACAGTTATAAACACACATTTAAATTTCGTACTATTTGGATACACATTTAGCACAAAATTCACACAGACCTTTAAGAACATATGTTAGGTCAGGATAATTTCCATCAACAAATATTTTTGCAAAGTGTATTAACTTGGTCCATTTAACTGTTTACAGATAACTACAATTAGACACGGAAAGAGGTTTCTGACAGTGACTGAAGAACAGAACTCCATGGGTAAGAGCAGAGACTAACACCAGACTGTCTGGTTCCAATCCTCGTTCTGCCAGCTGTCACCTTACACAAGTTATCTAACTTCCTTGTGCTCCAGTTTCCTCATCTACAAAATGAGGACGATAATAATATCTACTCTTACGTCAGTAAAAGGACTGAAATAGTACCTACAAGTAAGAAGTTTAGATCAGAGCCTAGCATATAAACGCTCCCTAGGAATTAACTATTATAACATAATCTCAATGTTTGAGATTCCTTTGAAGGAAACTTCAAAGTACATATAATTTTTAACTTATTAGTATGTACATACCAATATTAGATTTAAAATTATAGACATGTTTACCTATAGTAAGAATAACAAAGACTAAAAGAACAAGAAGAAGCCTCATAAGGTAACAGAAAATATATATTATCATTTATGTGATCTTCTTAATAAAAGTACCTTGTTTGCTCCAAACTGCACTCTGGCTTTGCCTTTGACTAATGTGGCATTGATCTGCATGATAACTGATTCTATTGAGTAGGCACTGCTCCAGCCCTAGAGGAAGAAGAAAACACTTCTGTAAAACACAATGGTACTCTTGATTTCCACTTTGGCAAACTTGACAAAATGGTACATAACAGCTTGACAATAGCAAGACAATATTAAGAAGACTGTATACAAGAGAAAAAAGTTGGACTGTTTCTAAAACCTTGTAACACAAAAAACAAACAAAAAACCCTACGTTCTAAAAATCAAACATAAGCAAATTATAACCTTATAGAAACATCGTTCTTAGAACACCTCTCCTTGCATAGATTAAGCACCAAGTACAATGTCATTTTATTGGTTTGCCCTAAGTAGCTTTTCATTATTAAAAGTAGGTGCTCTTCAAAACAATTTTTTTAAATAGGTGGTATTACATCAGAGCTTTTCCACTCAGAATCTAACTTACATCATCAAAACACTCCCTTCAGACTGAAAAATGAGTACCATAAGAAAACAGTCACCTGTTTTGTGAGAAGTTCCATGCATAGTGCTCCACCACCCAACACATACCTTAAAAAGAGAAAAGGAATCATATTTAATTCTCTAGATCTCAATGTTCCTTCTTAATTTTTAAAGGGCCACCATCTAAGAAGTATGCATACAAGTAAAGGGTAGAAGATAACATGCAAAAATGAGAACAGTGGTTAGGGTTCTAGAACCAAAAGGGTAGTTAAAAAAATTCTAATATCATTGCTTTATTACAGTCTTAATTTTTTAAAAAAATAATGGTTCTTAGAAACAGAATACTTAAAGACTCTAAGGACATCAGAAACTAGGACCTTAGCCCTAAATATTCCAGAGAATGGGAATGTTATATTCATCTGAAAATTTCTCTACCATGATGTTAATTAGCCACTGGCACCAACTTTACCCTATTTATAATAATCAACAGGACAAGGTATTTATGGTTAAATTGCTTTTATCCATACTTTCGTGAGGATCAAATGGTTATGACCACAGAGCCTCTCTCTGGGACTCCCCAATTTCTCTTTCTAATCCTAAGAACTGTTCTCTGAACCAGACAACTTTTGGGAATTTCCCAGATCTCTCTTAGGAAATCCTTATTTAGATCGAGATTATTTAACCTTTAGCCCTTTCTCAAACAAAATAATTTCATTTCTCTTTTAATGTTATTTTAAACTTCAAAATATATGAAATATCATGCCTTAAAATCAAGGAAATGATAATTATAGAAGAAAGTCTGCTAAATCTTGAAAATACATAAGCTAAGACCACAAGTCTGATTAGATCTAAGTGAACACCGAGTCCATTACAAACTTTTTTGTCCTCTGGGACTTTGCCCATGCCTTTCCCTTGCCTGACATTCCTTTGGCTCCCTACTTTTCCAAATGCCATCTTTTCCTCCAACAAAACTTGCCAAGACCATTCTAACCTGTAGGTTTTGCATTCTGGCTAGCCAAATGCATCCTTGAGTTGACTAAACCAAATCACAGAAAAGTAAGGAATCTAAAAACTTCTACTGTAGACCATTATCATTACAGTGAAATTATTCAATAATGGAAATTATTCAATAATTCCCACATCCTGAGGAACTTAAGCAAGTGTCTCCCTTACCTGACTGTACCAAACTCTGGGAACTTCCACAGTTAATGTTTACAGGAGGGAAAGATAAAACACTTCAAAACACTAAATTTGGGTGGAGAATCAGGAGATTTTAAACTTCTTTGTACATTCTCCTAGGTCTCTAAAACACAGAAATCTATCTCCAATCATTTGACTCTCCCACTGGGCTCAAAGAGTATCTTATATATAGTGGCTTTATTATTTTTTTTCTTTTAAGATTTTATTTATTTGACAGAGAGAGACACAGCAAGAGAGGGAACACAAGCAGGGGGAGCAGCAGAGGGAGAGGGAGGAGCAGGCTTCCTGCTGAGCAGGGAGCCGGACGTGGGGCTCGATCCCAGGACCCTGGGATCATGACCTGAGCCAAAGGCAGACGCTTAACAACTGAGCCACCCAGGCGCCCCTATATATAGTGGCTTTAAATAAGCACTTGCAGATTTAACAGAATTAGAAGATCCATGTTTTCTTTTGGATTTTGGTTTCTCCATAAACTGCTCAAACTCCACTAATCTGTTAATGAGTTAACACTATTCTTGATCCTTACACTTCAGAACTGATAAATACAGACAGGGACTCAGAGACTGATCTTAAGAAAAGCAGTTATGTAGACCACGCCGAGTTAAGAATTACCCAACCGCCATCTTTCTTTTTAGCACCCCACTCTTCATTCTGGGGGTGGAGAGTCTTTCAGGTGAGAAGGAGGCAACTTTTTGTACTCAGGCCAAAAGAAAGTACATTTTCTACAAGGCCATAACTACACAAATGTTTGTTGGCTGTCTAAACAAAAGAAACAGTTCTAGTACCTACATAAAAAGTGAGGTAAGTAAACTTTTCCTTAACACACACTATTAGCAGCATGTACACCTAAAAGGAGTGGTTGATTTTACTTCCATATTGAGTTATATTCATTTTATCAATACATGCTCCAAACCCTTACTGCTCTTTGCCTCCAAAAAATAGTTCCTGTTAAATATTGAGACAATTCAAGGATAGTAGGGGAAAAAAAAAAAATCTAAGGATCATTTAAAGATAATATGCCACACATGCAGGCACAGTATTTTCAACTTTAAAAAACTTCAGTTGTGAGGTATCTGGCTTGCTCAGTCGGTGAAGTGTGCGATTCTTGATCTTGGGGTTGAGTTTGAGCCCAGTGCTGGGTGTAGAGATTACTTAAAAATAACATCTTTAAGAAAAACAAAAACAAAAAATAAAAATAAAAAAACCCACCAGAACCAAACCAAAAAAAAACCCCAACCAAACAAAAAAAAAATACCTTTAGTTGCCAAAGCTGTATAGCAAAACACTATCCTAAAGCTTAGCCTCTTCAGGAAATTCATAATTTTCGTTATACTAAGAAATTCTTGCAAGAATGTTTGCTAACTAACCTCTCCGTCCACAAGCTAGAATGATCATTTAAATTACACTGATGAGGGGACAAGAGAAACTATTTATCAGTACTAGAGTGTTTACACAACATGATTAAGTGATCCTAAAAAAGAGATGGGAAATGTAAAATTTTTATATTATAGCCAAATTCTTGACAATAATCACATTAAAAATAAAGAAGAAGAAGAAGGCAGCTTAGACAGGCCACGTAAAACAGACATGACCCTCCTCTTTCTTGAGGTAAGGAAATAAACTATAGATTGTAAGAACAGAGGCTTTAGATAGGAATAAAAGAAAATGCCAGCACTCAAAACCAGACTATTAAGGACATGTTCCCTTGATACAGACAGAAACAATCCATGGTCATCTAGAAGTAGAAATTTTCTCTTCATGGATGAGTGGGGCACAAATAATAATTCATATTATGTCAACAAATAAAGAAACCATTTTCAGTTGCCTACAAACAGCCACTCAAAATGTATTAATGAGATAAAAAGGAAATAATCTTTATGATTCTCTCTCAAGTTACTACACTCTGATCCGGACTAAGCAAGAAAGATAGCCAAGTACTGATGGCTCATTAAAATAGCTCATAAAAATACTAAGCCTTGGGGTGCCTGGGTGGCACAGCGGTTAAGCGTCTGCCTTCGGCTCAGGGCATGATCCCGGCGATCTGGGATCGAGCCCCACATCAGGCTCTTCTGCTATGAGCCTGCTTCTTCCTCTCCCACTCCCCCTGCTTGCGTTCCCTCTCTCGCTGGCTGTCTCTGTCTCTGTCGAATAAATAAATAAAATCTTAAAAAAAAAAAATACTAAGCCTTGGTGGGGGGTGCCTGGGTGGCTTAGCTGGTTAAGCGTCTGACTTTGGCTCAGGTCATGATCTCAGGGTCCTGGGACTGAGCAGTGAGTCTGCTTGTCCCTCTGCCCCTCCCCCTACTCATGACTTGCTCTCTCTCAAATAAATAAAATCAAAAAAAATAAAAAAATAAAAAAATAAACCAACCCTGGGAATTAGATTACCCTAAATTGTCTCTATCTTGCTAACTTACTATAATTCCCTATCTCATTCATTGACTCACAAATATTTGCTGCACATATATATACTACACACTGAGCCAGGCACAGTATACACTGAAGAAAACTGACAGGACCCTGTGCTTCATGATGTTTACCATCTAGTTAAGATTACAGACAATAAACAAATAATACAAAGTAGGGAAGGAGGACCCAGAGTTCTAGGAGAAGGAATCACCAGGGGGGCATTTTAAAAATGTGGTAGTCAGAAACAGCATCTGTACAAGTAATGCACAAGTTGAGATTTGTCGGAGTTAAAAGTGTGGTTTGGAGTAACCTTCCAGGCAGAGGAACATAGGTTTAAGAAAGGTTATGAGGAAAAAAAGAGTTTGCTGGGTACTGGGGGCTGAAAGACATTCAGTGGGGCCCCAGCTTTGACAGGAGAAGTGTGGTACGAGAGGATTAGAGAGGAAGCCAAGGGCAAGGTCACAGACAGCCTGTAGAATATGGTAAGAGCACCAACCTGTAAGAGCAATGGAAAGACATGGAAGAGTTTAAGCAGGAGAGCAACATAATCAAACACACATTTATAAAAGATCACTCTAAAAGCTTACATGAGGGAAGGAACACAAGCAGGAGTCCAGTCAGAAATCCTCTGAAGTGGTCCACGTGAGAACTGATGGTAGTAGCAACAGAAATGGAGACAAGTAACTGGATCTGGGAACTCTCTGAGAAGGAGAAGAATTAGAGGACCAGATGTGGGAAAGGAGGGTATAAAGAAAAACACCTACATTCAATAACTGAGATGGGGAAGACCGGGAAAGGAGACTGGAAAGAAAAGGAGTTCAAGTTTTTGTGCTATAGAGTTGGAGATGCCTGTGTAAGAGACATTCAAGTAGAGATGTTACGAAGGCAGGTAGATGGAGCACTGGGTGTTATACACAAACAATGAATCATGGAACATTACATCAAAAACTAAGGATGTACTATATGGTGACATAATAAAAAATTATTATAAAAAAAAAGAAAGCAGGTAGACACTGGGAGCAGAAAAGACATATAAAAACATAAGATATGAAACCTGGCACAGGAGATGTTTTGAAGCCATGGCAGCCTTTTCAACAAATACTACTAGAGCAATTGGACCATTAGGCAAAACTCTCTGACCTAAATCTCACACCTTATACAAAAGTTAACTCAAAATGATTCACAGACTTATCTGTAAAATGTAAAACTATAAAACTTTGAGAAAACACAAAACAGGAGAAAATCTTTAGGATCTAGGACAAGGCAAAGAGTTCTTAAATTTGACACCAAAATCATAATCCATAAAAGGAAAAACATCTATAAAGCAAACCTCAAAGCTAAAACCTTTTTGCAGGACACAAGATATAAAAAAAAATTGTGAATTTTTGCATTTCCATACACTAGTAATGACATAGCAGAAAGAGAAATTAAGAGAATGATCACATTTACAATTTAATCAAAAAGAATAAAATACCTAGGAATAAATTTAACCAAGGAGGTGAAAGACCTGTACTCTAAAAACTCTAAGACACTGATGAAAGAAATAGAAGGTGACACAAATAAATGGTAAGCTATACTATGCTCATGAATTGGAAGAATATTGTTCAAATGCCCATATTATCCAAAAACAATCCATAGATTCACTGCAACCCCCATTAAAATACCAACAGCGTTTTTCACAGAACTAGAACAAAAAACCTTAAGATTTGTATGGACCCACAGAAGACTCTGAAGAGCCAAAGCAATCTCAAGGACAACAAAGCTGGAGATATCACAATTCCAGGTTTCAAACTATGCTACAAAGCTATAGTAATGAAAATAGTATGGTACTGGCACAAAAAAGAGACACACAGATCAATAGAACAGAATAGAGAGCCCAGAAATAAACCCACACATACATGGTCAATTAATCTATGACAAAGACAAGAATACACAATGGGGAAGAAAGACCATTTCTTCAATAAACAGTCTTAGGAAAACTGGATAGCTAGCTACACACAAAGGAATGAAACTGGACCATTCTCTTATATCATACACAAAAATAAATTCAAAACAGATTAAAGAGCTAATTGTAAGACCTGAAACCATAAAACTCCTAGAAGAAAACATAGGTAGTGAGCTCATATAAATCATCCTTAGCAATATTTTTCTGGACATGTCCCCCAGGCAAAGAAAACAAAAGCAAAAATAAACAACTGGCACTACATCAAACTAAAAAGCTTTTGCACAGCAAAGGAAACCATTAACAAACAAAAAAGCAGCCTACTCTATGGGAAAAGATATTCACAAATGATACATCCAGTAAGGGGTTAATATCCAAAATATATAAAGAACTCATGCAACTCAACACCAAAAAAACTAATAATCCAATTTAAAAATCGGTGGAGAACCTGAACAGACGTTTTTCCAAAGAAGACCTACAGACATATGAAAAGATGCTCACCACTAATCATCAGGAAAATGAGAATGTAAACCACAGTGATCTATCCATTCACACTGGTCAGAATGACTACTATCAAAATGACAAGAAACAACAAGTGTTGGCCAGCATATAGAGAAAGGAAACCCTCATGCACTGTTGATGGGAATGTAAATGGTGTAGCCCCTATGGTAAACAGTATGGAAGTTTCTCAAAAAAACTAAAAAGAGAAGTACAATATGATCTAGTAATTCCACTTCTGGGTTTTTATCCAAAGAAAATGAAAATACTAATTTGAAAATATATGTTTATTGCATATTGTTTCCAATAGCCAAAATAAGGAAACAATCTAAGCATCTACTGATAGATGAATGGATGAAGAAGTGATGTATATATGTGTACACACACACACACACACCACTATACAATGGACTATTACTCAGCTTCCAAAAGGAATGAGATCCTGCCATTTGTGACAGTAAGAACAGACCTGGTGTATTATGCTAAGTGAAATAAGACAGAGAAAGACAAATACCACAGGATTTCACTTATGTGTGGAATCTGAAAAATAAATGAACAAACAGCAAAAAAATACAAAAATACAAACAACAAATTTGTGGTTGCCAGGCCAGGGAATGGGAGGAAGGTAGCATGGAGAGTGGGGGAGAATAGGTGAAGAGGATGAACAGGTACAAACTTCCAGGTACAAACTAAATACAGTCACAAAGATGAAAAGTACAGCATAGGGAATACAGTCAATAATATTCTAATAGCTTTCTATGGTGACAGATGTTAACTACAGTTATCACAGTATGCATTTTACAATGTTTAAATTGGTAAACAATTAGGTTGTACACCCAAAACTAATGATATTATTTTTCAACTACACTTCAATTTCAATAGATAAACTAAAAATCTTTGCTCTACAAAATATTGATAGGAGGATAAAATGAAGGTACATACCGGGAGAAATTAAAAACCACATATACAACAAAGGACTACTATGCAGACCATATTACAAATTGTTTTCAAAATTCAACAATAAAAAACAATCCAATTAGAAAATTGGCAAGAGACATGGACGCATATTTAATAGAAGAATATAGTTGCCAAATAAAAACATGAAAAATATTCAATATTAAGAAATACGCATTAGGGAAATGCAACTTAAAACCACATGAGGGAATTCTAAAGATGGAGGAGGAGTAGGAGACCTAAATTTCGCCTGGTCCCAGCAATTCAGCTAGAGAGCTATCAAACCATTCTGAACACCTGCGAACTCAACAGGATATCAAAGAAAAGAAAAGCGATCACTTTCTGCAAGGTAGGAGGTGGGGAGAAGTGAATCTGAGGCGACATATGGGAAGACAAACTGCAGGGGGAGGGAGCCTCTTATCAACCAGCTACACCAGCAAGCGACAGAGCAGCGGAGCACAAAATCAGAACTTTTAGAAGTCTGCTCCCAGTGGCTACGTGAGGGATGGAACCCTCACTGTGACAGTGTGGTCTCGGGGTCACAGGAAGACCAGCGGTGCCTGAGTGCGCCAGAGCTCCCAGGTATCAGAGCGGGGAAGCCGGCTGCAAACAGTGAGCCCAGGAGTGGGCTCTCACCTCGGGGTTGCCATAAACTGATCCGCGGCACAGCCGGGCCACTGCTCTTTGAGCAGCGGAAACTGGGGAGACTCTCCTTCCCTCTGTCCCCTCACCCCCGGGAGGAGCTGCACAGGAGCCCACTGCGGGAATCTATTGGGTCTGGAGACTCCAAACGGGCCTTGTGCCAGAGACAGAAATGCTCGGTCCCAGGCCAGGTGAGCGCGGAGTGCGGACAGAGACCAGGGAGACAGGAGTGATTGACTGCTTTTCTCTGAGGGCGCACTGAGGAGTGGGGCCCCGAGCTCTCACCTCCTCCAGGGCCAGAGATTAGGAGGCCATCATCTTCACTCTCATCCTCTAAAGCTGCGCAGAAGCGCCTTCAGGGAACAAAAGCTACAGAGAGCAAACCCCACCAGATTACTTA
>NW_024425230.1:26912437-26917580 GCF_017311325.1 Ursus maritimus | reverse complement strand
GGCAGTACAATCCTGCCCAGGGCAAAGACATTTGAGAATCACTGCAACAGGCCCCTCCCCCAGAAGATGTGCAACAACCTCCAGCCAAGACCAAGGTTACCCATCAATGAGCACTGCAGAACTCGGCGCTAGGGGAATACAGCACAGAGAACTCACGGGTTTTTCCCCATGATTCCTTAGTCTTTCAACTTCAATTTTTTAAATTTTCTTTCTTTCTTTCATGAATTATTTTTCTTTCTTTTTCAACCAACTTACCAATTCATTTTCTAAAAATCTTTTTAAATTTTCATTGTTACAGTCATATTCCATCCACCATTGTATTTAACCTTATTTTTGTTATCTACATAGAAGTTTTTCTTTCTTTAAAATTTTGGAGACCAAAATAGACCCAAAAATCTAGTGTATGGCTGTGTTCTATTCACCGGCCTGATCATACTCTTCTTTTCTTTTTTCTTTTCCCCCCAGTCACGGGTCTCCTCTGATTTGTTTAGTGTATGTTTCTCTGGGGTCGTTGTTACCCTTTTAGTATTTTGTTCTCTCGTTCATCTATTCTTCTCTTGGCAAAATGACAGAAAGAAAAACTCACCTCAAAAAACAGAACAAGAGGCAGTACCAACTAATCAGTATGGACATTAGTAAGCTGTCGGATCTAGAGTTCAGAATAATGATTATAAAGATACTAGCTGGACTTGAAAAACACATAGAAGACACCAGAGAATCCCTTTCTGGAGAAATAAAGAACTAAAATCTAACCAAGTCGATTTCAAAAAGGCTATTAATGAGATGCAATCAAAAATGGAGGCTCTAGGGGCGCCTGGGTGGCACAGCGGTTCAGCGTCTGCCTTCGGCTCAGGGCGTGATCCCGGCGTTACGGGATCGAGCCCCACATCAGGCTCTTCCACTATGAGCCTGCTTTAAAGGTGGTCCTAAGAGGGAAGTATCTAGCACTATAAGCCTTTCTCAAGAAACAAGAAAGGTCTCAGATAGACAACCTAACCCTACACCTAAAGGAGCTAGAGAAAGTACAGCAAATAAAGCCTAAACCCAGTAGGAGAGGAGAAATAATAAAGATTAGAGCAGAAATCAACGAGCTAGAAACCAAAAAAACAGGAGAACCACTGCTCTTCAACACAATACTAGAAGTCCTAGCCTCAGCAATCAGGCAACAAAAAGGAATAAAAGGCATCTGAACTGACAAAGAAGAAGTCAAACTCTCACTCTTTGCAGATATGATACTTTATGTGGAAAACCCAAGAGATTCCACCCCCAAAACTGCTAGAACTCATACAGGAATTCACCAAAGTGGCAGGATATAAAATCAATGCACAGAAATCAGTTGCATTTCTATACCCAAACAAGACAGAAGAAAGAGAAATTAAGGAGTCGATCCCATTTACAATTGCACCCAAAACCACAGGATATCTAGGAATAAATCTAACCAAAGAGGCAAAGGGTCTATACCCAGAAAACTATAGAATACTCATGAAAGAAACTGAGGAAGACACAAAGAAATGGAAAAACGTTCCATGCTCATGCAATGGAAGAACAAATATTGCGAAAATGTCTGTGCTACCTAGAGCAATGTACACATTCAATGCAATCCCTATCAAAATACCATCAACTTTTTTCAGAGAACTGGAACAAATAGTCCTAAAATTTGTATGGAACCAGGAAAGACCCCAAACAGCCAGAGGAATGTTGAAAAAGAAATCCAAAACTGGTGGCATCACAATTTCAGACTTCAAGCTGTATTACAAAGCTGTAATCATCAAGACAGTATGTTACTGGCACAAAAACAGACATACAGATCAATGGAACAGAATAGAGAACTCAGAAATGGACCCTCAACTCTATGGTCAACCAATCTTCGACAAAGCAGGAAAGAAGAGCCAATGGAAAAAAGAAAGTCTCTTCAACAAAATGGTGTTGGGAAAACTGAACAGCCACATGCAGAAGGATGAAACTGTACCATTTCCTTTCACCATACACAAAAATAGACTCAAAATGGAGGAAAGACCTAAACGTGAGCCAGGAATCCATGAAAATCCTTGAGGCGAACACAGGCAGCAACCTCTTCGACCTCGGTCGCAGGAACTTCTTCCTAGACACATCTCCAAAGGCAATTGGGAAGCAAGGGCAAAAATCAACTTTTGGGACTTCATCCAGATAAATAGCTTTTGCACAGGAAAGGAAACAGTCAACAAAACCAAAGACAACGGGCAGAACGGGAGAGAATATTTGCAAATGACTAATCAGATAAAGGGCTAGTATCCAAAATCTATAAAGAACTTATCAAATTCAATACCCAAGGAACAAATAATCTAATCAAGAAATGTGCAGAAGACATTAACAGAGATTTCTGCAACGAAGACTTCTTAGTGATCTGAAGGAGTACCTCTACCCCAATGTTTATAGCAGTAATGTCCATAATAGCCAAACTATGGGAAAAGCCCAGATGTCTATCAACAGATGAATGGTTAAAGGAGATTTGGTGTACACACACACACACACACAGGAATATTATGCAGCCATCAAAATATATGAAATCTTGCCATTTGCAATGACTTGAATGAACTAGAGGGTATTATGCTAAGCAAAATAAGTCAATCAGAGAAAGAAAATTATGATCTGTGGAATTTGAGAAACGAGGCAGACGATCATTAGGGAAGAGAGGAAAAAATGAAACAAGAAGAAACAGAGAGGGAGACAAACCGTAAGAGATTCTTAATCTCAGGAAACAAACTAAGGTTTGCAGGGGCGGAGCGGTGAGGGTATGGGGTGGGTGTGTGATGGACACTGGGGAGGGTATGTGTTGTGTGGTGAGCGTTGTGTGTTGTGTAAGACTGATGAATCACAGACCTGTACCCCTGAAAGAAATAATACATTATATGTTAATTTTTTAAAAAGTTGATTCTAGATATCCTAATAAAGATATTTTTTAAAAAAACAACCCATAATGAGGTATCACTACCTATCAGAATGGCTAAAATAAAAACAAGTGGCCAAACCAAATATCGGATGTGGAGAATCACTTACACACACAGATCACTTACACATTCCAGGCAGGAACAGGTAAGGCCACTATGGAAAACAGTTTAACAATTTCTTTAAAAATTCAATATGCTACAATAACTATATGGCCCAGCCACTGTACTCCTGGCCAAGTATCCCAGAGAAAGCAAAACACATTCATACAAAAATGTGTACACAAGCACTTACAGCAGCTTTATTTGTAATAAGCAAACACTAAAATCAGGCTAGAATTCCTTCAAGAAGTGGCTGGTTAAACTGTAGTACATGGTACACCATGGAATATTTCTCAGCAATAAAAATGAAGTAGTCATATATGTAGATGAATCTCCAGGGAATCAGGTTGTGTAAAAAAACTAATTCCTAAAAGTTACAATCCCAAAATGTGGGATTCCATTTATGTAACTATGCTTTTTGAAATGACAAAATATTTAAAAAGGAGGACAGTGGTTGCCAGGAGTTAGTGGAAGTGGGTGTACAGGAGGGAGATGGGTGTGGTTTGAAAAGATAAGAAGGATTCTTGTGTATTTGGAACTTCAATATCTTCGCTGTGGTGGTGGATACACAAACCTACATAGGAGATCAAGTTATGCACAACTTAATATGCACATACACACAAATGAGTTATAAGAAAAACTGGGAAAATCTAAGTTCTGTGGATTGTATCACACTCTCATTGTGATATTACACTATAGTTTTGTGAAATGTTACACTGGCAAAGTGTATAAGGAATCTTTGTTATTTCTTATAGCTGCATGTGAACATACAATTTTCTCAAAAATCTCAATTAAAAAAGGGCCACAGGAACAGAAGGAAAAGAGAAAAGAGAAAGGACCCAGTACCAAACTCTGAAGAACTCCGACGTGTAGAAGTTAGGTGAACAAGGAGTTGCCAGCTAGAGACTGAGAAGAGGCAGCCAGCAGCCAAGAGAAAAATGTTTCGATGTTGCTGAGAAATCAGATAATCAACTATAGTAAAGCCTGAAAAAGGTCCCCTGGATTTAACAACATGGAAGTCCCTGTTGGCAACAGTGGTTTGGGAGGGGAGGGATATTAACCGCTAATGCCAGATGACAGCGGCTGAAAAGTGAATAGGAAGTGAAGGGTGTGATTATATAAACATTGCTGTGGGAGTATAAATGGGGCAGCCACTTTGGAAAAGAGTCAGGCATTTCATCAAAAAGTTTAACAGTTACCAGAGGACCTAGTAAGTCCACACAGGTAATATGAAAGACAAATGAAAATATACATACAGATAAAAAAATGTATGTGAATGTTCATAGCAGCATTATTCATGATAGTCAAAGGCAGAAACAACAAATGTCCACGAATAAAATGTGGTATAGCCAAACAACGGAACATTCATCCATAAAATGGAATTAAGTATTAATACATGTGACAATATAGATGAACTTTAAAAACATTTTGCTAAGTGAAAGAAGCCAGCCATAGAAGGCCGTATTTTATATGGTTCCACTTATATGAAATGTACAAAAACAGGAAAATCCTTAGAGACAGAAAGGAGATTAGTGGTTGCCAGTGGGGTGGGGAGCTAAAGGGGGAATGAGGAATGACTGCTAATGGGTACAGGGTTTCTTCTGGGGAATTATGAAAATGTTCTGGAATTAGATAGTGGCGTTGGTTACACAACTCTATGAATGTATGAAAAAAACCCCATTGAATTGTACTCTTTCAAAGGGTGAGTTTCAGCATATGTGAATTGTATCAAAATGAAAGTTATTTAAAAAAAAGTTTGGCTATGATAAGGAACAGAGGAATAACAGCTAGAAGATGGAGGATATAAAATATATGGGACAAAAACTGCCCAATAATCTGGGATACTTGGTCAGGAGTACAGTGGCTGCTTAAGCTCTAGCCTGAGTCTTAGACTGCAAAACTCTGCGTTTTATCAGTCCTTCACATTTTTTAGTACTTCCCAAGTCAGCCAATAAATCCTCTCCATCACTTTAACAGTTGACTATGAAGACCAAGTCACTGTGATTCTGCTTCACTTTAGCGTTCACCTTCCATTCATCTTTCCATTCCTGCTGTACCAATTTAGGTTGTCCTCACTTCACTCTAAGACAAAGCCCTCAACTCTTTTTTTTTTTTTT
>NW_024425230.1:26866121-26912427 GCF_017311325.1 Ursus maritimus | reverse complement strand
TTTTTTTTTTTTTTAAGATTTATTTGAGAGAGAGAAAGAGAGAGAGAGAAATAGCCTGTGTGAACAGGGGGAGGGGAAGAGGGAGAGGGAGAGGAGAAGCAGACTCTGAGCTGAGGGCAGACAGAGCCCAATGCAGGGCTTGATCTTATGACCCTGAGATCATGACCTGAGCTGAATTCAAGAGTCTGATGCTCAACCAAATGAGCCACTCAGGTGCCCCAAGACAGGGCCAGCAGCTCTTAACTTCTTCTAGGCTTTATGAATACAATCTGTCGTCTTCCACTGTTTCCATATTTCTTTCTAAAACATTCTTTTTCCTTCCTGAACCAGCTAATAAGAGATAAATTCAATATCCACGGGTAATAGTTTGCTTACCAGGAAAAAAGAAAATGAAAACAAAAAACCAAAAAGCCCTATCACCATAATGACAAGATATTTTGTCAGCACAATTTCATACAACTTTTCCATATGAATTCTACCTACCTTGTGTTGTAGCTCAAACTCATCTGGTATGCTATGAACACGTGCTCTTTCCGAGATACGTGAACATACTGACTTTTCAGCTATGTAGATAATTTCCCTTCAATCTCCACCAGGAGGCCAAACTCACTCATACTTCAATGCCCCTTGAGATCCCACCTACTTGACAGTCTTCCCAGATCACTACTACTAGAAGCAACTCCCTTTTCCTTTAACTTCAAAGAACTCAAGTCCACACTACACATTTGCCAATCAATGAAGTACTTAATACTTTTAATGTTTTATTTTTTTAATTAATTTTTTTTTAACTTTTAATCTCCTTTCAGATTGCTGGCCTTTGGTATAATGGAAAAAACACTTTATTAAGTTTATTTGGATAAGTAAAAAGCTGACTTATTATTCAAATCATTCATTTGTATAATGGGATAATAAATAACACCACTGTAGCAAGAAGAAGCAATGAAGAGAAACTATATAACATATTTTTAAACTAAAAATGGCATTATTCAACTTCATCTGTTTGTCTTCACAACTAGGTGGTAAACTACTTAACATCATAAATCTTAAATTCTTAGGATTTCTCACAAGAAAATGTGAAAAACCTATGCTGCTCACGGCTGGATCAATTTCAAAACAATCTAAGAATATTTTTATACATTTATCCTGAACAAAATTTTTCCAAATCTTTTCTTTAATCATTTATAGCCATCCATATGTTTTTATCTAAATGAAACTATATCAACAATAGCAATAATCAAAGGACGAGAGATTTTTAGACCTTATTTTTTTTAATGTTTTTTTATATTTTGTTAGTCACCATACAGTACATCCCTGGTTTCTGAGGTAAAGTTCGATGATTCATTAGTTGTGTATAACACCCACTGCACCATGCAATACGTGCCCTCCTTACTACCCATCACCAGTCTATCCCATTCCCCCACCCCCCTCCCATCTGAAGCCCTCAGTTTGTTTCTCAGAGTCCATAGTCTCTCATGCTTCATTCGCCCTTCTGATTACCCTGCCTTTGTTTATCCCTTTCTTCCCCTACCGATCTTCCTAGTTCTTATGTTCCACAGATGAGAGAAATCATATGATAATTGTCTTTCTCTGCTTGACTTATTTCACTTAGCATTATCTCCTCCAGTGCCGTCCATGTTGCAGCAAATGTTGAGAAATCGTTCTTTCTGATAGCTGAGTAATATTCCATTGTATATATGGACCACAACTTCTTAATCCAGTCATCTGTTGAAGGGCATCACGGCTCCTTCCACGATTTAGCTATTGTGGACAATGCTGCTATGAACATTGGGGTGCAAATGGCCCTTCTCTTCACTACGTCTGTATCTTTGGGGTAAATACCCAGTAGTGCAATGGCTGGGTCATAGGGTAGCTCAATTTTTAACTTTTTAAGGGACCTCCACACTGTTTTCCAGAGTGGCTGTACCAACTTGCATTCCCACCAACAATGTAGGAGGGATCCCCTTTGTCCACATCCTCTCCAGCAATTGTTTCCTGCCTTGTCAATTTTTGCCATTCTAACTGGCGTAAGGTGGTATCTTAGTGTGGTTTTGATTTGAATTTCCCTGATGGCTAACGATTTTGAACATTTTTTCATATGTCTGTTAGACATTTGCATGTCATCATTGAAAAGGTGTCTGTTCATATTTTCTGCCCATTTCAAGATTTATTTGTTTCTCGCATATTGAGTTTGAGTAGTTATTTTTAGATCTTGGATACCAGTCTTTTACCTGTAGCATCATTTGCAAATATATTCTCCCATTCCGTGGGCTGCCTCTTAGTTTTTTTGACTGTTTCCTTGGCTGTGCAGAAGCTTTTTATCTTGATGAAGTCCCACAAGTTCATTTTATCTTTTGTTTCTCTTGTCTTTGGAGATGTGTCATGAAAAAGGTTGCTTTGGCCAATGTCGTACAGGTTGCTGCCTATGTTCTCCTCTAGGATTTTGAGGGATTCCTGTCTCACATCGAGGTCTCTCGTCCATTTGGAGTTTATCTTTGTCTATGATGTGATAGAGTGTTCAAGTTTCATTCTTTTGCATGTAGCTGTCCAATTTTCCCAGCACCATATATTGAAGAGACTGTCTTTTTTCCACTGGATGTTTTCTCCTGATTAATCAAAGATAAGTTGCCCAAAGAGACGAGGGTCCATTTCTGGGTTCTCTATTCTGTTCCATTGGTCTATGTGTCTATTTTTGTGCCAGTACCATGCTGTCTTTGTGATCACAGCTTTGTAGCACAGCTCGATATCTGGCATTGTGATGCCCCCAGCTTTGTTTTTCCTTTTCAACAGTTCCTTGGAGATTCGGGGCCTTTTCTGGTTCCATACAAATTTAAGGACTATTTGTTCCAGTTCTTTGAAAAATGTCCTTGGTATTTTGATTGGGATAGCATTGAAAGTGTAGATTGCTCTGGGTAGCATGGACATTTTAACTATGTTAATTCCTCCGATCCATGAGCATGGAATAATTTTACATCTTTTTGTGTCTTCCTCAATGTCTTTCAAGAGTGATTTATAGTTTCTAGAATATAGGTCCTTTACGTCTCTGGTTAAGTTAATTCCAAGGTAACGTATGATTTTTGGTGCTATTGTAAATGGGATGGATTCCCTAATTTCTCTTTCTTCAGTCTCATTATTCATATATAGAAATGCAACTGATTTCTGAGAATCGATTTTGTATCCTGCCACATTACTGAATTGCTCTACAACTTCTAATAGTTTGGGAGTGGATTCTTTTGGGTTTTCCATATAGAGTATCATGTCATCTGTGAGGAGAGACACTTTGACGACTTCATTGCCGATTTGGATACCTTTTATCCCTTTCTGTTGTCTGATTGCTGTTGCAAGGACTTCTAGTACTATGTTGAAGAATAATGGCGAGAGTGGGCATCCTTGTTGTGTTCCTGATCTTAAGAGAAAGGCTTCCAGCTTTTCCCCATTGAGAATGATATTTGCTGTAGGCTTTTCATAGATGGTTTTTATGAGATTGAGGAATGTACCCTCTATTCCTACACTCTGAAGGGTTTTAATCAGGAAAGGATGCTGTATTTTGCCAAAGGCTTTTTCTGCATCTATTGAGAGAATCATATGATTTTTGGCTTTTTTCTTGTTCATAAAATCTAAGACACCGATAGATTTGCGAATGTTGAACCACGCTTGCATCCCAGGGATGAATCCCACTTGGTCATGATGGATAATCCTTTTAATGTACTGTTGGATTCTATTAGCCAGGATCTTGTTGAGGATTTTGGCATCCATATTCATTAGGGAAATCGGTCTGTAATTCTCCTTTTTGATAAGGTCTTTGCCTGGTTTGGGGATCAAGGTAATATTGGCCTCATAGAATGAGTTTGGTAGCTTTCCTTCTGTTTCTATTTTTTGAAATAGCTTTAGGAGAATAGGTATTATTTCTTCTTTGAATGTTTGGTAGAATTGCCCAGGAAAACCGTCCGGGCCTGGAGTTTTGTTTTTTGGAAGGTTGTTTATCACTGACTCAATCTCTTCATAATTAATTGGCCTGTTTTAAAAATCAATTTCTTCCTGTTTCAGTCTTGGTAGTTTATAGGTTTCCAGGAAGGCCTCCATCTCTTCCAGATTGCTTAAGTTATTGGCATAAAGGTGTTGATAAAAGTTTCTAATAATCCTTCCTATTTCATTGTTGTTGGTAGTGACCTCTCCTTTTTCATTCATAATTTTATTAATTTCGTTCCTTTCTCTATTCTTTTGGATATGTCTTGCCAGTGGTCTGTCAATGTCATTGATTCTCTCAAAGAACCACCTTCTAGTTCTGTTGATCCGCTCTACTGTACTCCTGGTTTCTAATTTATTGATTTCTGCTCTAATCTTGGTCAACTGCTTCCTTGTGTGTGGATTAGGCCTGTCCCTATGTTGCTGTTCCAGCTTCTTCAGGTGAGAATATAAAAACTGCATTTTAGATTTTTCTATTCTTTTGAGTGAGGCTTGCATGGCTATGTATTTCCCCCTTAGGACTGCCTTTGCAGTATCCCATAGGTTTTGGACCATTGTGTTTTCATTCTCATTGGTATCCATAAATTGCTTAAATTGATTTTTGATTTCCTGCTTTATCGAGTCATTCCTGAGCAGGATGGTTCTTAGTCTCCAAGTTTTTGAGTTTCTTCCAATTATTCCTTGTGGTTGAGTTCCAATTTCAAAGCGTTGTGGTCTGAGAATATGCAGGGAATAATTTCAGTCTTTGGTATCAGTTGAGACCTGTTTTGTGTCCAAGAACATGGTCTATTCTTGAGAATGTTCTATGGGCATTAGAATAGAATGAGTATTCTTTGATTCTGGTGTGTAGTGTTCTAATATATACCTATGAGGTCCAATTCATCGAGTACGGCATTCAAAGCCCTTGTTTCTTTGTCGATGTTTTGCATGGGTGTTCTGCCTATTTCTGATAGTGGAGTGTTGAGGTCCCCTACTATTAACGTATTTTTATCTATATGTCTCTTTATTCTCGTTAAGAGTTGGCTTGTGTATCTTGCTGCTCCCCTGTTAGGGGCATAGATATTTATAATTGTCATATCCACTTGTTCAATACATCCTGTAAGAATAATATAGTGCCCTTCTGTGTCTCTAACTATAGTCTTTAGTTTAAAATCCAATCTATCTGTTATGAGAATTGCTACCCCAGCTTTCTTTTGAAGTCCATTGGCGTGAAAGATGGTATTCCATCCCTTTACTTTCAGTCTGAATGTATCTTTAGGTTGAAAATGAGTCTCTTGTAGACAGCAAATGGATGGGTCATGTCTTTTTATCCAATCTGCAACCCTGTGGTGTTTTATGGGAGCATTTAGGCCATTTAATTTGAGACTGATTATTGAGAGATATGATTTTTAATGATGCCATGCTGCTTGTAAAGTCTTTGTTTCTATCGATTTTGACTTTCTGTTCTGTATCACTCTTGGGGCCTTTTACCTTTATAGAACCCCCCTTAATATCTCCTGTAGGGCTGGTTTCGTGGTTACGAAATTAGTTAATGACTGGCGATTGTGGAAGGTCTTTATCTCTCCATCAATTCTGAATGACAGCCTTGCTGGATAAAGGATCCTTGGCTGCATGTTTTTCTCTGAAAGAGCTTTAAAAATGCCCCCCCCCAACCCTTTCTCTCATTCCAGGTCTGTGTAGACAGGTCTGACGTAATTCTGATACCTTGGTCTTGGCACATGAGAAATTTCATTGCCGTGGCCACTTTCAATACTGTATCCTTGGATCTAATATTTGCGAATTGCACTATGATGTGACGTGGTGTAGTTTTGTGTGGTTGAGCTTGGGAGGGGTCCTTTCTGCCTCTTGGACACAAATGTTTTTTTCCCTCACTAGATTAGGGAAGTTTCCAGCCACAATTTGTTCAAATATCTCTTCTAGACCTCTGTTTTTCTCCACCCCCTCGGGGATGCCGATGATTCTGACACTGGAACGTTTCATTGAGCCAGTAATCTCCCTTAACCTACATTCTTTAGTGTGGATTTTTTTGAGTCCAGATTCTATTTTAGCTTTTTCTTCTAGTAACCCATCCTCCAATTTGCTGATACGTTCTTCTGCCTCATTCACCCTGGCTGTCAGAGCATCTAGTTTTGACTGCATTTGGCTCATAGAATTTTTAATTTCTGCCAGATTCACTCTCATTTCCATCCTTAGAGATTCTATATTCTCATTAACATTTTCGTTAATACTTTTTTCAAGTCTACACATCATCTTGACCATTGTTACTCTGAATTCCATTTCTGATAATTTGGTTATATCCATATCCATTAGTTTTGTGGCAGACGTCACAGACTCATTGTCTTTTCTTTGCTGGGGGGGCTTTCTCCTTCTCATCATTCTGATGAGGAGAGGTTGCGGGGTTGTCCAGAGCCCAAATTATTGACCAGGACCTAGGCCATGCGCCCTTGTTTTATAGTGATCTTAGGGATGTGGGCTTCTTGATTTTTCAGCCTGCCTTCTGGGGGAGGTGTCTGCCACGCCGATACTCAGGCAACCCTGTTTGGGTAGAGTCTCCATGTCCCCTGAAAGGGGGGATGGGGGTGGACACACTGTCAGCCATTGTTTCCAGGCTTTTGTTCTCTGGCGGCTTTCCCTGGCGGTTTGCTGTGCCTCTTCTGAGAGTCAGAGCAGCAGTAGCCGAATCTCAGTCTCTGTCTCAGAACAGAGGGATCGTGGACTGTTCTCCACTGATGTTCTGGCCACTTTAACTCTGTTTCTGTTGGTGCTACTCAACCGTGCAGAGTCCCGGGATGTGCGCCCCACACCCGGCGTCCCAGCCCTCACTTCCAGGGCCAGCGCGTCTCTGTCGTTTTGTGTTTCTAACACTGCCAGCCGCCAGCCACCCCCGCGTGCTCCGGAGCTCCCGGTCTCAGTCTGGATCCAGTGAGCATACCAGAGCTCCTTTTCAGTCTGGTGGCGCACGTTCCCTGGCTCACGGTCTCAGTCTGCTCTCTTGCGGGTGCGGGTCCGCGAGTCCGCCCGCTCCCCTGTGCAGGTGGCTACCGCTTTCCGGGGCCTGAACGCGGCAGCTCCCTCCCCATTCCGTTTATCTTCCGATATCTGTGCGCGGTTTCACGGCTCCCCGCTTTGTACCTCCATACTCAGCGCTGGAGATGTTCATTTGTAGAGATCCAGATGTATCTTCTTGCGTCTCAGGCTGATTCCATGGATGTTCAGGCTGGTCTGGTACCTTCCAGCTCAACTCAGGAGACCGGCTGAAAAAGGGGTCCCCTACTCCTCCGCCATCTTAACTCCCTCCGATTTTTAGATCCTAATCACCATCATAATATGAATTACCTCACAAGGTTGAATCAGTCAACTAAGCATTTCATAATTCTCTAATTAGTATAATTACTCCTAATTTAAGGATTTAGAGAACATTTCATAACTAACCTAGGTACCAATTATGATCTTTTCACCATCCTTTATATGACTTCTAATCACAAAAAAGCAATATAAGCTTCAATAAAAATGCATGAAAATTTGATTCTACCAAACTGAACCCACAATCTTTAGAAGGAATTAGATGGCCAGATCTGTAGGCCCATAAGATTTTCTGTGATTATTCCAGGGAATATAGGCTTGTGAGAATCATTCTTTTTTTTTTTTTTTTTTAAGATTTTATTTATTTACTTGACAGAGAGACAGCCAGCGAGAGAGGGAACACAGGCAGGGGGAGTGGGAGAGGAAGAAGCAGGCTCCCAGCGGAGGAGCCTGATGTGGGGCTCGATCCCATAACGCCAGGATCACGCCCTGAGCCGAAGTCAGACGCTTAATGACTGTGCTACCCAGGCACCCCGAGAATCATTCTTATATCTTAACTTTCTCTAAACCATCAATCACATTTATATTTAAAAAACATTTGGTTTTTCATGGTGAAATGTATACAAATAGGGGACATTAAAAACTCTTACTGATAAACAACATAATGGTTTACTACCAATGGTTCTCAAACGATGGCCCCCAGATGAGCAGCATCAGCTTCACGTGAGACCATCTTAGAAATGTAGAAATGCAAATTTTCAGCTTTTCCCTACATCCCAGACCTAGTGAATCAGCAATCCTGGGGTGAAGCTGAGCATTCTAGGCCACCTAGCATTTAACTAGCCCTCCAAATGATTCTGAATGCACACTATCAAAGAAAATAGTTACTTAAACTTACCCGCCTGAGAGAACAGGTAACACCACTCGAACAAACGGAGGATCAAATGGAAAGTTATCCTAAAATGCAAATGGGCAAGTTTAATTAATTTTAAGAAAATCCTTAATACTGTATTATTTAAAAGATTTTAATAGTCTATAAAGAATGTGTGCATTTATTATCTGAAGAGGGTCATAAAAGTAAAAATAGTACCAAAAATAAAATGTAGTAAAAACCACAGCAAGAAAAAAAATGAAAATCACAGCCAAACAGAACAGTGTTTTGGTAAAGTTATGAAAAATATGAAGGGGTTCCACTTCCAATAAAAGTATATAAAGGAACCATTCCAATAATGATATACTAGGTAACTTGGATCAATCCTCTGGTTGAGAACTAGAAGAGGTGGACAAAATTTAACAATTACAGAGCTAAGATCAGGAAGAAAAAAGGAACCCCAGAGAGCAGAGCCTTTCCTCCCTCCACCCCCCACCCCCTACCTTGAGTTTTCTTTCAATTACAGAAGAGGAAGATAAGAGGTCAAGAAGCTCGGTAGAACTCAGACTCACAGTCACAAGGCTGGGGAGGTAAAAATTGGAGCTGGGGTCCACCAAGGAGAGGCCTTGACAAGTCTCCCACACTTTAGGTTGGGACCCTGAAGGACAAATGACAAATTGCCCTAACTGACAAGGAATGAAGTCTAGTTTTACATCACCTAAATCCCCGACTGGATTCAGTGGTCCTGGGCTGTTACTGCCCAAGCCAGACAGGGGCAAATGTAATCCCTCTCTGGAGAAGAATACCATCCAAGTCTTCCAAATTAGCTAATTTTTCATTTATAATGTCTACTACTAAAACTAGACAGTTACACAAGACTTAAACATGTCCAGGAAATGAGAAACAAATGACACAAAAACCATAAGAGATCAAGATTAAATAGAGTTATCAGACATAGCTTTTAAAATAACTATGCTGATTATGTACAAGGAAAGAAAAGACAAGACTGAAAACCCTGGCAAAGAACTAAAATTATAAAAATGAACCATACAGAAATTCTGAAACTTAGAAATACCATAACTGAAATCAATAACTTAACAGATGAATTGAACCACAAGCAGAGACTCAGTGGAAGAGAAATTCAGTATAGAGGAAAATAGGCCAAAAAAACATCCAGAATGAAGCCAAGAGAGAGAAAAAGGTAGAAAATGCAGAAAATAACAAGATATAGGACTGTACTGGAAAGGCTCATCCTATGTAGAGTTCTAGAAGGACATGAGAGAATGGGACCGAAGCAATATTTGGAATGTCTGAGAATTTTCCAAAATTGAAAGACTTCACAAGATTTTAAGCACTATGAGTTTTTCAACAGAAACAATGGAAGCCCCAATGAGGGAATGGTATGTTTTTGAGTTGCTGAAAGGAATTTCTAACCTAAAAATCTATACTCAATACAAATACTTTCCAAAAAATGAATTCACAATAAAAGTTATTTTCCTGTCAGGAGACCCAAGCTAAAGGAAATAAAGGATATTTTTCAGGCAGGAGAAACAAGATCCTAGACGGAAATATGGAGAATAAAGACCATGAAAAGAGTAAATATGCAGTTATGAATGAATACTAATTATAGAACAATGATGTATAGCTTCTAGGTTAAGTACAGAAAATGCATGAAAGCACATATTTGGCAGGGAATCCATGTTTTAAGTCTTTGCATTGATGAGGAAAAGGTAAAATATATATTAAATTTACATTAGACTCTGACAATGATATACATTGTAACTGTCAGGCAGTAAAGAAGAGTAAGAGAACAGTTAAGAGTAAGTACTAAGCTAAAAGAGGTGAGAAACTGGAGCAATTAAAAAAAAAAATCCAAAGAATGAGAAAAAGGAACATGGAGTAACAAGGACAAATAAACAGCACTTAGAAGATGGGAGACTGAAACCCAAATGTCAATGCAAATAGACTAATTGCTCTAATTAAAAGACAAAGATCATCATACTTTAAAAAATACATGAAGAGACATAAAAATACATGAAAAGAAGAGAAAAGAAACCTCAGCTAATTCTCAGGCTACCAAGTACAATTCTCTTTTTCAAATTCTCAGTCCTGGAAACAGATTTCCAGAAGAACAAGAGCTTTTTCTCTTTATGAACTAAAGCACCAGTGGTAGCCAAGGTGGCCAAGAGCATTAGAGGTCAGTCTCTTGGTGGTTAGGAAGCCAAAAAGGCTGCCCCTCATTTTCCTACAGCAGTGGGGTACAGAAAAAGAGTATCTCCTCTAATAAAGACATGACAGGAAGTCTAAGAGAAATTACCTTCAATTTGTATGGTCAAATAAAAGGAAACAAACAACTTATTGTCTCTTAAACCAATTTGAGGGTAAGGGAGCTAAACAAATATTTGTCTCATCCACTTATTTCCAACAAACACAAAAATATAACTAGAAGAATAAGCAACGTAATTCCAGTAACTTACTTTAACTCCCTACTTCCACCCATCCTCAAGTAAGATTCTAAGGAGCATATAACCTATGGAAATTCTATCCTAATAGGAGAGGAAGATAAAAAGCACACTTCCAGTGGTTAAAACAGATAATCTTAGATTTCTACTGCAAGGGAGAACCTACCCACATAAGATGCCAACTTAATGACAATTATTATAATCTACTTCCAAATAAACTGTAGATAAAAGGCGAACTACTTAACAGTATAATGAAGGGCATAGACGCAAAGCTTAGTAAAATACAACTTCACTTAACCTCCTTCTCTTTAGATCTTTAACTGTGTGATCCCAAATGATAAACCTTTTTAAATTGATTACATGACAGGAAGAACTACCTTCATTGTAAGTAATTCTTCAAAGTAACTCCTCCACATCAAAACCTAGGGACTCGATTCCATAAACTGCACTATGGAACTCAGTAACCAATATTTTACAGAAATAAGAGTTCCTTAAAGGGTTATAGTGGGGAAGATGAGGATGACTGTTAAAATAGACATCTGAGTTATCCTGGTATACTAACTCAGAAACTGAGAATTTCAAGGTTTACAAGGATATCATGAAGTTTTCAATTCAACATCTTGGCCTCTCAAGATAATTTTAATGACAAGGAACATTCTATTCTTGAAAAATTCACTGAATGGCTCTACATAGTTATCACTTCCTTATATTGAGTTGAAAATCACCTCTTTAAAGTTTGACTTACTAGTTTTAATGTCATGCTTTGTGTTAATCAAAAACAAAAACGAAACTGTCCACATACACAGCCCTTTAAATAGTTGAGAACAAGCTCTCATTGAACCCCTATGTTCTTCTCTCCAAATCTACAATTTAACCAGCTACATTAGGACATGGTAAGCTCTTTCAAATCCTTGCCACTATTTTCTAAATGAACCCAAATTTGTCTAAATAAACCCTTCCTGAAGTACTACCTCAGAATTCAGCTCAGTAATTCAGATACAGCTTGAAAAACCAGACCATAACTTCCTTATAAGAGCATAGCATAACAATTGCCAAACTGCTGAGGAATCTAATAGGCCCCCCACTCCCTCCCGCCCCTATCCCCAACCTTGTGTTATATCTCAAGTTCTATTTTCTTATTACTCATGACTTTCAAGTTGTCACCATGGACATCTGATGCCGTAAATACTGTTCATGCTCCTTCCTATAAATCATTCTTTCTGAGTCATACTTGCTATCCTCCAATTCTGTGAATCCTGATATTTAACTTGGTAGTTCAGTTTGCCAAGATCACTTAGTTCAGAGCAATCACATTCTTCCCAGCCCTCTTAAGAAATACTCCAGTCCTAGCAACAGCCCTTCTTTCTGGTATCAGGAGTCATGGTCCAGAAAGACAAATGCAACAGAATTTCAGCCATTTACCTCCCAGACCATCCCCTCCCTGAAGTTCTACCTAGAGTAGGAAAATATCATGAAAACATTAAGTACAGCCACAAGTCTTCCAGTTTCCTGGTCAAGAGTTCATGCTCCCTTAAAGATACCTCTTGAGAAGAAAGTGAGAGGGAAGGGACACACAGGGGGCTTTCAAAGGTTCTGATGAAAAAAAAAAGAAAGAAAGAAAGAAAGAAAGAAAGAAAGAAAGAAAGAAAGAAAGAAAGAAAGAAAGAAATAGACCCTAATTTTTTTTTTAGTATAACTGACACAATTTACATCAGTTTCAGGTGTAAGGTTCTATTTCTTAAGCTTGGTATTGGACATATGGGCATGTGATTTAATAAAATTGTTAAGATTGTTCAAGTTAAAACATTCTGTATATCAAAAAAAAAAAAACAAAACAGCTACTATCCTGGTTTAGTTTTTCATCATATGGATCAGTAAAAATGCAGTCACATTAGCAACTTCAGTAAATATATACCAGCCTCACTCTCTAGGAAGACAACCCACCTGACAACCACAAAAGTTTCTATAATAACAAAACTGAGGGAAAATACAGACATTTGACATTTGGGTTATTTGAAAAAAGTTCTATCATAAATAAGGCTATATTCCCAAACAAAAATACACACAAAAGCTAAGTAAAAAGCTTTCAGAAAATCAGTCTTTTTTAAGTATAAAGTATTCTTTCATGCCTTTGCTTTCTTCCTTCAAAACCCTTCATATCCATCTGCTCTCACCTATGCCTACCACCATCATCCGTCATTACTCCTTGCCCAGATTTAAATCAAAGCCCCAACTAGTCTCTTAGAAATCTACTCTATCTTATCCAAACCCTATTCTGATGCTGAAGACATAATTGTTTTTAAAAAGATAATAATGAAAAGCCTAACAGATCAATCATGCCCCTACCTAAAAACCTCTACTGGCTCTTTATTGTATAAAGGTTAAGATCCCAGACTCTTCATCATGGTCTCCGAAGCAGTATAGCATTCATCACAGATTTCTCCCCTAGAAAGACTGCAGGCTCTTGAAGAACAGGGATTATATTTTAGATGCCTCCATGTCCTCAAGCCTTCCACAGTCCCTAAATGCACTGAAGTCTACCTAACTGAAATGGAAAAAATAGACATATCTGTAAGACAATTGTTATATAAATTTTTTCTTCCCAATTTAAAAGAACACAGCAAAAAGAAGCTCCATATAATTCAAATATTTAACTCCTTATAACCACTTCCTAGTTTTTTTGAAACAAAAGATTTAAAATTTTCCATATTCCACATTAAATCATTACATTTTATCTAAATTCCATTGCCATTTTTCAACCTTTATTCTTAACATTTAAAAAAACTATTAAATATAACCCATAAATTCAGAAAAGTACATAAAATATAAAGGTACACCATTATATACTATAAAATATGCATCATGTAACCAGCACCCTGGTCAAGAATCAGATTAGAGCCAGTTTCCAAGAAATCCCCAGATGTCCCTTTCACAGCTTACAACTCCCTCCCTCTCACCTGGATGTACTCCCTATCCTCAACTGTATCGTAACCACATCTTTACTTTTCTTGAAAGAAATTACCCAAGTTTGAATCCATAAATCTGTGTTTCTCAGCCTTTTCATTTTTGCTCCACTAAGAAAGCTTTTTAGAAATATTTTAGAATTTTTTTTCAATCTATCCCCCAACACAGATATACTGTGTTAACTGTTTATGTAATATGATCCCTTAAAGGGCCACAGACCATTATAATATCTAAGATTTTTTTCACTCCAACAACCAGTTTTCACCCCACTGGTGGGGATACTGCCTCCACTGAGATGTGCACCCTAAACAGTATAGTTTAGTTTTACCTATTTTTGAGTCTATATAAATGAAATTGTACGAAAAATATTTTGGGGTCTGGTTTCTTTTGCTCAACATTGTGTTTAAGATTTACCCACACTTTGTACATTTTCCTTTTAATATGAATACCACAATTCTCCATTCTATTGGAATGGACACTTGGGTTATTTTCTGTTTAGTGGTATTATAAACAACACCGCTCTCAACAGTCTTGTATAGGTTTCCTGGTGTACCTAAGTACTCATTTCCTGTGGGGTATATACTATGAGGAGAATTCCTGAACCACAGGGAATGACTACCTTCTACTTTACCAAGTAATATCAAATTGTTTTCAAAGCAATTATAAGAATATACATTCCCATTAGAAGCATATGGAGACCCCTTAACATTTTCTTACCTTAAAAGAGAAGTTAAGCAAAATATATTCTATGCCTTCTTTTTCTTTTAAGATCTGAAGATCACTGTGCAAAGGACTATCAGGATCAACCCTAAGAATTACAAAACAAAAAACAATTCAAATAAAAAACCAAGAGATTTTTCTTACTAACCACAAAAATGAACCAGTTCAAGAGCTAAAACGGAGCCCCTTGGGTAGGTTTCAAACATAAAATTGCTCTATGGTCCCTGGAAAAATAAATCACAATAGCCTCTAGACTCCTTGGGATTAAATGTACAAAAAGGTCACACTATTCTAAATCCATTCCCATAAGGGGATTCAAAGTTAGCAGTCATTCTAAAGGAAAGTCATATGTACATAAATTTTCTCAAGAACTCAAAAAAAAATTAATTTGCTTCTCTAAAATTGTATCACTAGCCAAGGGGTTCAAGGAGAGAAATTTATCACAGACAAGACCAGAAAAAGCAAAATCATTCACAAAATCTAAATCTGTCTACAACTATTCTACATATTCAGCTCCTACTCAAATTCCTCATTCCAAGTATAAACTGGTTATCATGGTCAATCAGGTTATTAAATACACTTTTTTCCTATAGTTCCCAATTATCTCACTAACTCAATGAAACACTTTATCCCACAGCTGGTCCTTCTTTTTCTTCTTCCTCTTTCTGACTTGACTTATTTAAGCCCAAGAAACAGCTTGTTTTAACAACCTCAGAACTATTTCTAGAGAAACACAGTCTAAAGTTCTAAGTAAAACCACAGCATACGAGGTAACAAATTAGGGGGACAAAATTTCTGTTGTGATAGTCTAACATTACAAAGACTGGGTTAACATATAAAAGTCACTTACTTCTGCAGTTTAACATGCCAGTCATATAAACTGTCATTTATGAGTTCCACTGAATAAATCCCTGTAAAGATGTAGAACACATAGGTTACTTTTTTTTTTTTTTTTTTAAGAGAGACATTGAGGGAGGGGCAGAGTGAGAGAGAGGAAATTCCAAGCTGGGCGTGGAGCCTGATGTGGGACTCAATCTCATGACCCTAAGATCATGACCTGAGCCAAAATCCAAGCATCGATGGTTAACCAACAGAGCCACCCAGCACCTCTAGGTTACTCTTTATTTGATCTTATAACTACTACGTCAGTGTAAATGAACACATTAAATAACCATCAAAATTTTGCTAGAAATTTTGCTATTAAAACATGGAACAACTAAGCTAGATTATAAATATTTTGCCATTGGAGCTGAAGAGCTTAGGCTCTTAACAGATAATTAAAGACATCAATGAAGACGATTCTTTAATGAGTTGAGAAACTGTGAGTGGGAGGGGAAAAATTATGCAAAATCATATGTACTTTAAGACTCTTATGCACATGCAAATATTTCTATAAAAATGGAATCCCTCTACATAGTTTTATCATCTTTCTTCAACCTTCCAGGGCATCTTTCCAATTTAGTATATAAGAACTCTACTGTCAATCTTTTTAATAACTCTATAGAAATTTATTTTATGTATATACCATAACTTTGACAATTCTACCCTATATCTGATTATTCATTTTTCATTTTTTGCTACTACAAACAATGCTATAACAAGCAAGTAATTATTTAACATTTAAAAGTAAACCCATATTTAAGTAATTAACTGCACTTGATTAGGTTTCTACAGATAAACTTTTAGACTTCTAATAAGAAAAACAGGATGCCAAAACTTATTTTAATAACTCAGAATCAAGTCTGGTTTACCTTGCACTCTAAAGCAGAAATTTTTTTGCTTTTTATTCTAAGTAAGCTCTAATGATTTAGATTTGATCACTCTGAGAATTACTGAATGGATCACAAAGCCACCTTTTCAAACATATTAAAATTTGGCTCTTTCCCTTATTTTAATACAGTTAGAATTTCTGACACAATAAAAGGGAATTTTACTTCAATTAGAGAGGCTCCACAATATTTAAGTCTTATTGGGTAATAAAGAACACTCAAATTCAAACTATGAAAAGAATTTGAAAAACCCACCTCTTTTTAAAGTGATACCATAACTACATATAAAATAAAAATTCATTTTGTTTTCAAAAAATAAGGAAAAATCATAAAAATCAACTCAGCAACAGTTCTTTGTTCATACAATAATATATGTATCTTCTTTACTTTCCAAAGCAGATATTACTCATACTTTTCCCAGAAGCTAAAAATCATATGAGTTAATCCCTGTCAGTAAGAAGACAAAAAAATTGAGGTATCCATAAAAACTTTCAAAAGCCCAAAGAACAAGTAAACTCATCCTATTTTACCTTCCACATCTGTTAATAACTTAATTAAATCTGCATTTCACATCCCTAAAATAAAGTTAATAACCATTTCTGTTCCTATCCCGTTACATTATAAGAACTGAAGTTAACTATCTGAAAATTGAAAACAGCATAAGGACAACAGAGTAGATATCCAGAGGTCCTTACCTGCTTTATAACTCTGTGATCTGTATATGTCCCTGAGCTCTTTCATAAGTCTATCTGAAGCTTGCACAGACCCAGATACTGCACCCTGCAACATAAAAATTGCTGTTTACCAGGATCTACAGAGTCAAATAACTGAAGATTTCAGGTATATAAACCTGAAATGAAAGTTTACAATGAGATTATAAAAACAGATCACAACTCGACATTAAAAAAAAAAAAATCAAAGAAGTTTAATTAAATTGAGGATTATGAAGTTTCAACAGAAATATAAAATGGGGGACAAGTCTGGCTCATTTACTGTTTCTTATCATCTGGGAAAAAAAATGTCTAACTAACATGTCTAGATTACCGCGGCCTAGAACTTAGTATAAACCTATTTCAAACTTCACTAATTTTTTAAACTATTAATTTTTTTCTCTCTAGGATTTTATTTCTTAGAGCATTCTTAGGTTCACAGAAAAGTTGAGAGAAATGGGAAATCTCTGTACCTATCACTGCTCCCACAACACACAGTCTCCCTCATTTTCAATATCCCTCACCAGCAGGTACATTTTTTAAACTGATAACCCTACACTGACACATCATTACCAGTGAAATCCATAAATTACCTTAAGGTTTTTGATGCTGTACACTAAATGGGTTTGGAAAATGCGTAACGACACATATCCATCATTATAGTACCAAACAGAGTATTTTTATTGCCCTAAAAACCCTCTGTGCTCCACATTTTTCTCCCTCCACCCCACCTCTGGCAAGCACTGATCTTTTTGCTGTCTCCATAAGTTTTGCCCTTTCCAGAAAGTCATGTAGTTGGAAACATACAGTTGTGTAGCTTTTTCATCAGATTGGCTTCTTTCACTTAGTAATATGGATTTAAAGTTCCTCCATGTCTTTTCATGGTTTGATAGCTCACTTCTTTTTTTAGCAGGGAATAATATTCCATATTGTCAGGATACACCACAGTTTATCCATTCACTTACTGAAGGATATCCTGGTTCCTTCCAAGTTTTCGCAATTATGAATAAAGTTGCTATAAACATCTGTATGCAAGTGTTTGTCTGGACATAAGTCTTCAATTCATTTGGGTATACCAAAGACTGCAACTGCTGGAATATGTGATAAAAATTACGTTCAGTTTTCTGAATCTGCCAGACTGTCTTCAAAAGTGGCCATACCATTTTGCATTCCATGAGCAACCAGTATGGGTTCCTATTGTTTCACATCCTCGTCAGCATTTGGTGTTGTCAATGTTCCTGATTTTGGCCATTCTTTAATTTTTTCTTTTAATTTTAGCAATTCTTATAGCTATGTAGTATCACCATCAATTTCTGAAAATACTAGAAGGCCCTTACCATTTAAATTATCAACTAAAACAGAGTTTCACTAGTCAGACTATAAGCAAGAATATCATACTGGAAGTCTACTTTACATATTAAGAAACTGAGAAATAACATGTTCACCTGCATGCAACTAGTTTCAGTTCTTTTCCATGTTGGGATTTCTCTAAAAATGAAAATGCACCAATGTCTTATTCTAAGGCTGAATATAAATGCCAACTATTTCTCGTAAGACAGAAACATTTAGAATTCCTTAATTAAAAAAAGAACTGATCATGTAAAATTTAAAATGTTAATGGCTGCACTACACTTTGAGGGACAGGTGACAATCAGGTTCACAAAGCTATTACTTCCTAGCTTTGTGACCTTGAGTACACTACTGAATTGGTTTAAATCCTCGTTTCACACCTATAAATAGGAACAATATTTTATAAAGTGGTTATACAGGTTAAATGGGAAGGTCCCTCATGTGAAAACATTCAATAATTTGTATTCATTTTGACTATAATATACAAACTGAAAACAATCACAAGAGATAGAAAGTAATCATTAATTTAAATGCTACAAAATTTTTTTTAAATAATCAAAATAAGGGCAGAGCTAAATTTCTTTGCTCTCTTAAAAAAAAACCACACAAAACAAAACCAAAAAAACAAAAAAAAAATTGCCAATTAAATTAACTGAAGGAGAGAGAGTAATCTATCTGCTTACAACATCTGGCATCTCCCTACGTAATGATTCATTTTGAGAACCTATGCCCAAGACAAAGGTCCTCAGATGTCATCAGTTTGATAAAGAGCTTTAATACAAAGCAGTAAGTAAGAAGAAGTGTTGAAGCAAAAATGCCCCTACTTTGGGCATTTTACATGCATCATTCTCATTTATTCTTCTTAGCAATCATACAAAAGATATATATTATCCATATTTTAAAGTTGAGGAAACTGAATCCACACAGCTGTGTTTATTACCAGACACAGTGTTCATTTCACGCCCCATGCCACTTAACATAAAAGTGCTGTTAAGTCAGAAGAAAAAAAATACTTTTGGTTTGGTTAAAGCACAACAGACCAGATGGCAGCTTGGTGGAGAAGAATTTAAACTGTACTTTGTAGAGGACACTAAACTTAAATATACAGATCTCATAGGAGAATGAGGGCTTCATAGGGGAGGGGGGGAAATGGGATAGGCTGGTAACGAGTAGTAAGGAGGGCACATATTGCATGGTGCACTGGGTGTTATACACAAGTAATGAATCATGGAATTTTACATCAGGAACTGGGGATGTACTGTATGGGGACTAACATAATATAATAAAAAAATATTATTATTAAAAAAAAAGAACGGTAAGTGGTATAAATAGTCTGGAAAGGAGGTGTGAACAGCAGGTTAATTCCAGCACGTAAAAAGCAGATGAGCATGGTAGAAAGCTCACAACAGATGAGAAGCTTTAACAACAACAACAACAACAACAACAACCCACTAGGGCAACAAAACATGGCTGAATCCACAACACAGGAAAGGGTGGAAGAGGGCAGCTTAGACTGGTATCTAAATGAATTGCCCAGTTTTATATTGTTACCTATATAATTACTCAATCCCAAAAATCCAGGTTCTAGATATTTGCACATAACTTACATTGAGATGGTCTTGCCTTTGAGTCTTCCTAATTTTCTCTAGTATTGCTAAGTTTTCTTTTTCAATTCCTTCATCCTCTGACTTTTTTCCACTAATAGGCTCTTCTTCCTTCATCTCATAGTGATCCAAGTCTTCTATATCCTACATGAAAAATATTAGCTTATTGAAACTTATGCAAAAGTGAAATTATTCTTGATTCAACAGGGAAAAGAGAATGGGGAAGGGAAAAAAGCCTTTACATTCAATTCAGGTTCCTTCCTTTTATATCCTACATTTTGTTTAGAAGTTAGAAACTGAGTAAAGCATTTTAATAGATTTGTAAAGTCATAACTATTACCAAAAAAATCTATTAAGAGGAACTTTTGAAACAGTTTAGCATTAGGTATAAAGAACTTTATACTTTGTTCCAGTAATTCGACCTCTAGAAATCTATTGTAAGGAACTAATTTAAAATGTGAAGACAGACTTAGGCATAAAGATGCCTACTTAAACTTTATAGCCACAACCCCCCCCCCTACAAAACTGCATGTGCAAAAATACCAGAACAGGGGGGCGCTTGGGTAGCTCAGTTGGTTAAGCATACAACTCTTGGTCTCAGCTCAGCTTAGATCATGACCTCAGGCTCTCTGCTCAGTGTGGATTCTGCTTAAGATTCTCTCCCTCTCCCATCTGCCCACTTGCACTCGCTCAGGCTCTCTCTGTCTCAAATAAATAAAATCTTAAAAACAAAACAAAACAAAACCCCAGAGCAGGTAACTCAATTCCATGGAATATTAGAAGACCATTAAAATGCCAACATAGTATAGTTGTTTCTTCTGCATCAAATAATGAAACAACAGGGTGATGAGGATGGCAGCACGGAGAGTGGACAAGGCTGGCTGCTGTGGGTGCCAGGTTCTGTGCTTGGCTGGGTCTCTGCTGCTTCTGTCTGCACCTGGGGGTGAGGCTGAGCAGCAGCCCCAACCCAAACCTGAGAACCCACCAGGGGAGGACCCCACCACAACCCTGGGGTTGTGGGCTCTGAGCTCTCCTGGGTGACCACAGGGCCTATACTAGTTAGAGCTGTGCTGTCTAACAGGGAAGACCTTTGTTTCTTGCAGCTGCTGAGCACTTGGAATGTGGCCAGTCTGAACTCAGATGTGCTGTAAATGTACAGTCAGTCCACACCCGATTT
Source organism: Ursus maritimus (assembly GCF_017311325.1). Classification (NCBI taxonomy): domain Eukaryota; kingdom Metazoa; phylum Chordata; class Mammalia; order Carnivora; family Ursidae; genus Ursus; species Ursus maritimus. The sequence continues at coordinate 26,891,534 of NW_024425230.1, read as the reverse complement.
GGAAGACTTAGTGAGAAAAAATATGAAGAGCTCATAATTTTGTTTTGCATCACATGTTGAAATGAAAATAATTTAAATGTACTAGGTTAAATAAAATGTACTAAATGGAAAAAATAATGCAATGAAAAACAAAATATAAAACTGAATATACAGAATCTCAATCATGCTAAAATAAGCACAGAAAGAAAAGAGGCTAGAAGGACAGATACTGAAATAATAATAATCTCTAGAGACATTTAGTGCTTTTCCTTCTTTTCCAAGTTTTCTGTTGTGAGCATTTACTGATTTTTATGATTAGGAAAAAAGTTAGACTAGGAATTTGAATAATAGCCCTTGGCTAACATCTTTAATCACATCGTTCTCCTTCCTCCTTTTCCATATCATCTACTCGTTTTTAAACAAATCTATGCAGAACTTTTAAAATCCTAACCTTTTTCTATTATCTTAACTTCTCTTTACTTTAATCATCAAAATCTCTAAAGGAGTAGTGGATACTTACTATCTCCATTTTTTAAGGAAACTAATTTACTGTGATTTGTAGACCAGTATAAAAACCACTTCCATCCAGACCCAGTGGTCTTTTTCTTTAGACTCTCATCTCTTCAACCCCTATTACATTCCTTTATTATTTAGACCCTGTCCATGACTCCATGTTTCATGGATCTCCCTCCCCTGATTTGTACCTTTCAGCCCCAATGTTCCATCCCACACTTATTTTCTTCAGAGTTCTCACAAATGTCCTTAGTCTGGATCTCCTCCTCCTCCTCCACCTTCAAACTGAGCCATATTCCTATCCATAAATCTTCTCCACTTGAGTATTAATGATGAATTCTGTTCTGTGCAGGTTATCTTTGTAAAACAAGATTCTCAACACACTATTCTCTGCTTAAGGCCTTTTTCTCAACAATCACACCAAATTTAAACATATTTGTCTCTAATTCAAGACTTTAAGCCATCTGCTTTTCTAGCCAACCTTGCTTTCCATGACTCTAACGCATCAATCTTATTTTCCCAAAAAGATAGCTCCAAACACACCATGCCCAAAGGTTGCTCTGTGCCCTTTTTACCATTATTTTAGTTACCTAAATGATCTTTTCTCCTATCTTAATCTGACATCGCTGAAATCTAGGCTATCTTTCTAAATTTCCCTAAATATTGCTATCCCTTCTTTATATTATCTTGCAAAGGAAAAAATGAGAAGTACACACTCTTGAGTAGAATGTCTACTTCACTGGACACTGAACCCATAGAAAAGGCTTAATGTTTTCCTGTTTATTCTACCTAAATTACACTGCATGAAAATGTTAAAAACAAACTATCCCCAAAAAGTCATACAAATTAGAAATGCTGAGAATTATCTTGGGGGCACCTAGGTGGCTTAGTGATTTCAGGGTCCTGGGATCAAGCCGTGTTGGGCTACCTGCATGGTGGGGAGCCTGCTTTTCACTCTCTCTGTACCCCTCCCCCTGCTTGTGCTCTCTCCCACGCATGCGTGCGTGCTCTCTCTATAAAATAAATAAAATTTTTTAAAAAAAATTATTTTGCTCCCAGACTCACAAAACAAACCACAATACTTCTTTAGTTTTAAGGCATTCTAAGAAGTGTATTTAGATTTAAGATTCTGCACACCAAGAAAATAAGGTAATAAACGAGAATTAATTCTAAGATCCAAAACAGTAAGAAGGTTTTAAAATCAAGACTGTGGAACTCAAATACCTTTTACATGGTCAATGAAGAGACACAGAATTTAAACATAAAGCTTCAGAGCCTGAAAACCTCTAAAATTTATATCAGTGCTTGGCAACAAAACTGGCCTAAGAATCTGCCCTACCAAATTCTTAAGATGATTTTTCAACAGGAGATACCTTCATTACCTCTAATGAGTAGTCCCTGAAATATTCTTAAATTCTCCTTTTATTTAAATTCAGAATTCTTGAAACTTAGTAGTTTCTCTTCTTAAAAATAATCAAATATGGGTTAAATATTGATTATTATTAAATGTAAATATAATTTTAATGCTAAATGTTAAGAGATTTTCTAGGAAATCAAACATTTTGCTCAAAAACATATCATTAATTAAAACTAAAGCCAGATTTTAGAAAATGTATTTATTTTCAAATGCAATGGGGTTTCTGTTATTCCATATTAACACTGAGTTATAAATGAGATTAGAGGATTACTACAATATTCAAAAATGAAGATACAGTATTTATAAAATGTGATTCTTACATAAAATACCTACTTCAGCCATCTCTTCTTCTTCCTCCTCTTCTGAAGTCACTTCTTCTGTGGTCCCATTCTGAAAAAGAAAAAGAATTTGCTAGGGCTACACAGAATAATATCCACATACTGAGGACTTAGGGACAAACTATCAGTCATCGTCAATAGAGTTCCACTAACAGAATTTACTAAAGTTGAATATTTACATTTAAATCCAGGTTTGATGTAACAAATAATATTTATCAGCTTTTTAAAAAAACAATTTTTAACAATTCAACTTGATAGATGCCTTGAGACTAAACGGCAATTAGTCTGATACAAAGCAAAACTGGAAAAAATTTTTAAATATTCTAATTTAAAATAAGAAAGCATTTACACATTTGGCTATGTATATAAGGTCAATGGCTTCTTTCATTTAAAAAAAATAAATATCCCAAACCATGGGGTCCTTAAAATATCTACTTTTTTAACTTTGAAAAGCCTGAATCTTTCCATAAATTCCACTGCCTTACATTTTAAAAGGTAAAATGTGTCATAAAGGTGTAGATGCTTCACAAAACTGAAAAAAATTATAAAATGATCAACATTTCACTAAAGAGCCATTTTTCTTTTTTACAATATGTCATTCACCACAGAATACTTCTCTACAAGACACAATTTACCACTCATTCACAAATAATCTGATGGGGTTTTAGGAAGGGCCTTCATACCTAGTTTTGGCAGAGTTCAAAAAGACAAGTTTTCTAAACCATAGCAGAGTTCACAACACAATGCATAAAGTTAGTAGGATTTTTTTTTTCCTTCTAGAAATACTTGCTGTATTTGTTCCAACTACAGCTGGTAAGGATCACTTTCTTATATAGGAGGCCTAACTTAATGGCCTCTTAGTATAGGTGTCAGAACCAGAGAGAAAAGACACATTTTTAAAAATATAATTCAACAAGGCAGCAAAATCTAACTCACTCATCTCTTCCCTGAACTCAGGAGCTGGAAAGTCTGCCTGCCAGTACCTCTCCATTCACATGCCATAGCCAGAGTACAGGTGTACAAACCAGGGGGGCAGGGGAGGCCACAGCAGAGAAGAGTGACAATTACTGAGGGCACTCACATCAACAACTGACAATGTGATCAATGGTATACCCCATCTATGAATGAGCAGATAACCAAGTATCACCAGATATTTGAAGAAAACTGGCAATCTGGAAAAAAGGCACCTAGTTGAACAAACAGAACAAGAGACCTGAAGCATTACTAATAAAGAAAAAAAAATCTAGTTGGAATCCTTGGCAGTACTTGAGAAGACAGTGTTTCCACAAAATATAAAAAAGATAACCATGCAAAGGAAAAGACAGTTCTGGGAAATAAAAAAGATTTCCTCCTCCACCTCCTGAAAAAAAAAAAAAAAAAAAAAAGATTAAGGAAAAAAAACACCTAGTAGAAGGACCAGTGAGCACAATGGATTTGAATGAACAAAACATTTATGATTAAGAAGATGACCAAACTGTGACATTCCCCTAGAATGTGGAGAAAAAGGAGACAGGCGGTGGGGAGAGGAAAGGGTACTGAAATAACTGAAATAGAAGAGTTACGGGAAATGGGGGACAGGAATACCCAGAACTAATATTCATCCACGATTTACCCATAAGATTGAGGGAAAGAAATAAGAGACAAAGGTTGTCAAGCTAAAGAAAGACTTCAGAATATTAAGTGGCTCTGAATGCCCCAAAGGAATACTGAAAAGTAAAACCCTATACACTTCACAGTTAAAGAAAAAAACCATACCAACTTCCAGAAAGAAAAAAAATATAGGAAAAGAAACTGACATCAGGCTTTTCACTTGTAACAATAAATACTGGAAGATAAAAGTGTAAATAACCTCAAAGAGACTCAATTATAAACTTAGAATTCTATGTCTAGTTCCATCGGGACAGGCACTGTATCTGTTTCTTTGCCAGTGGATCCTCAGCACCTCTTTAGAGTACTTTTCACAGAGTCAGATGTATAGATGTTGAATGAATAATAAAACAGACACTGAATATTCAAGGAATGCTCTCCACACACATTCCCAGAAATCCTTTCTAGAAATAAAAATAGAGGATGTTATTGAGGGATATATTTTCAAAGGTAGGAAGCAACCATGGAATATAAGATACAGCAATAAGCAAGGACATAACAACAATGGTTAAGTTTAAGCAATTGTTGATAATTCAGCTGAGAAGTTACAGGCCATATTGCAAACAGCGAAAAACTAAAAATAGCCCAAAGGCCACCTGAGAATGTTAAAAACTTTTTCTAAAGAACTCTTAGGTTTAAGAAGAAATTGACCCTTATGCCCCAGTAATCCAACTTCTAAGTATGAAAATGCTTGCACAGGTATCCCACAAAATATGGACAAGAACGATCATGGTAGCACACTGTTCCTTTTTTTTTTTTTTAAAGGTAGATTTATTTCTTTGAGAGAGGGAGTGAGAGAGTGCAAGCACAATCGGGAGGAACAGAGGGAGAGGGACAGAGAGACTCTCAAGCTTACTCCGCTCTGAGCACAGAGGCCGACATGGGGCTCAACTTCACCACCCTGAGATCATGACCTGAGCCAAAATCAAGAGTCAGGCGCTTAACCAATGGTGCCAACCAGGTACCCCACACTGTTCCTAACAGCAAACTGCAACCAACTCAAATGGATAAATCTGTTTTTTGTTTTGTTTTTAAAGATTTATTTATTTATTTATTTAAGAGAGAGAAGGAGGGAGCCAGCGAGAGAGGGAACACAAGTAGGGGAAGTGGTAGAGGAAGAAGCAGGCTCCCAGTGGAACAGGGAGCCTGATGCAGGGCTCGATCCCAGGACCCTGGCTGGGATCATGACCTGAGCCAAAGGCAGACGTTTAACAACTGAGCCACCCAGGCGCCCCGGATAAATCTGTTATGGTATGTTCAAAGAACGGAATAAATACAGCCATGGAAAAGAACTAGAGCTATGACTTCACACATATGAATAAATTTAACACACAATGTTAAGCAAAAGACAAACAACATACATAGTATGACTCTTAATATGAAGCTTAAAAACAGTCAACACTAAATCATACTGTTCAAAATGCAGATATATATGATAAAAACTAGGGAAAAGGAAAAGATTAACATAGAAGAGAATAATCATCTGGAAGAAGCATGCAAAAGCTTTCTAGTGCTGCTAGCATATTGTTTCTTCACCTGGGCCGGGGCTGGGCGGTAGTTCCCAGGTATTCACTATAACTATTTATTACACTAATGTTTATGTTTTCAACACCTATACAACTTCTTCTTGTGAAATATAACAAAGTAATATAAACAAAAGATGGAATCAAATCACTTAGGAAATGCAAACTATTTAGAAAATATACTAAATCTTAAAACCTATGCAACGAAGTCAAACAGCACGCAGAAGAAAACGTGTACCTTTACATGTTTGTTAAAGCAATTTAAATCACAATGGTCCAATAAACTAGAAAAGCAAAAAAAAAAAAAAAGAATTAAGGCACACACAAAAACGAAAAAGAAAATTAGATTTAAAAAACTAAAAGGACTGATTCTTTCAAAGGAGCAATAAAACAGACAAGCTTCTGACAAGTAATCATGATAAGGAAAACAATTTTAGAAATGAAAAGAGCTTCATAACCATATATTTAAAAGTACAGATGATTTTTTTTTAGAATCTAAAATTACTAAAACTGCCTAAAGGAATGGAAAAAATGAAGATTAATACATAGAAAAAAAAAAAAAACGGACCAGGCTCAGATGTTTATTTAAACCAGGGCAATTTTTTGTCATGCAGGACTAACTGGACATTGTAGGACATTTAATAATATCTCCTCTACTCACAAAATGCCCATAGCACTACCCCTAGCCAGTTGTGACAATCAAAATTATTTCCAGATGTCTCATGGGAGGCAAAATTGGACCCATCTGAAATTTTATTTAAACTGTGCTAGATTTTAGGGGCACCTGGGTGGCTCAGTTGGTTAACTGTCTGCCTTCGGCTCAGGTCATGATCCCAGCGTCCTGGGATCGAGTCCCTCATCAGGCTCCCTGCTCAGCAGGGCGTCTGCTTCTCCCTCTTCATCTCCCCCTCCCTTCTGCCTGTGCTCACTCTCGCTCTCTCAAGTAAATAAATAAAATCTTTAAATAAATAAATAATAAATTGTCCTAGACTTTAGGAAAAAATACACAAAGCTTACCAAGTCATCTTAGGAGACTACTAACCCTGATACTGAAATGAAACAAGAAGAGCCTGAAAGGAATTAAGTAAACAAACCAAACTACATTACAATCTCATTTAAAGTAGAAAAAGCCAAAAATGAAGTATGATATCCACTGTCCCTCCAGCCACCACCTATGCAGGTGCTGAGTATTTATTATGAATATAAGGATGAATTCACAATTAGTAAATTCCGTCACGTAATTCACAAATTATATCTCTACACAGGCACAGTCATGAAAACAAGGTAGATCTACACACCGTGTCCATGATATATTAAGTGAGAAACACAAGTTGCATGCATCCCAGAGAGGGCAAATTGAGCATAACGTATATACGCATCTCCATCTTCTCTCTTTCCTGAAGTTCCACCAGAATTATAGTGAATAAACACTATATAACACACAATGATAATATAAAGGAAATGGGGCTCCGAGCAGAAAAGACAATTCATGTGTGCTAACAGATGACAGTACAGGGAAGAATGGTAATGATAGAGCAAACAAGTAAGGGGATTATAAGAGGCTAATTTGTCCCCTAGCACCCTGCAGAGCCTCTAGACTCTAAGACACTGGGTACACTAGACAGCAGGAATAACAGATAGGATGGAAAACAGATCAACCAAAAGCCTATGCACAGAACATGTCCAGTCCCCAAAACACACTGCTCTCCCCATGTCCTTTTTTTTTTTTTTAAGATTTATTTGTGGGAGAGAGAGAGAGAGAGAAGAAGCACAAGCAGGGGGATCAGCAGGCAGAGGGAGAAGCAGACTCTCCGCTGACCAAGGAGCCAAACGTGGACCCTGGGATCATGAGCCAAGCCGAAGGCAGATGCTTAACTGACTAAGCCACCCAGGCATCCCTCTCCCCTATGTCCTTAACCAGAACCCAGGCAGACAGATCTACCTCAAACAGGAGACTATAAAATTTCATGCCCAAAGAAACCAAGTAGTTCCAGCCCCCATTTACTATTATATCAGAAAATAGAGGCAGGGCGTGGAGGGGAGGAGAGGGGTGAGGAGTTAGAAGTCAGCTTAAATTCCTCCTAAGGGGCGCCTGGGTGGCACAGTAGTTAAGCGTCTGCCTTCGGCTCAGGGCATGATCCCGGCGTTGTGGGATCGGGCCCCACATCAGGCTCCTCCACTATGAGCCTGCTTCTTCCTCTCTCACTCCCCCTGCTTGTGTTCCCTCTCTCGCTGGCTGGCACTATCTCTGTCAAATAAATAAATAAAATATTTAAAAAATAAAAAATAAAAATAAAAATAAATTCCTCCTAAAATCTATCAGTTGACAAGTCTTGGCCACAAAGAACTCTCAATTATCTTCTCAGTACCTCACTCAAATATGAGTAAGAAAGGAAGAAAAAAAGAAAAATATGAATAACATAGAAGAGATATTTGAGGAAAAGTTTCAAAAAGAAAAACAAGACCAAGATAAACTAGAAAAAAAAAAAAAAAACTTGGGGCGCCTGGGTGGCACAGCGGTTAAGCGTCTGCCTTCGGCTCAGGGCGTGATCCCGGCGTTATGGGATCGAGCCCCACATCAGGCTCCTCTGCTATGAGCCTGCTTCTTCCTCTCCCACTCCTCCTGCTTGTGTTCCCTCTCTCGCTGGCTGTCTCTATCTCTGTCAAATAAATAAATAAAATCTTTAAAAAAAAAAAAAAGAAACTTACTGAAGAGAAAACAGAGGGGTGCTTGGGTGGCTCAGTCACTTAAGTACCTGCCTTCAGCTCAGGTCATGATCCCAGGGTCCTGGGATCGAGCCTGCTGCTCCCTCTCCCTCTGCCCTACTTGTGCTCTCTCTTGCTCACTCTATCTCAAATAAATAAAATCGTTTAAAAAAAATAAAGAGAAAATAGAGATGCTAGAGAGGGAGAGGACAAGGGTATCAAAGTAACTCAAGGACACTTATGATTACATCTATAAATCAAAAACAGAATGCTATGAATAAAGAATACTCAGAACAAGAAAAGGCTCTTAGAATTTATGGTACATCATTGGAGAGGACCTCCAATGACCCACATCCCTCAGCATTCATCCCCTTCTATGGTCCCCTTCCACAGTCAATCTGGGCTGGCCCCATAACTTGTTTTAACCAATAAATGTGGTAGAAAGGACACTGGGCCAGTTGCAGATCTACGCCTTAAGAAGGCCTGACAGCTTCTATTTTTGTGCTCGTGACTGCCAAAAATTAAGAACCTGGACTACCTTTCTGAAGAAAGAGAAGCCACAAGAAGAGGTCCATCCAAGAAGAGGATGAGATGCCAGGTGAAAAGAAGGGCTATGTGAAGAAACACCAAGGCACCAGACAGGTGAGTAAAGAAGCATTTTGCACACTGCAGTGCAGTCATGTGTCCAAATGTCCACCAGTCCAGCCACTATCTGAATGGGCAGTGAGGCCAGCAGAAACAAACTGTCCAGCTAAGCCTAATCAGCCCACACAAATGTGAGAAATAGAATAAATTAAGTTTGGGGTAAGTGGTTAAGCAGCAAATAATCAAAATACAACCAAAAAGTTATGCTGTCCAAATAAAATTTTTAAAAATTGAAGGAAAAACGTCCAGAATTTGAAATTTAAAGAGAGAATATGGAGATAATATAAAAGATACAAAGACTCAAAGAGGTCTAAAATCCCATTAGTAGGCATTCTAAAAATGAATAAGGAAAATGGAAAGGAGGAAGTTATTACAGAAAAAAATACTAGAACACTTACCCAAGGAGAAAGATAAAGGAGCCCACATTTGAAAAGACCCATCCAGCAACAATGAAAAACAACAAAAACAAAAAACCACAACTAAAAATACACCATTGTGATATCTGAGAACACCAAGACAAACTCTTAAAAGTTTCCCAAGTTATGAATAGATGAGTAAAACTTAGAATGGCATTAGGCTTAAACAACACCACTGGTTAGAAGATAGCAGCAAAGTCTTTGAAATTCTGAGGGAAAATTATTTTCAACCCAGAATTATATATTCAACCTATTAATCAAATGCAACAGTAAAATATAATAGCAGTTAACATTTACTGGGCATTTACTGAAAACCATGCACTGTTCTAAATGATTTACATGTACTAACTCATTTAATCTTCATAGCTCCCCCCAAAATACAGGTACTACTATTTCCCCCATTTTATAAACAAGAAATTGATGCACACAGTGGTTGGGTAATTACCACAAAGTCATACAGCTAATAAGCAGCAGAACCAAGATTCAAACCTATAGTGGTCTGGTCATATATTTTTAGATGTTAGAACTCAGAAAATGTACTGATCCTTCACGCTAGGATTTTACTTGAGGATGTATTCAGGCAAAATGAGAAGGGGTAAGCAAGAAAGATGACATGAGATCAGGTAAAAATAGATCCACACTAGCAGAGGAGAAAAAAATTTCAAGATGACAGCTGCACAGCCAGCCCAGAGAACAACCTGCCAAGACTGGTGCAAAAGAACCAAAAGCTCCAGAAGAGGCAAGAACTCACAGAAAAGGGACAGAACAACACTTTTTAAACTAAGAATTATTATTATAAGGAGGACATTGCAAAACAGAGAGTTCTACAAGAAATATCACAATTAAAACTCTACACTATAAAGTCCTAATGATAAACAGTGATTATTCATGTGACTAAATATAATGCTGTTTTAGGAAGGGAGATGGGTGGGAAGATGGGTGGTATAAGAGCTAAATCCTTATTTATAGTACCAAGTCAATAAATTATGCCCTGAATAGGTAAATCTGGAAATCCAGAAAAGTTAGAGGTGGTGGTGAACTAGTGGACACTTCTGCTGCTAGAGGAAGTAACATTTGGGTTAAGCCTTAAGAAGCACAGATAGGCTTAAAAGGAGATGGCATTCCAGGTGAAGGTAAATGAATAAGCAAAGGCAAACTGAAGGAACAGTTATGGAAATCAGGAATGTTAACAACAAAAAGGTGGTAGGGGGAGGGAGGCAGTTGTTTCCCTGTCATAGTAAATACCGGCAGCTCCAAAGAGTAAACAGGTTATTTTTAGTATCTAAAATAAAACAAACAATCCAACAAGACTAACTTCTAAATAAGCTGTATAAGAAGAAAAATCATCCTCGTTTTATTTTTGCTTGAGACAATTTATTTTAGCTCTTGAACACTAGAGAATTTTTACTTTACCTGACCCGTGGGTATTGGTTGATCTAGCATCTCAACATCCAGGTGCTTAGGAAGGTTATATAATCTGCAGAGTTCACATATCAACCACTTCAATTGCTGACGAAGCTACAAAACACATTTCAGTAAATAAGCATTATGTTAAAGAGCCCTTAGGAGACATGAATAATGCTATAACTACTGTAACCAATCCAGTAGCAAATGAAAAAAGTTTGTTACTGCTGAATTACAGCCTATAGATAAAATAACAGTTTTTAAGAAATATTTTTAGGGGCTGCTAGTATAAGAAAGTTACCAGGGCTTGAGTACAAGCCCTATAACTAATATCTAGCAGAATGAAAACAACAAAAAGGCTGAGGAAGGAGAACTGCAGACACTGTTGAATTTTCAGTTGCTAACTCCTTTTCTTAGAAACTTACGACTTCAGACAAGAATACGTTTACATTAATGAGGCGACAAAAAAATAGAGGCAGTGTTGTTGTTACACATGAGTTATAAAATTATACATTCCAGTCATATTCATTTAAAAGTAGAGGCAAATGTGGTCTAGTAGACAGACTCTTGGAATCTAAAGGATCTTGGATATAGCATCTAATTCCCTGAGTTTGAGGGTTCCCATCTGTAAAACAATTAAAAATTAAAATTAAAAACTTATAATGGTAAAGATTAAATGAAATCTTCTGTGAAAACACTTGGCACTTAGTAGGTTCTTAAGCATCTGTCGAAAGAAAAAAAAAAAAAGCACTAGGAAAACTGCCATTTTTACATCCAGACTGTTTTGTAAGCATATTTACTTTAAGCAAAGAAGGTAAATTATGTTCACGAACATGATTTTCATTGTTGGAAAAAAAAAAAAACCTGTTTTCAATGTACACCTTTAAGAATTATGGCTTAAGAACAATGTTCAATACTTAGTAGACTTTACCCAGAGCTAATACGGTAACTTACTTCACCTGGTCAGGAACAGTTTCCTGGATGTCTCTGACCAGGAAAAGAGATGAAAAAGCAGGTTTATGAAGGACTAAGAAAACAAAAACAGGATTAGATTGGGTTAACAAAGAAAAAGAATAAGACTTTCCAAAGTAGCCAAAGGAACAAGCAGAAATTAGGAAAGCTGAGATTAGGATTAATAAAAAAAAAAAAGCCTCAAGCTTAAAAGGCACTGTGGATTTACCCCTCCAATAAGCTCTGTTTTGTTTCAAGAACATAATGAAGATGAGAAAGGTGACCTGGACACAGACCCAGACACTCCAAACCCTAGCAAAGGAAGAGCTATGGGAGTGCTGGGGGACAGGCAGCAATGTGATAGAGTCATACCAAGCAACAAGAAAAACAAGGTTGTACATCTTTCAGGAATTTCAACTCTACGCTCCCTCCCTCAAAATAGTGTTTGAAGGATGGAAGAAACTAAGATAGTGGGAAAAGATTTAAGAAATATTCAGAATAGATGGACAGGTATTAGAAACTTACTAGGTAGTCTGGAGAAGGGCGGTGTCAGGAAATACAGGTATAAAAAAGAGCTTTTAATTCCCTGGTTCAGCCACAGGTGACAAGCTTCATTATTTCATCTTGTCCCACTCACAATCACAAACAGAATTGCTGAAGGGAAACTCAATGGGGGTGCTGAAGTGCCACAGGTAGGGAAGTTTAAATTTAGATAGAACCATTCTGAATAGCCATGGCACCTCCAAGTGAGAGTCCCTGGATCTACAGGATATATAGACAGATACATGGGTTTGAAACTCAGGAGATAAATTTTAGCTAAAGATACAGATTAAGGAATCCCTAGAATATAGACCGTGATTTAAGTAACAGTAGTAAAAGCGATTTCTCAGAGAAAGCATGGAATGAGAAGAGGCAGACCAAGGGGCAAGAGCTCAGGGAAGACAAGGCAGGGTAGTTAGATAAAAACAAGAGACCTTAATCTGATGGAAGTTCTCCTAAGATTATCAGCTCCCAAACGACAAGGACAGGACTTGACTTTTGTACGCACCACTTATCACAGAGCCTGGCATAGAAGCCAGTCAATTAAAAAAAAAAAATACTTCTTTCTGTTCTAATATTAAGAGTTTCCTATACACACCCAAGAGGAGAAAAATATGCATAAACCCACAGATTTTTTTAAATTTTTTACAACACTGTTTGCAAAAGGGGCCAGATTATAAACAATATTCTATGCCTTGTCTTTTCACTTGCGTATCTTGGAAAGTTGTATGCGTTCCTATGGAAAAACTGGCTGCATTCTTTTTAACTACAATATAATATTCTATCATAAAACTATACACAGTAGCTTTTATTTAACCAGCTTTTGATTGGCAGTCTTTAATAAATGCTTGTTAAATGGAGGCAAATTTCAACCAGGGAACAATCACCACTAACAAACTGCTGCAGAGAGGTCAATTTTAGCGTTAAAAAAGGATTCCCTGGATTTGGCAACTAGACATAAAAAATTTTAGTGCAACAGTGAAGGCAGAATCCAGATTATAATGAATTAAGTAAAGCAAAGGTGAGGAAATACAATTTACACTGTCAAGTAACTAGGTTATGAAATAACTGGCAGAGACTATAAGTGTAGAGGGTAATTTGGTTTTCTTCTTTTATGTAAATATATTTTTAAAAAATAAAATGAGACCCGATTTTATGTCCTATGTCATTTCATTTTGTGAGTTTTTGATGAAAAATTTTAGACACTGAAAAATAACCCAGTCATTTCTACTATTACAAAACTTATACCTTTGGATCTTTTTAGAGTGAACCTCCCAAAAGGAGATAGCAGTATGAGGGCTATCTTTCCCTGTCCTGTCACTGCCCTGCTGGAAATGTGAACTTGTATCTGTCTAGCTTTTTATTTTTACCTCTAACCTTCATGGCTCTCCAGACCAGCCTCCACTCAAAATACTCCTCAAACTGGTTTCTTCTGTTGTTAATTTTAAGAATGTGTTTAAACCACCTGTAACTTATTTTGACAAAAATCTGAGGTAAGATTCAAACTTCCCTAAATGGTCAGTTCTCCCAATGATATTTATAGAATAATCCACCCTTTCCTTATTGAGTATTTTAACTTATTCTGAATTCTCAAGTGCATGACTCTGTTTTTAAACTTTTATTATCTTTATCTGTCCAGTCCAGTGCCAGTACATAATATTTTTATTTAATATCTAATTGGACAAGTCTCTCCTCATTACTTTTTTTCAACTATTTTTTTATTATTTACTCCTTAAAACCAACTTCAGAGTCATTTTGTCAAGCTCCAAAAATAAGACTGTTGGCATTAATTGCATTCAATTTATAGATTAACACGAAGCTGCAGAGGTAACAGACATATTTGTAATATGGAGTCTGCCCATCTAGGAACATAGTAGTCAAGTCTTTCATTCCATGGTAATTTTTTTAAAAAGTATATAAAAGTATATAGAATATGACCTCAACTTTTAAACATATTTATTAGAGTCCATGTATTTTACTAGAAAGGGAAAAAATAAAGATAGAAAATAGCTACCATGTCAACAGTGGTTATATCAGGCAGAAATCATCACATTTCCTTTTTTTTTTTTTTTTTTACTAAGTAGTCTCACAACAGTAGCTTAGTTTTATAATCAAAGAAAACATTTAAAAAATTTTTTTGTAAAATGGAAAGTTACATTTCTTCATATATTAAAAAAACAAAAAACACATTTTCTTTGTATACCTATGGCTATTACTGTAGGTACAGACTTCTGAGAGAGAAAGCAATTCCCTAACACTAGCATTGATGGCATTCTAGCATTATTTCCCCTCACATCCACCTCAGTTTTTTTTCTTTTTCTATCTTCCACCTTGGCTACTGTTAGTGTTCCCTACCAAAAATGTCTGGTTGGTTTAAAATCAGAATTCACTGAAAAGAGACCACCTAACTCCTCATCTAAATTAAGGCTTAACCTATGGGGAATAAAAAAGACAAATCAGGTAGTACAGAATTTGAAGGCCAAAAAACAAACAAAACTGGTCTTTAGCTCCTTTAAGATTATCAAATAATCATTAATCAGGCTTTTCTAGATCCTATTATCTCTTAACACTTAAGTTCCACATATAACGTTCTTTAGGGGGAAAAAAAAATAGTAGGTTGGCTTATTTTCTCACCGAATTGTTGCTCTTAGTATCTTCTAGACGTTCCAGCACTGATGTCAGATTTGGGTCATCAGAGTCCACAAACCATATTGGTGCAGAAGATGGGTAAGATTCCTGTTGCAGAGACACCTATGTTAAACACATTTACATATGGACTAATCTGGAAATGCAAATTAACTATACCACCAAATGGCAAGATGACAATGGATTTATGTAAAATATATGAGGGTGAGGAAAAGCAACACAATAAAATCTATGCATGGAGAAAAGTTTCTTTTTGTGGATTTTTTTTTGAAACAGTTTTATGGTGTAATTTTGCCTGCTCCACGTTACGTAATTTATACATTTAAAAATCAAGCAAAAAAATAGTTACTCAGTAAGCAGTAGCATTTAAAATAAAAAGAAGGGGCGCCTGGGTGGCACAGCGGTTAAGCATCTGCCTTCGGCTCAGGGTGTGATCCCGGCGTTGTGGGATCAAGCCCCACATCAGGCTCCTCCGCTGGGAGCCTGCTTCTTCCTCTCCCACTCCCCCTGCTTGTGTTCCCTCTCTCACTGGCTGTCTCTATCTCTGTCAAATAAATAAATAAAATCTTTAAAAAAAAATAAAATAAAATAGAAAAGAAACACTACAAAAGTTAGGTTTTACCACAAGCTGAAAAAAAACCTGGTACTCAGGTACCAGGAAAGATGATAGGCTTCCTTCCTTTACAAAGAAAGGTCAACCATGGCCTGGATTCTCCAGCTTTAACATTTTTTAAGGGCTTTAAAATCTGGAATCAAATAAATCCCTCAAAAAGAAAAAGAAAAAAAAAACACCAAAAAACAACCCCCTCACACCCTTGAAGTATAATTTATAAATTTAAACCATACCACTTTTGCCTTTTAATATAATAAAGCTACATTTCTAAACTTTATCTAGATGAGCTCTAACTCAATTTTTAAAGGTAAAGCAAAAGGGTATAATCTAGGCACATATTTTTAAATCCTTATAAGCGCTAAAATGATTTTTTAAAATCTTATTCCCTATACTCCCTGTTCTCTAGAGAAGTTAGAGATTTTTCTCCATTAGAAAACTGCCCCCCCAAAAATCAATCCCATTTAATTCTGCCTTTTTCCTAATATTTCCAACCCTTCTCAGATTGCAGGGAGGGATGTAGTTTCTAAAGGAACAGATTCCTTAAATGAGGTTAAGATTATTCCTTAAATATCTCTGGTGTTAGAAGTCCAAACAGACAACTATATAGCGACCATATGGTACGTAACAGCTTCCACTTGCCACAGAAGCTGGGCTTTGGAGACAGGCATCCTCCTCATACAGCCACTGTCTGTGTGTTACAGCTCAGAGGTCAATGATGTTCTTGAACACTACAGAGGGCAACCTCTGTAACGGTCCCAATAATCCTAACCTGGTATTCATACCCTTGTATAATTCACTCCCCTAGACTCACTTCTAACAAACAATACAGTAAAAATAATGTGTAACCTAATCCAGGATTAGGTTACAAAAAGATGAGAACTTCTATGTTGCTCACCCTCTCCTGCTCTTTCATTTACCTCCCCCCGCCCCCCATTGAAGCCATCTCCCTATGGAGAAGCCCACAGCCACATAGCAAGAAACTGGCCTCTGACCAACAGCCGCCCTCAGACCAGAGGCCTGTAAGGAGATTAATCCTACCAAAACTACGTGAATGAGGCTGGAGGAAGATTCTCTCTCAGTCTCACTTTCAGATAACTGCAGCACTAGGCAACACCTTGTGAGAGACAGGGAGCGAGGGAATCCTGATAAGCCATGCATAGATTCCTGACCCACAGAAACTGTGAGATAATGTTCCTGTTTTAGGCTGCTGCATTTGTTACAGAGCAATATGTAACTAATTCAAACCCCATAAAATTCTAATATTTCATTCCATCGCAAACTGAGTACTATCAAAAAATGTTATAGTTACATATTTTTTATAATAATATTTTTTTATTATGTTAGTCACCATACAGTACATCCCTAGTTTTTGATGTAAAATTCCATGATTCATTACTTGCGTATAACACCCAGTGCACCATGCAATACGTGCCCTCCTTAATACACATCACCAGCCTATCCCATAGTTACATATTTTTAAAAGTAAAATTACATGTGTTGACTTTTAAAAGTTAACGGAAAAAAGCATTACATGCTTTCACCTACAAACAGACATTTACTGTGTACTGTTTTCTATTATAAATTAGGAAAAAATCATTATTAGATACTAGATGCCGGACAATTAGGTTCTAGTTATGGAAAAACAATTTTGTAGAAACACATTATTAAAGAAACATTGCTTTAAGAACTATAATCTCAATTACTATAATCTCAATCTCAATTGCTTTAAGAACTATAATCTCAATATAGTTGAAGCCAAAGAAACTATTTTTGAAGCACTTCACCAAATGTTCTTTACAGAACAAAAAACTGTACTGAAGAAGGGCATCATTAGATCTATTCAACAGTGGTTTATTTCGTATTCTCATTCCTCTAATTTTCGGTGTGTCCCAAACCTATTCACAGACTAAAAGAAAAACTATCTTCAAAATTAATCCTGTTCTTAAAGAAAACTACTTATCAAGTATTGCATTTTCTTCTTCAAATTCTTCAGCCTAGTTTGGGAACATACCATCTAAACCTTAGTTCCAAAAAACAAAAGAGAACCGAAAAACCAATCAACTAAATTTTAGAACTTTACTGTGTAGGTTAGTGTTTGTCTAATTCTACGTAAGCAAAATAAAATGCATGAATTGTTGCTCTGGACTAAAACCCCTTAAAACCATATTGGAACACTGCAACAACAAAAATTACTGAGACCAGCTCCTGCTTATGACATGCTCTTGTAATCCTGTACATGAGAAAATAGGATATATAGGTCTAAGCAACTATGTCAATAATTTTCAAAGTGGGGCCCTTGAACCCCTAGGTAAGACTGCTGGAACCTTAGCACAAATAAAGGCAGTGACACCAAGCTATACCTGGAGTCCCCATATTCTTCACCACTATGCATTTAAGATGTTTAAAAGACAAAGAAAAAGAGGTTTTACTTAAGAATATCTGTAAATAAGTAGTAAAAGTTCTTTTACTAAATCTCGATCCTTATACAGGTCTTTTTAATATTGCAACTGATGAAATGGCGTGCACACATGAGCACACTCTTACAGAATACTTGAGAAAAAGCATCTGTACAACTGAGTTATGAAGTGAACTAACCACTTTAATGGAACATGAATTTTACCTGAAAGGATGACTGACAGACAATGGTTATTTCACCTTGGGTTTTTGAGATTTTCTCAAAAATGAATAAAGAGTGTGTCATTTCAAGGAAAACAAAGGACAGTATTTATTCCAATAATAAAATTCAACCTTTCAAGCAAAAATTAGAATTTTGGAAAATCTGTATCCACTGCTATGAGCTTGACAGCTTTCTAAGAATATTATGATGAGGTTGCTGGTGATCTTAATATAATGTCTTCATATTATATAATGAAACATAAACATTTAGAAGATTTCAGTGAACCATATTTTCCAAGTGACTGGTACATTATGATGTTATAAATCACGCAAGGACAGAAGATCCATTCACAGTTCAAGAAAGACCACGTTTTGGTGAAATATCCAAAAAGAATATCTACAACTATCTAAATGGCTATTAAAATATTCCTACTTTTCCCAGCCAAATATCTGTGTGAGGCTGAATCTTCTTTATATTATTTCAACCAAAGCAATATACCCTCACAGACTGAATGCAGAAACAAATGACAGACCAGATATCAAAGAGATTTATAAGAAATGTAAAATTATGCTACTGTTCTCCTAAAAATGTTTTGGTTTACAAAATATGGCCATTTTTCATAATATTTTATTAACATGTTTACTTCGATGAATATTTTAAATATTTGTTTTAATTTCTAATGATAAATATTGATAGGTAACTTACATAAAAGCTCCTTGGACCCTCAGGACACTTTTTTTTTTTCTTGAAGATTTATTTATTTATTTTAGAGGGGCGAGGGGTAGAGAGAGAGTCAGTTTTAAGCAGACCCAATGCTGCGGGTGGAGCCCCACGTGGGGCTCAATCTCACCACACCGAGTTCAGGGCCTGAGCCAACATGAAGAGTCAGATGCTTAACCGACTGCGTCACCCAGGCACCCCTTACTTTGAAACAGTATAAACGTTTTGAATCCAAAGAGTTTTAGAACAGCTGCCTTCTCCACACCTTCTGCAGCCGGGCCCAGAATGTCTTCCTTGGAAGAAACATCCCTTCACCATTCTATATTAACCTATGTGGTTCCACTGGCGCTAGTTTCCCTAACTCCTTCCCATCTTTCTCTCTCCCTTGACCCAAAACTTGGTCACGGTCTCTATAAGCCCATTCCACTCCCAGTGATTAGCTGTCAGATGGGCTAAACTAAACAAATCTAGGTCTTCTCTGGGACTAAAATTCTCCTTCTGGGAGCTCTGGAGTCATAAGGACAATGCTGGCAGCCTAGGGGAGTCAGTATTTATCTTGCCAAAAGAGAGGGTTTATGTAAACCAAATTGTTTTCTAGAGGGTCATAGATATTTGTATTTTCTGCCGTGGCCGTGAGAACGCCCAATTTCACTGCACACTTGCTAACGTTTTTATCAATCTGTTAAATAAAAGCTTCTACCTGGAAGAAAAAAAGTTCCTATACAATATAATTTGTTATAGCTCCAGAAACCAATTCATCAAAAAGAATGAAAAGCCATCACTTCTTAGGAAAATTTCAAAGGACAACACCTATATGCATAAGGATTTAGCTCTAGCTATTAATGTCCAAAGCATTATTTAAAATAGAAAAACAAAAACAAAAACAGAAACCACTGGCCTTATCCAGAAATAACTTTCTGTGTCTATTTTTTTACACAAATCCACTAAGACACCAATGTGTGGCTCTGTATCAAGCACCAGCCAGCAAAACTGTCTGCCAGAATGCTCAGTCTCTACTGTCTTTCCAAATAATAGAACATGGCCATCTCCAAGGACTTCATCACTTTTTGAACACGGATGCATGTAACTTTTTTTTGAAGGTTCAGAAGTGTTAACAGCTGTAATTCTCCCAGAGACCAGTTATGGGACACGTACTTTCCCACTTTGTTGTTCATTAAATGTGGGGTGGAGAACGAAACCGACAGAATCACCATATAATATTCTAATAAAGTCTAAATGCTCTGACATTTATTTATTTATTTATTTATTTATTTATTTAGAGGTTTGTTTTTATAGAGTGGGCATGCATGCGCCCAGGTGTGAGATGCAGGAGGAGCAGAGGGAAAGAATCTTCAAGCAGAATCCCTGCTCAGTGCAGAGGCTTACCTGGCTGAGACACCCAGGTGCCCCTAAATGTTCTGACATTGGGAGGGGGAAAAAAGCTACCAAAAGAGATTGCTCCCTGCTAATCATTTTGCAAGTAAACAACTAAGTAACATTATCAGAGCCCACAGAAGCAGAATGAAAAATTAAAACATCATTCTAACTGAGGCAGAGAAAATAAAGGTGCTGAAGAAGATTCAAACCACCTGATCTGCAGAAACCAATGGACAGCTTCCTTGACTCTACTTTGTCTTTCAGAAGAATCTTTTAGAAGAGAACACAAAACACTGTTACAATGGCCTTGGAAAAGGGGACTCTGCTTCATTACTCTGACTCTCCAGTAATGCTTTACATTTGGCAGTGACTGTTTCAATTCGATTCCCCACCCCTCAACTAGCTGACATTTATCTAATACTATCTTTCCCAGGTCTAAGGAAGTTTAACAACAACAACAAAAATCAAGCTACTAAGGCATACACCATTCATAAAATGGAAACCTAAGTCTCCTCTTCATACTGCTCTTTCAAGGACGGGCGTAAAAAATGGGGGTAGAGAAGAATAGATAGATAATGACTAGGAATTTGACTCTGTATTATAAATTGGTCAAATGAATGAAAACAATGATTCCTCCAGCCTGAAAGTACCACTTAGGCGCTTAACACGACAGTTCTGCTATTTCCAAATGATTCTCCAGGTGTTCAATTTGGAAAGGTAATCTGTCCCAGAAGGGCAGACCAACAAAAAGGTCTTGGGCTCTTTAACCAAGTTGGTTCATGATTTCCTTTGTATAACCTTGGCAGGGATACTTTTTAATCAGTGTAAAGACTAGAAACATAAAAAATTAAGAAATTCACAGCATTGATTTATTTCCCATGAAAAGCTGTTAGAAAGCATCTTCAAAATAAAATTTTATTCAGCCACAAATACATTTCTGTAGAGAACATTATTATTGTTAAAGAGCTTTCCTTTATAAGCTTTCATGCAGGACAAAAGTATTGTCTACTTTATAGAAAAACACAGTAGAAAAAATGATTTGCTTAAAGTCCCAACTAAAGTATAGACTAAACCTTCTCTCACCTAAACTCAGAGCTCTAACATTTGTTATTTTAGTGTCTTGCTGTTGGTGGCGAGGTGGGGAGGGGAAAGGGGACTCCGGCAATGACCAAGAGAAATTTAATTAGCAAAATAAAAAACATGTGCTACCACAAGTAGCCTGGCAAACAGCCACTCATGCAAAAAGAGTAATGGTTTATGCTACACAAACAGTAAAATTTGTACAACCATTTTATTTATCAGCTAATTTACAGGGCGGTGGGGGGGGGGGCTCAGCCTGAAATTACCAATTCCCTACCAAGTTACCAGATGTCAAGAGGTCCATATAAGGAGAAATGAAGTTCCCAAGTTATGTTAAATATTTCAAAAGGACTAAAAGAATGCCATATACTAGCTCCCTATAAGGCCACACAGATTACTAAAACAAGCTTGCTTTGCGTTTAGGTGTGAGCATTAACAACTGAATGTTAGCACTAACTGGCAATTAGATCTGTTTGCAAGACACTCCTTCATATCATGAGTTCACACAAAACAAGTAATAAAAACGCCTACCTGAGGTTGAAAATTGCATTCTTTCCCTTCATATTTAAGATCAGAACAAATTTATATAACAGAAAAAGATTTAGCTCAATTCCCTTGGCCTAAAGAGTAAAACATCTGTATTGTTTTCTCCTTCTTAAAATGGTCTTTCATATGAAGTCAAATTACAGATTTCCTATTCAGTGACCTGTTAAATATTTAAATATTTAAAATATTTCTTGATGTTATCTCTGCACTTTTGACAAACTCTTGGCAGTTAACTTACACAATAGTTAAGATTTTTGTTCATACAGAATACAGCTAAAATAGAACAAATATTTACTGAACATTGACCGAGTGGAAGATGAAAAGCATGATTACAGACTATTCTCCCCTGCCATCATAAAAAAAAGACTTAAAAAAAGAAAATCTAAAACCATTATAATAGAACATAAGGACATAAAACCAAAGCAGTAAACAGTAAAAATTACAGGAGGGAGGAAGGGGAAATAAATACCAGCAGGAACTGAATAGGACTTTCTAGAAGAGCCTTGAGGGATGGTCAGAAGTGGAAAGACAGACTGGGGTTGGGTAAGGGGCACATTCCACATGGGAAAAACAGATTCAAACGCTTGAAAGAAAAAAGGGGGCACAGTATCTTTGGAAGATTATTCAGAAACTGGCATGCATGAGTGTAAGGAAATAATTCGTGAGATGCGTTTACTGAAATGTTAAACTGTGTAAGTATGCTTCTTGGTGAGCAGTGGAAAAGACAGGGCCTGGCATGTTGAAGAGCTCAATAAATGTTTGGGAGTAAAGAAATAAAAGGAAAAATTAAAGAACCGATCAAACTCATTATTTTTTTAAGAGCTATAACCGTTTAGAGACTAGCAATTCACAAACACAACAGACAGGAAATCCAACACTTTTTCCTTTGCTCTTTCCCCTCGAAGAAAATGGTATCTGCACAAGCAAGCCATGCAGATTTTATCAAAACACTGACCGATGCTTAAACAGTCTTATCTTTTAGAGATACTCACTGAAATATTTACAGATGAAGTGACAGGTCAGGAACCTGCTTCGAAATAATCTGAGGTAGGGTACAGATGAAATAAAATGGGCCAAAAGTTTATCATTGTTGAGGCTAAATACATAGAGGTTCTCCACACTACTCACCTTTTGTATATGTTTGATATGTTCCCATAAAAAGTTGATACACATTCATATACACTGAGTATCCACCATGATAATTATCTTCTGATAATACCTGTCATAATTTTCAGTAGTCTCTACTATAATACCATTACACTAGTCTTTACCAAATCCTCCTTTCACTGAGTGTCTCTAATTCACTCCTCGCTCCATTACCTAATCCAGGTCTTCACACAGTATTCTGTGTGCAGCTGACTCCTATCAGCCTCCTGTATGGTTCTCAATGGGGACTCTGCTGGCATGTGAAGTGGGATAATTCTGTTGCAGCAGACTGCCAGCACAGCAGCAACACTACCCTACAGCCACTGAGATAACCAAAACCATACACACACATGTCCCAAAACCACACACTGTAGAGAACTACCCCTAGAGCTAGATGGCAAACACATTTTTCCAACTTACCTCAGTAATTTAGTAGTTCCCCACAGCCTACAAGTTCAGTATTCTATCATGCAAACCACCCCTACATTTTCCTGGCCATAACCCAATTTCTACCAGAACAATCACCACACAGGCCAGTCTCCTTCATGCTCACTACCACTTCCTGTTTCCCATTCTTGGAAAATCTTCTCCTTTACCAGCCTATATCCTCATAATTTGTCTACTCCTAAACAAACCACATTTTCTCAAGCACTGGTGTCTTTTCTGGATAGAGTTTTCTCTCACTGAAATGTGCTTCCAAACCGGAAAGAATCTACTCACCTGTGAAAGCCCAACTCCAATGTCAGCCTCTCACCAAAGCCTTCTCTGAAGCATCACCCAATCACCAAACTAAAAATTAGTTGCTCTTTTGGCCTTCATAATGACACCATAGAAGTTGGTATAAAACTCCTCCCCCAAGAAGATTTAGCTCTGAAAGCAGGGACTGCTCTATCCAGTTTTGCAAAACCGGTGCCTAGAACAGAACACTTAGATGCTCAATAAATGACTTCTCTCTTCAGTACAGCACTTGTATTTTCCCCAAAACACACAACTGCTCCCCCAGATATTCTGGAAATTATTTTAATGTCAATTATTATAACTTCAAGCCCTTTCCAAACTCTCGAGTACCAAGACCAGGAACACTTTAGACACCTGGGTAGCCCACTGATTTAACCAAAAGGAATCAGACACCAGACTGGGTTCGAAGGAACATAAAACTACCTCCTTGACTCCTGCTATAAGTTTATTCTGCAGTTTGGAACAATACCCTAAATCAATTTCACCATGAACGGTTTCATCATACACATTCACGAAAAAACTTATTAAAACACTTCGATTACCTTACCAAGCTCCGGGTTTCTAACGAGCTTCCAATTTAAACCAAAGAGTGAGCTTTAAACTGCCTTTTTGGGTTTGTGACATAAAATAATCTTTCTGGGCAGAAGACCTGGGCAAATATCCCCTTTGGGATGCAGATAATTTTAAAGGCTTACACACAGGAGGCCTATGGAAGCCAACACCGGTACCACCACCTGCCGAATGCAGGTACAAAGCGCCTTTCCGAAACACGTACGCGTGTCAAACAGTACCAGAGGCTGCATTCTAAACTTTCCCCCCCTCAAATGCATCAGTTTTCAATATCAGTTTTTCCTTAAACACAAACTTAAAAATAACTGGGGGAATAAGCAAGACGAGGGAAACCTGACTGAAGAGTAAGGCGTTAAAACTTGAGGTCCTTCCCCCTTCCCTGCTAGGCTCCTCCAACAGCCGAAGTCGACCTGCCTCGCCGCGGCCCCGGGGGCAGGCCGGCTGTGGGCAGTCATGGCGACACGGCGAGGGCGAGGGCAAGCGCCGCCGCGGTCTCCCACCCCAAGGCGTAGGGGGCCGAGAGGGGCCAGCAGCCCCAAACCCAGCCCCGCGGAAAAGCGGAGAAATGCGCCGCCTGCCTCCTCCCACCCAAGTCTAGCGATTACAAGGCTGGGCCTGGGCTGGGCCCCTTGCCTGGGAAAGGGGCGGATCTGCCCCGCCCGGGGCCCCGGGAACCAAGGGGCCTCTACCGGACCGATTCCCTTTTGTCCGGGGACTCGGGGCGCCCCTTTCCGCCCTCGCCTGGCTCCGAGGGGCTGAGGCCGGGCGCCTCACCGTGATGTTGCAGTGGAGTGTGAGCGGCGGCGGCGGCGAGTGCGGGCTGCCCGGCGGTGCCGGAGGCGGCAGCAGGAACTGGCAATGCAGCTCGTCCAGCTTCCAGCTGACGATGCGGAATCGCTCGTGGTTCTTGTCGAAGATGGACGCCAGGAACTTCAACTCGGCCTTAAGCCCTGACACGGACATCTTCCCCTCATCTCCGGCAGGAGGGGTGCGAAAGGGGAGCCGGGCCCAGAGCCGCCGTCACGGCCGCTACCGCCCCACAGGGCCGGCCTGGGGCCGCACTCTCGCGGCTCCGCCTCTCCCCGCCGCCGAGGCCCGCGTTGGATCCCGGCTAAAAAATGGCTAGGGGCACCGAGGCCTCGGCGGGCGGCTGTGTGGCGGCCTGGGCGGCGGCGGCTGCTCTCTTTGTAACTGACTCCGCCGGCAGGAGACCGCGGCCCCACGGCTTAAAAGGGCAACAGCGACGCCGCCCCCGCTACCGCCTGGGAAAGGGCTGCCCCC